>NW_018127978.1:514074-532414 GCF_001952655.1 Monopterus albus | reverse complement strand
ACCCGGGGCATCGGGGCCAGCAGCATCTCTCTGACTCCAGACTGAGGCAGTAATCAGGGACGCTGGCCGGATCCGGACTCATGTAACCAGGCTGGATGATGGATGGTTAATTAAAGGACCATGGTGATCAGGAGATGTGCGCGGATTATCTCGTCCATCGGATGAGAAGAAAACGGAGAGGGGTCTGGTGCTGCTGTCACCGCCACACACACCACAGGAACTGAGAGGTAATCATCTGTGTGTGATGGCAGTCACTTCTTAGTTCACTTAAACCAAGCTGAAACGAAACGCATGTGAGCAGTGTGTTGCAGCAGACCTACACAGTGCCCTGCAGACTCCTTGTGTTGATCCAGAGTGTTGATGCTGGTGGTGGCAGCTGTCTGATGGGTCTGCAGGAGGGGTCTGACTGTTCTGAGCCAATTCTGAGCTGTATGATGGCCCCCCCCGGTGGCCTTAGGGTGAGGACCGCCGTCTGATTCCATTGAAAGGTGAAAGGACCTAATGGTGCTCTAGACCAGACGTTTATGGCAAGTTTCAGGTTAGTTTGAAGTTGCTTTTGTAAACAAAGAGAGGCCAGGGGAAAGCCCACATTCATAAATCTGAAACAACATGATTTGCTCTGACTGACAAGATCCTGTAAATGCACATATTTGCAAACTTCTAAGAGATTTAAGAAATTTGAATAAAGTTGTGGTTGTATTCAAATTTTCAGGGTCTTACACAGCTGCTTAGAGGAACCCATGGTTGCTGGGTGTCCACAAGTGTGTGCACAAGGTTTGAAGAGTCAAAGTATTTGTACAGCTTTGAAATTGGCATTTACCAATGACAGCTGTTGCTGTGCATCAGATCTAACGAGCTGATTAAGGTCTGATACCTTGTGAGAGACTTTGAGACTCTGGAACTCTTAGGGTGCCCAAACTTTTGCACCATGCCATAATCATGTTTTTATTTTTTATTTTTGTTCAATTTATGGCATAAGAAGTAACTATGCATCACTGTTTGCAGAAAATATTGTGCATTTTTTCCATTTCCAAGAGAAACTGTGTTAACATCTGTTCAAATAAAAAATCACCAAAATCTGTTATTTATCAAGGGGTGCCTAAACTTTTGCATAAGACTGTAAGAGTCAAACGGCATCCAGACACAGTGAGACTTCAGACCACATGTCCACATTAAGCGGGCCATATTTGAATACACCTCCAGTGTGAACTCATTTTCTAAGTTTAAACTTTGAAGGCCCAGGGAGCATTGTGTCCCACTGCCTCCCATAATCCTACATGGACATTTCTGATGCATTCAGGCAGAGTTCTTCATGTGGTCTCATACATGAAGTGGGCAAATGAGCAAGTAGGATGTAAATAATGCAAACCTGTCATAAACTTCATTGTTTGTTCTCAGCAGCCTGGCAAATAAGAGCTGTGGACCTTTGTACCTCAGTTCATCTGTGTCAGTCACCCAGCAGCCAATCATCAGTGGTACTCAAGTGCCTTACTGTAAGTACCACTGATGATTGCACCAAGTTATGTTCAGAAATCCCAACATCTGTCTCAGATGTTTGATTTTTGTGTTTTCCATAGGACAGTGGTGTTTCAGTGTACTACTTGGAATATCTCACGCCAGTTTCTTTAATCGTGACTTTACTGTATGTGGTACTAATAAAAGCATTTGCTTGATTGACAGCTGTTTCAGCCAGTGATTTTCCAACATTAATGGTATGACCCACTTCCTAAAATTCACATTTTGGGAAGAGGTGTTGCAAGTAAAACCTTACAAAGCAGCCCTGGTCAGGTTAGAGTGCGAGCAGCTGGTCATCCCTCTGCTGCGCGGTCACCTCCGCTCAGCGCCGATGAGACTCCACACTGGCGCCCAGTGTTTGTAAAATCAATCGACAGTAACTGGTCTCTAGTGAATTCAGACCTAGTTTTCAGCATGATGTACCTTTTCTGCTTGAAGAAGATAACAGCTCCTAGTCTTACTTTAAGAACTGCTGTTGCACTGTGTCTTAGCAGGAGAGGAAACCAAGTACTTTTACTTGGGTACTGTAGTTCAATACAGTTTATAGTACTTTTACTTGGGTACTGTAGTTCAGTACAGTTCAGATGTGATGATTTTCTTGATATGTTCCATTTCCAGTTTCTACTTTCTTCTTCTACATTTTAGATGGGAATACTATACATTTTACTTAACTTTATTAAGTGACAAAGGCAGTTTTTATATTCAGCGTTAGAAACATATCTTTTTATCCTTCCTTCTTCTCTTCCTCCTTTGTCCTTTTTTCTTGCCTTCCATTCTTTGTCTCTTTAACTGAACTAAAGTGACTGAAAATCACCAAAATGTCAGCTACAGGACTTTACCATTCCCCACAATAGGTTTTTCCATTTTAGATACACACAAGTTGCTTTGCATAGTGTTGGTGTTGAATAAAAACTCCACCAAGTCAACTTTTAATTAAAATTCATGAAATAAAAAAAGCCTTCTTTATAGATATTTCAGTGCATCTCAACCCATAAAATCTATAAACCTAAAGCTGACTAAATGTTTCAGCATATTGCTTTTACTGGACACTGATATTATTAGAACACAGTGTACGTTTCTTTGCAGCTCAGCGTTTTCCCGTTGTGGTACTGCTGCTCAGACCGAAATCAAGCATTTGAAAGCATTTGTGTCGCTGAGCCAAAACACCACACTACGTCACTGATTATTTGTAAAAGTGGTGTTTAGCAATATGAGCCTTGGGGAGGGGGGGGGAAGCATGATGCTTATTAATAATAAATGTATTCGACTGTTGACTAGGTTGTAGTGAAAACACATGCAGGATGAAGATAATGGCCCCGTGCTCACAGTGGACCAAACAAAGCTCTGTGAATCACATCACATGTGTTTGTGTTTCGGTGGAGGCTGTGGCTGCTTTGTGCTGCAAATTTTTACAGTGAACTCATCACGTTTTTGTCAGATTAGCTTTACACCAGCTTGATGTGTTCTAGATATTTTTGGCCGCACTGTTGAAAGCCCAGTTCTCGCTCCATCTCTCTCTGACAGTCTCTTGGCCTTGTGAACGTGCTGCACCGGCTCCTCGGCCACATCCGTCCCAACAGAGGGAAGGCGCGTAGACCCTGAAGGTAATCAGAGACCGAGGAGGTCTGTGCCTCGTTCTCTACCGAGGGTGGTGGTGAAAGATTCTTAAAATACCTCAAAATCTCAGGCTGCATGTGGAATAACATAACGTTGCTCGAGGCAAGATGATGTGGAAGAAAAGCACCTGTCTTTATCAGGCTGGACCACAAAGTGCAGCTTTTTCCCTCCATCATATTCACATCAGATGTTGCATGAGTTTGTGGTGTAATCTGCATTCAGCAGCATAAAAACCTGTGAGAGAAATATGAAACTGATAGAAGTCAGTCTGCTCAGAGACGGCTGGGCTCACTGACATTAGACAGCCATCCCTGTTATCCTTCAGTGTGGACTGATCAGAGAACAGTTAATGCTAAAAATCAGGATTTCTGGGTTTGGCATGGAAATAATTAAACTGTTGATTGATTCTCACTGCCAGTGACTGAAATGAGGGTGTTTTTAATGGAGAAACAGTGAGTGCAGCTGCACTTCCTACAGGTAGAACAATGTTCATTAATTTAAAATTAATTTACTGTTTACTTGCCCCTTGCATAGGGATATGTACTGTACATGCACATTGAGAGCCAATGTACCGGAGTCAAATTCCTCATGTGGAAGACATGTAGTGTCACTTTGTAGATGCTTTTGTGGTTGCTGTGTGTTCATCAACTTGGACTTGGACTTTTATCATGACTCGCCGTCATCTTTACAGTAAGACGGCAAAAACTGTAAATATATGTAATCACCTCACTGTTCCTCAGATTTTATCTTGATACTTGCTGGCTGGGAATCTCAAGCCCAGCATACCGGAAGGCGCAAAATGAGCAGAGCGGTAAGTCGTTGAGTGACTGGCTGACTGTTCTGACCCTGCTCAGAGCTGCAGGGCTGCAGGCCAGCTCAGGCTGAACAGGTTCAGTGTGTGCTGTGTGAGGCAGGTATGCAGGGATACAGCCTGGGAGACGTTCCTCGAATCTTAAAACAAGCCAACGGTACATGTATCTGTTTGTGCAGACTCTGGGTTACACAGAGTCCTGAATGTGGAATGTGTTTTGCAACTGCTGTACCCCCCCATGCTGCAAGTGTTTGTGTTTAGAAACATCCCATTATAGTTATTTAAAGGGCCATTCCACAAAGTTTTATGCCTTGATTCAAAAGTAGGAGCCCTCTCTTGTCTCCCGTGAGCCTGTTCAGGTTTGTGTGTTGATTGGACAGGTATTACCTGACGATACCAGTAAGCTGGCACATAGTGTAGTTGGTTCTGAGCCCTGCTTTCATGGAGACACAACAGCGAATGCTTGTACAGGTTGGTCATTTCCTGACTGACCCCTGAAAGTGTTTTAATGTAAATCAGCTTCTGATTCTAAGTTTGCTATGACAGTAGCTACCGTAGCAGCCCCCGCTTAGTAAGATACAATTGAGTCCACTGTAGGTGGACCAGGAGAGGCCTGGTGCTAATTTAGTGTTTTCTGTCCAGTTGAGGTAAATAAAGACACTGTTTGATTGATGTGGTATAATGGGCTGTCACACACAAAACCACCACTAAGGTCTCTGAAGACAGACATGCACCCAGACTACAACCCCCTGTTTGGAGCAGCACTGAGGAGGAATTTCCATGGGCATTGATCCAGTTTCAGTGTGATGTCTCTAAATACAGCTGGACTGTGAGCCTTTTCTACCTCTTTCCTCAGAGAGTGATAATAGACTCATTTAACGTGGTTTTAAGGCAGAGCTGTCAACTGTGCATGGCCTGTAGGCAGACATGCAAAGCAGCCTGATGACTGTTTGTGTTGGGGGAGTTTAGCTCCTGATTCATACCTGTTTTACCTGCTGACGGCCTGCCCCAACATGTCACACACACCTGCATGTGGAGGAGGGGGTGCGCACACACACACGGGTGTTCTTCTTGTGCTCCACTGCTCCACCCTGCCTGCAAAAAATACCAAGGCAAACAGTCAATTGACAGTTTAATGACTGTTTTATAAGTAATGTCAGGAAGACGTTGGTGTGGTCTGTACACGCACACACACACACACACACACACACACACACACCGAGTGAAGAGGCTGATTTGGAGCATGCTAAAACAGATCAGGCTTTCATGCTGAACCAGGCAGTCTCTGTGTACCTTTGCTCCCCAGCGCTGTTTGCCTCCTCTGTCTGCTGCTCTCTGCCACGTAGAGTGACTGCCTGGGTGCTTGGCTTGCTCCTCTGGGAGCCTCGCGGCTGAACAGCCTGCCTGTGGTCACTCTGCTCTGGGGCTGTGGAGTCAGGAGCAACTAGCTTAAAGCTTCATACCAACACAGTGCGTGGGGTTTTCGGCTGGTATTTTGGCCAAGTCTGATCGTTTACTGGCGCTCTGCTGGCAGCTGGGAGATAAACGGATGTGCTCAGGTCTGTGGAGGCAGCCAGACTGAGGGCCTACTCACCTGGGGGTGGAGGAGATACTGGGAGAGGCTGCTGGAATCTGAAGGGTGTTATTTCTTTATTCCTGCAGCTGAAGAATGAGTGGATTTCTCTACAGAGGAAGGTAAGGCTATTTGGCTTTTGGACTTTTGATGTGTTGTGGGGTCACTTTGGTGAGTGTGTGGGTGTAGTCTGGTGAACTGTGATTGCCTTTTGTGTGCATGTGTGGGTGTGCTGTGAATCTGAATAGAAAAGCTTCTCTGCTGTAGATAAGTAGAGTAAATAAAGTCAGTCTTTTCACTCCACAGTAGAAAAGAGGACCTTTGGCCAGAGCGACATAGGAAGCCTCGAGTCCCAGTGGTGTTCCTGCATCACAGGCTGCTACTGGCTGAGCTAATTTTAAAGCAAACACAAAATTATCTCTGTCCACTGTCAGTGTGACCTCTTCCAGCCTGGCAGACACACAAGGGCTTCATTATACCTGCTCTCACTTCTGTTTAGTTAGAAGAACTTATTTAAACGTATCTGTGTTTGAAAGTTTGCCTGAACAGCGTGACATTACAGTTACTGACACACAGCTGGTCGATGAGGTCCAAGGAGGTGTTGGTAAGTCTGATGAAGTGCCAGATACTTGGAATATTTCCCCTGGGAAGTTGCAGCCACGTTGAACCTGACTCCTTGGGTTTTAACGTCAGTCTGTGCACAATATCATGTAGCTAGATTTGGACAACACAGACAAAATCACAATGTTTCACTGAATTCTCATGATTGTTTCTATTAATGATAAATCTAAAGAATTAATTTATTTAGCATTTTCAGCCGTACTTTTTCCCCATTAATCTGATGGTATCTGAACGTGTCTGCTTCATGTCTGAATGAGCAACGTGGTCATGTTTCCATAAAGGTCATGACGCAGTCTTACTAGTAACATTTACATATCACTTTCAATGAGGTACAAGTTTGAACTGCTTGCAGGCACATTAACAGAGCGGCATGCACAAGATTACAGTGTGACGTTGGCGCCGACCGGTCATGACAGTCTGGGCGTCTGCATGTGTCTCCGCTGAGTGTTTGTCGGTTGCCCAGCTTATTACAAACATGATCGTTGTGGAGATTGAAGGCACCATTACACATCACCTGATGTACTCCATCACAGTGTGTGTGAAAGAAGCTGTGAGGAACATGAACGTACAGTCTGAATGACAGAAGGCCAGCAGCGTTACATATCCCATGTCTGAAATCGGTTTGAATAGCTAATTAGAAATGACCATTACAAATTTCCAGAGCTCAAACTGAAGTCCCGCTGCACCACAGTAACAGCTGGCTGTTCAGCTCCAACAGACGTTTGCGTGTTTCTAGAATGTCTCGGTCTCCTCATCAGGGATTTTAGCCATGCTTCTCTTTATAGGTCATCTTTCGGTTTTCTTCTTCCACAATCAAAAGTTCACGCTGACAGTGTCAAAAGAATGCAAAAGTTCACAGGTTGTATTCTGACATGGTGAGTTTCCCCCTCTGTTGTTCCATGGTCCTTTTTGGATTAGGAGCGAGTTGGCCTGTTGAATTAAAGAGTCACAGCCCTAAACCCAGAAATCATTATTGCTTGAGACTGAAGGGATAACCAGTTCTTACTACCATGCTAACTCTGAGAGACGAGACAGTCCAAGTAACTTCAAAACAGTGCTGATTTATTCAAAGGATCACAGGTAAAATTAACATTACACGCTCAGGTATCTTGCACCTCCAAACTGCTCGCAGGCAGATGTAAGATGAAAAACCCTGAACCCACCAGGCCTATACATTATATCCCTTCAGTTGGGCTAGCCCCATACTACACAGAAACGTCAACCGAGACGTCTCTGTTACCAGCTTTGAAGCTGGTCATAGCAGTAGTCAAAACATGAAGCAAATCAATGTGTGTGTGTGTGTTGATTAAGTGGTGTGTAGCTAAAAACATTCTCACAGACTTCTAGAACATGTCGTGACTTAAACATAAGAACATATTATGGCTAAGGCTACAGTTATACACGTCATAATAATAATATTAAACACCCTGTCTGCTGACAGTCATCAACTCTTCTCTCTAGTTATCCTTGACCAGATGTAGCCTGTAGAAACTCATAAGCATGACTAAGCATTTAACAGTCTAACTAGACATCCTATCTCCACTAAACATTTCTAATACATAAAGCATCTATCCAATATCTATCTGACTAAAAATACCTAACAAGAGACTATAACCAACATTGTCTCTCTATTTTTTACTCGAGTAATAACAGATTAAACCCCAAATCCGATAGTGATCTAATCTAGTGTGGTCTGAAGATTTAATTTAGGCTATAGAAATCTGTTTACACCATCAGTAATAAATTGATTGATCACCTACATTCACTGTAGTCCTGCCTCTTCCTTCCACAGGAGCTGTGAGGTGTCCTTCAGGTTAGTTGGATCAGTTTGTTTATCTGACGGAGATTTTCTCTGCAGGTTTGATGATGAGTAACAACACATGTTGCTCGGCTGCTGACGGCTGTTAGAAGCCATTACTGGTGTCTACAGCATGTCCTGCAGCTCTCTGCTCCTCCAGCTGTCGCCACCGGGTCATGTTTGTTCAGGCCAGTATGGGGGTTATCGTGATGTTGATTGGCACACACCTATGTGCCTGAGATGCAGTAAAGCTAGTGAAGCTTTCCTGCACCGTCACTGTTCACAGACAGTACATTTTTACCCTGACGTGAAGCTCCCTGGCCTCTCTGATCTTCACTTTACTTAATAAATAAGGCCTTTACAGCCCGGAGCGATTAGCCTTGACTTCATCTCTCTCATTTGTTATTCATGAAGGACTCGGAGGATGTGCTAATGAGGAGGAAATCAGCCCACATCCTTCTGACCAACTTCACACCACTTTGAGACACTGCTTAAGTGAATCTCAGAAGCCAAAGCAGGTTTTTTGTGCTGTTTGAAGCAAGAAAGCATAAATGATAAACTTCACTTTGTTGAACAGTGAAGTCTTTGTTAGGTGAGCCGACAGTTTCTCTAACACTATCTAATAAATTCAGTCACAAAGCCCCTGGAGGTCAAATTTCTTAATAAAATCATGCCCAGTCGGTGGAAGGATTTCAGGCTTCTTCCACTCCCTGTCTGTGTTTACTGCTCTCCACTGGTGAGTGATTCCTGTGTGACCTGAAGCGTGCGCTGACTCACCAGTGTCTGAGTGTGCCTGCTGTCTCTGACATGTCAGTGGGACGCTCCCCTTTAGCTTGGCTCATTCTTCACTATTTTTGACCCTCGGTGCTTTGGAGAATTGACCACATTTTCAGTGAAGCAGATGAGATACAGCCAGGTAGGGTGGATGGTGACAAGTTGTTAAACGCCGTAAACTCGGAGAAGCAGGTTTAAATGCAGGGACAGTAATCAGTGTGTGGCTGCGGGTGAAGCCTCATGGGACAGTGTTGAGTCTGAGGGAGCTGAGCTGACTGTTGTCTCCTGTTCCAGGCACTGTGGTGCAGAGAAGCGGGCCAGGCCGAGCAGCGTTGGACCTGTGATGGGTAAGTGTCTCCTCAAACAACAGTGTGCTGCTTGTCTTGTGTTGCCTGTGCTTTTCTAAGGTGTTTTCCATGTTTCTGCAGTATAAACACCTTGTTGCACCTTTGATCGCCAACACATGAGCACCAATGTTGACTAATTGGCTCTTTGTAGGTGCTACAGTCTGTTGCAGCTCTGACTCCATGAATGACTCTGTACTGAGGAGAGCTGTTGACACGCTCTGCTCTGTTATACGTGTGTGTGTGTGTGTGTTCCTGTACCTCTGACTGTGTGAGAGTTTTAAATCATCAGGAAGAGAATGAATTTGTAAAATGACAGAAAGATGGCTGTTCTAAAACCAGAGGCAGGTAAAGCTGATGTTTTTGGTTACACTTAATTTTTAATCGGAATAATCTCATTATATATTTCCTGTGAAAACCTATGCAATAATAGAGGCAGAATAGAGGAACGGTGGCAGTATAAGTACTGTATTTGGGTTTTTAGGGAATGTAAAGGAGCTGTAGAGTTAAGTAATGCCTAGGAGCAGCTGTTGACCCCATAAACAGACCTTGAATTTCTTCTATCAAGGTTATTTTTTGTTTTTTTTATGTAACTTGGGCTCTTTTCATGTCTAATTAGCTAAGTGGCGACAGTGTCCTTGGCCTTTGAGGATCAGTCATGCACCTTGTCTCTGTTACGTGTTCCTGTCGACCAGCAGTGTGCTCAGTAGCTGTGAGCAGTTTCTTGAAGTCTAATACGTAAATAACTCAACACATACAGTATATCCCCCATATCTACAGACTGTCACTGTACTATTTCTTTGTACAGATTAAACACGTGGATTACAACGTATCAGTCTGTGAACTTTACAGGAGAGGATAGGTGTCGTTTTGAACTTCAGACAGAGCCCGGCTGCAGTGTTTCCCTCTGCTTCTGGTCTTTACATTAAAGTAACCATGTCCTGCTCCGACAGATAAGAGGCTGAAACCTATGGAAGCATGTTCCTCTTGGAAACAAAGGAAATAAATATGTTTTCTTAAATGTGAATGTATTCATTTATGGCTGGTTTATTTGAACCCATGATGTCAGTGAGGGTTCTCATAGATACAGTAACACAACAAACTAATGTGTGCGTGTTTGTATCAGTGCGTCACTCATTCATCAGTGTAATATTTTGTACCCTGCAGCGGTTCACTTCTCACCACTGAATAACCCCTACCTTTATGTTACAGACCAGCTTTTTAATAATGTTTAATGGGGTGGAATTTTAAAGAACCGTCAGGAACCTGAACTCTGCCAAAGCCGCCTTGATTATGGCCCTCGGGACCCGGCCCTCCACCCCCCTACTCCTAGTCTACCACAAACCGATTGGCCGGGCTTTTAAAGGAATAAATCCCAAACTATTGTACAAATCCCTGCTGTGCCGGGTTTTCTGGGAACACTCCGGGCCTGTTAGAGAGGATAAGTCTGGCCTCTGGAAGTGTTTCAGCTGGATTAGAACACACCATGTCGGCTCTGTGTGTGTGTGTGGACACGGCCCATATATATCCAGGTTTAATAGTGTTATAATGAGGTGGGTTGATCAGAGCGTCCCAGAGATGCTGCTCAGAGGTGTTTAGAGTTCAGCTCCGGACTATTACACAGATGACTCTTGGTAACAGTGGAGCAATTTTAATGTAGGTAGCAGGATTTATGAGGTTTTGTTTAACAGTTTGCAGATGAAATGCTTTTGATTTGCAGCTCAGTCCACTTGACAAAGATATTCTCTGTTTCTGCTTTACTGAAAATGCACCACTGAAAGAAGACAAGTTAAAAAAAAAAATCAGTGTTCACTTTTTTTTATTTTTTTATTCTAGCGCTGGTATTAGTCATCATCAGCAGGGAAAGAACTGTCACACTCCATTTATAGACCAGAATGGACAAGGCCTACAGTTACTCAGAATAATGCTAATAAGACAAGCAGGAAACTTTCACACGCTGATGACGACCATTTTATTTGGTCAAAACCTGAGTGGAGAGTGTCGACTGCTGTTTTTAAGGTCAGGAATTAGCTGTCACGCTCCCTATGAATTTGACATCTGGACCATTGACATAACGCTCAGTCCCTTGTATCGGGCTTTTCCCTGGTCAGAGGTCAGGGGTCAGGCATACCTGAAAGCACTAAGGATTTTTAAAGACTTTCTGGAATGTCCAAGTTTGGAAAACACAAAGAAGAACATAATAACAAAGCCTCATAAGGTTCTTAAACCTTCAGGTCATGGGAAGCTCCAGGTAACGGCTTCAGTTCCTTCAGTGGGGCAGGCTGCTGAGAGTCGACATGGTTGACATGATCTACTGACACCCTTGTTTTCTGTCTGTGCAGATTTCGCATGCGGTGAAACAGACAAAGGCCCTCCGGTACAGATGCACAGCCTCCGAGAGTTTGAACAGGTAAGAACCTGCGCTCGCTGTCGGACTCCGGCTGCGCTCATGTGACACTTGTATGATGACGTTAGCTTAAAGTCTGATGCTGCTGTTGTGAGAAGAAGAGCTGGTTAAATGAGACCCAGACAAAAACTGATCTTCTGGAAAGCAGCTGGTGAGATGTTGTTGTAAATGGGGCTGTGTGTGTTGGGCCTGTCTCCTCTCTACGGCAATGCCTAGGTGTGTTTGGGAAGATGATGTGGCAGCTGAAACTCTGAGTCAGTGAGTTAGATTCTCCACAGTCTCTGTCCTTCTCTCTAGTCACTTTGTGCACACTTACACTGAAAATGAGGACGTTACTCTAGTTTTGTCTCTTTTTTTCCCCCCAGGTCATAAAGGTCATGTATTAGCCAACACCATATCCTATCTGATACCCGTATTTCCCACATGATGTAGCTGCATAGTGCACATTAAAGGTCTGTTTTGAAAGGGAAAGATGTTTCACAGCCTGAGAGCTTTGAATTGAGAAATTTTAATCTGTATCACAGCTTTCCATCCATGTTTCCTGTTGTATTTTATCTAGTGGCCAGTGAGGTGTCTGCCAGCTTGTTGTGGCGGGACTTTGGAGCAGGTGCTTTCCATTAAGTTACTAGGTTTACATGCAGTTACCTGCATGTAATTCAGAAACTTCAGAAACTTCCTCTGCTCACATTACTCGCTGTCAGCTGATGTGACAAACTGAAACTGGCGACTGCAGCTTTTGTGTTCATGCTGCCTTCATTGCTGAGTGTTAGGAAATGATTTTAGTGTTTTAATGTATGTTTTAAACAACTGAAGTGAAAAACATTAATATCTATAAACAACCGGCGTTAGAAAAAAAAGACAAGCGTGTCAGGCCTTTTGACACTGATCACATCAAATACGTTGTTTCCATCTGCCTTTGCACCGCTCTTGTGAATCCGCTGAGAACATGACCACTGGGAAAACACTAAATCATGTTTTAGTCTTCACATTGTTTCCCTTCATGAGCCCCCCGTTGCCCTAACTGGAAACCACTTTCCAAAGGGAAGCAGAATTCAACACAAGTGAACATGGAGCTTTTCCACAACATTCTCCCAAGTGGATTCAGTTAACTGCACTGTTCTCCTGTTGTGTTTCCTTCTGACAACCTGTAGTGTTGTTGGCATCATTTCAGAAACATGGCCGACACACACGTGATGTGTTGTCACTGACATATTGTGTTTGTTGGTAGACAACTACAGTTTAATTTCTTCTAAGAAAGCCCAGGATTACTTCCTTCTGGAGTTGCCTGGTGACCCACTGTCTCATTTTACCATTTTACTGTAATGCAGTTGTTTAACAACCACAAGAAATGTCAGTGACAACACTTGTCTTGGGTTTCTGGAAAGATAAACCCTGCAGACTGCTCTGGCTGTAATTGGACCATTAAGTTGTTTTTCTAACAGCCTTTAACCCTAAAAGACTAAGAGAAGTTTTGTAGCCTTAGTTTTGTTGCCAGACCTCAGGAGAAGTCATCTGAAATTGCAAAACACACATATAACATCATTTTTGTTTTGATGACTAAACAGCAGTTTCAGAGGTTTCCATACTGAGTCCATGATCATGGCCAGTGTCTGACACCAGGACAGAACCAAACATGAAAAAGAGCTGTATGACTAAGTAAATGGAGCCTGGACATATTTTTAGAAGAATAAAGCTTCTGTATGAAAAGCTACACGGCTCACGTCACTGTGTCTGGTTGGGTTTGAACGGAGGAGATGAGAGCTGTAGGTCTCTGGTACTGGTTCTGTGCCAGAGTAATGGACTCTGGGAGCTCAGCCAGGTGGGCCTGATATAACTCTGGAGGTGCATTTAGGTGCAATTACCCTGCTCCCTTTTAGTGAAGGACGCAGCTGTAGAGGGGGGAGATGCTGGTCATACTAACGTTTAATTAATGTGGAGCGGTTGGGCTGTACTGGGGAAAAGGTCAGAGGATCTGAAACTCGAAACTACGGCAGGACAGCTTCAAATCTACTTTTCCTGGAAAACAAACCCTCTGATTGATTCTGGGCCAGAATACAGCTAGAGGCCATTGAGACTTTTTAACCATGTGGTAATTTATAGAATTCACAGGAAGAATTTTAAAAGCTTTGCATCTCGTTTGATGTCACTTAACCCCGTCACTGCTTTTAAGCATCATGTGTTACATGTGCACGTGGCGGAGGTAAAAGGCCGAACTCAACCAAAGACACAAATTAAAAGAAGGGGAGGCCCTGCTCAAACCAAATGAGGTAGATGGCTCACACACCCAGATCAACGAGCAATTTAACAAAACTGTAGTTCATCCTAGCACATATCATTACAGGGGAACTACACGCCTTCAAAGCTCTTCTTGCTCAGCTCTGAGTCCGGCCAAGTTCATATTATACCAAGAATGACGTTAAACATGTTGTATAGGGCCGATGTACTCTGTCACCTCTGATCACATGGCCCTATCCCATCACCACCAGAGGAGAAAGCTGTATTTTTGGAGGCAAATGGAGAGAACGAGCTGTGAGGTGCAGCTGGTTGGTTGGTGGAGCATCAGGTTGACTGTGTCCTGTTGTGATCACCCTCAGGTCTTTTCAGACTGTGTCTTGTTTTTGAACATTCATTCATGTGTGTTGTTTTGAGCACAGCACAGGGGTGCAGTGGGTAGCGCTGTGGCCTCATAGCCAGAAGGTCCTGGGTTTGAATGTGGGGCTTTTGTGCATGGAGTTCTCCCCGTGACTGTGGGGGTTTCCTCTGGGTAGTTTAGCTTTCTGCCACAGTCCAAGGACATGCAGGTTAGGTTAGACTGACTGGTGACTCCAAACTGCCCGTAGGAGTGACTTTGATTGTGAGTGGTTGTTTGTCTACATGTCAGCCCTGTGTCCAGGGTGGACTCCGCCTCTTGCCCAGTGTCAGCTGGGATTGGCTCCAGTCACCCCATGACCCTGTTCATGAATAAGCGGTATAGATAATAGATGGATGGAGGCTTTGTCATCAGAGGTCAGAGTCAGGGAACAACAATCTTCAGTCCATAGTAAACACCACATACACATTAAAGATTCTGACCAAACTGGCTGTAGCCTTTCTCTGCAGGATGGGCACGGATCTGTGTTTCTGGCTGTTTCTATGTAGATATACGGTAAGACATACTGTGGTATAGTATGACTTTTGAATCATAATGTTCTGACATGTTAGCGAGAAGGAAAACACGTAGATTAGTTGTTGCATGAGCCTGGATGATATGGATATTCTATAATGTGGATATAAAGCTGATATCAGTAAATTTCCACCTCTCTCTCCCTCTGGCAGTCAGAGGTTTGGAAATTATTTTGAAACCACAATAAAGATGGCAGACTTGTTGAAGGTTGTCAGCGTTGAAGAAAAAGGATTTTCTGCAACATGTGGAAACCTGCTGTTGCTTTAAATCAGCCAGCACAGTGCGCCATATGTAACTGAGCTGACACTGTGCATTTTGATGGATGACTAACTGGGTAATTACAGAGTCTCCAGCCTTGGTAACTATGTTGGTTAAAGTGTTATATGATAGTCCAAAGTAAAGATTATTGTGGTAATTACATGACCTTCTTCTAGCAGTTCTAAGTAAGTAAAATGTGTCTTGAGCTGTTAGAGGAGCTTTAACAGTAAAGCCGTAGCTTTGTCTTTCAGGACGAAGAAGTATTTCCTGTGAGGCTACAAGCAGAGACACAGAGCTGAACTCTTGGCTGGTTGGCGGTGACATCACAGTATGAAGGCAGCTTTCCTTTGAAGCTTTCCTCAGACTTTGCCACTGTGGGATGAAGGGATGAGTCATGCTATACGGCACAGACAGCAGACTGGGAGGCATCCTAAACACTGCTGTTGTTATTCAGAGAGATGTTTGAATTACAGTCGATGTGTGGCAGACCCGCAGAAAACCTTTAAAGGAGCAGATCTTTTGGTTTTTACATTTAGAACACATCATGTGCACTTTAAATTACCACTGCTTATATCTCCAAGCGGTGCTGCAAGATTTGAGATGTTGTATGATGTTTTTTCCCACCTTCCATTCAACTACTGACATCCTTGTGCTTCACTGCAGTTTGACAAGCTACACAGGCTTGGAACCTCATTCTTGTTGAGGACCATGTCTGAGCTGAGTTATGTTCTTGCTCTTTGGAGGCGTTTGAAGGTCTGCACTACCAGGCTCATATCTAGAGAACAGAGCAACAGTTAGGTCAGGGTCTCACTGTAAATTGAGCGCTTCACCTTACGACTCAGCTCCTTCTTCACCAAAGAATAATGAAACAACAAATATACCAGGTGGTAGGCAATCTCATTAGCAACTGAACCTCTACGGCTGCGGCAGATGTTTCTCTGCAGATTCACCAGTGGTCCTCACTTTCCAGTTCAGACTCAAGAGGCTCTTCTAGCTTTTTGCTGATTGTGAAGCAGATGTGACGTCTCAGTCTGAGCCTTTTTCCTGTGAAAATGTGCAGAACAAAAAAGTTAAATTCTTAAATCAATCTGATAGAAATAATCCAGTAAAAAGGGCTTTTAACAACAGTAATCACTGTGATGGATGTTGGATGGATGTGAATGCAGTGTGAGACTTTCAGGCAGGAGTTCAGAATGTGATTTTCCATTAGTGTGCTGGAGTATTTACTGTTCCGACTCTAAAGTATAACAAATGGAAACAAGGAGATTTCAGTGTAGAGCAGAGACGTAACAGTCAGAGTCTTGTCTGAGAGATTTCCACATTCTGACAGAGGAGATTAAAGTTTGTTGACCTTTCAGTGCCACTGTGGTTTTATATTAAGTTTTTCTGACAGTGGTAGCGTATGTTGGTCTTCTCATCTCAACTGAGCAGCCCGGATTATTGAATCCAGATTATGGCAGTGTGTGTGTGTGTGTGTGTTTGTGCAGTTTGTCCTCTCTCCACATTTGCGTCAGTTTAAAGAATCAGTCCTTTGCTGCTTGGAAGAAACATGAACCTGCCAGAGCAGCGTTTGTAACTGTCAAACATCCGCGCTCTGCAGTCCTGAGGTTTTCAAAGAAAAAGAAAAATCACCCAATCAAAATGCCCCTTCCTCAGATGGCCTTTATTAGTCCACAGGAGAAATTGAAAGCACATGGCTTCTTATAAATGTGAATTCAAACCGACCACAGAGACACTTAGATTGATAGAAACAGGGGGAGGATCGTGTATAATTTTGGTCATTAAAACCTCAGGACAAATTAGGGTCGTTAATCCGTTATTTCGCCCCCGGTCTCAGTATTCACTTCTAAAAAGCCACATATGCTATGAAAGGTCTGTCAGAGTTGGGTTACCATTAGCAGAGTGGCAGTAATGGACTGTACTCGGTGTTGTATAAAGACCCAGACACAGGGAGAACACCCGATCCTGCAGCTGACAGCAGGGGTGAAGCGAGTGTACAATTCAGATGGCACATTTCTTTTAATTCACTTTAGCTGGTGCTCTCCCAGTTTTCTGTTTATCATTTTAAAATAGGTCTGAGAGTGTGTGTGTTGAACCCTCAAGCTGTTGGCTCTGATTCACGGCTCTGTGTAGCTGGTATCTGCACAGAAACACTGGCACCACGGCAGCAGTTCTGTTGGAGGAAAGGTAAACGCCCTCACAATGATAGAGTATCAACACTGGCGCTCGGTCATTTAGCACAGTGTTCTGTCTAAATGTAAGAGTCGTGGTGGCAGAATCATAGCCTTGAATTTAGTTTTATGTTTTATTTAAATGTCAAGATACTAGCTCTAAATGGCTGTTACTCTAGGTTTATTTGGTCCCTATAGAAAAAAAAAAAGAATTACAGATGCAAAAATATCTGAGCTAAAGTTCTGATGCACTTACAAAACAAGATGCATCAGAGTTCATGCTTGGTCTCTTACTTGTTTTTTAAGAAAGAGGACACACTACAGGAGAGAGGAGACACACAGTTAGTGATGGGTAGTGGCATGTAGGTGGATGAAGGGAGAGGAGAGGAGGGGAGAAGAGGGGAAGGGAAGGGAGGGGAAAGGAGAGGAGCTCAGGGCATCATTGTGTTCAAACAATAAGAATGAGTGGGGCTTGTGTGTGTTATTGGGCCTAACATTTAGATCCTTAAAACCAGAACTTTCTGCTCTTTTTCTAGGAAACTGGGATGTAATGAAACCAACCAAAAAGAACAGGACAGGGAATAGAAGCTGTGCAGCCTCTTTATTTCAGGAAACAACCTCCATATCCACACTGGTTCAGAGATATTGAAGTGCTGTATGACCCAGACGTCCCCTCTAATCTCCCACTAGGGGATATTGATGCCAGCCTGTCTGCACACTTATTGACCTACACTGCAAAAATCTGCAGAGTTAGATCAGATTCTGATGTAGTCTTGGTTTAAGTTATTTTAAATCTAATGCTGAAATTTTACTTATTTATAATAAGTAAAAAAGTTTCCATCACGATAAAACACATTTTAAACCCAACTTTAAAACAACTCCAGCATACCTGACGAAGTGATCCTGATTCTTTAAAGGAAACGATTGAGTTATAAATGATGTTACATCACGTTCAGGATTGAAAGTGTTTGAATGCATCTTGTCCCTCTCTTCACTGGGTGAAGTGGGTGCTGGGTTTTGGTGTGATCACAGTTTTACCATGTGGTCCTATTTTTGCAGTGTATCCGGTGGATGAGCTGATCAGTGTGGATGTATGTGCTGAGAGCACAGGGGTCAGTTTTCACCAGAGAGGCACTCAGACAGGCTGCAGATCGATGCACAGCAGCTCAGCTTTCAGTGCAGCCAAGCAGCAGATCTGCTCAGATTAGCTGTTTGACTCTGACACACACACACACACACACACACACACACACACAGACTAATGGTCTCATTGGCTAGTTTGTGTTGT
>NW_018127978.1:475273-514061 GCF_001952655.1 Monopterus albus | reverse complement strand
CTGCCATATTGTCTCTGACACACACAGTCCTTTTTTAACTGGGCTGTCTCTCCACTGACTCCATCTCATGGTATTCTTTCAGAAAATGAAGCTGAGATGCCATCAAATGTCCAAAGTGTGGAATAAAGGTCCACACTTTAACAGATTAATTTGACTGACTGTTTTTTTAAAGTTTTATAAAAAAGTCAACATTTTAAAACCCAGTACACACATTATTGGTGGAAGCTCTGTGGAGTCTTTAGTTAATGTGACCGGTGCCGAGTCCGGACAGGCTTCACTGTGCTGCACTAGCGCCACCATCTGGACAGAAAAGGGCGAGTGACCGACCGACTTAGCTAATTGGTCCCAGGCATGTGCAGTACATGTGTGCTCCTCTCCAGCGGGTCAGAGAAGACATGCTGACTTGATTACGACGTCGGCCCTGGATGATAATTGTTCAGCTACAGTGTGTGGTAACCTGCTCCCAGCGAACCGCCGCCCTGACAGGGTTTATCTGTGACAAGCTTGCGTCTTGTTTGGTTCCTCATAAGTGAAGATGAAGAACGCATATGTTTACAAATACTTACCTCCACATGCTTGTTCCCTGACACAAGCATGTGCGAGTATGAGAGCTGGCACATACTTGTGTGCGTGTTTGTGCTGTATGGTTTACAGAGCACTCCACTGTGTGTTCTGCTGTTGTTTAGATGGTATTTACGTATCACATGTCAGCGTGTCCCCTCCCCTGAGTGCACACATCATATGGAAACGGTTACAAACAAAAAGGCAAAAGAAGAAAAAGAAGTATTTTTATGAATAGGTCTTGTATTTAGTGGCGGCCGGATCCTGCAATTACCCTGACAGAGCAGTCGGCCTTTAATACTGGGGTCAGAGCGAAACCACAGTCTGTTTACCCTCCACAGATCTGACCAATCACCTCCTGAGGAAAACAGCGAGGGTACAAGATGTGACAGTGATGCTGACATGACCGAGTCCACGCTGCATGTACAGAGATGGACAGAGACCCGGTGAAGCGCCACAAAGTGTTTACATCAGTTATAGTTATGGCTGATTTTAAAACATTTATCGCCAGGCAAATTGTCGGAGTGTGACGATACGTTCACGTTAGTGGGTGTTCACACTGATCCAGCACGGGGCTGCATTGGTCGGGGTGGGGGGGGAGTGTTGAGTGAATGGCCACATTCACGTCTCCAGCTGTGAGTTTCCGGTGTGTGTCCATTGCCTCCTCTGCCTTAGCACCAGTTCTACCACCAGTGTGTCAGCATTGACAGATAGAAACCACCGTTTAACATCCAGCACTAACAAAAATGCATGGCGTGTGGTTATAGTGCGTTAACTGGTGCCCAAAGTGGTGAATGCTCATGCTAGCAAGGTAAACAAAAGAATCTTCCCCCTGTAGGCATCCACACCCTGATCGTCCTCCGATTAATCGGTCTACCACTAGATTTCCCCATGAACACTGTCGGTTTGTGACTGAAGTGACCAGAAACACTAACACTAACATTATTGCTAGTCTCACCGCACTTGATCAACCAGCTTTTCACTTGCTAACTGGACGCCAACAGCAGTGAGGTAAACAGGCTCTGTATGCTCCATCTCCGCTGTCAGTGAAAGGTGATTTGACCTGACTAATTTGAAATAACAGCCTGGTTTGTCCTCCTTCCAGCTGCTCTCTGCATGTTACATACCTGATCAGATTTCAGGAGGGAAAATAAACATATGCAGGGAGTGTGAGCAGCACATGACAAACTGCTGCTATACCCTGGGTTTTAATGCAAGTACCAGCATTGTTTTTAACCCTAATACATTTTTATTCCAAACGCTTTTCTCTTTTTAGTGTGTTAACCCGACAACAGTAAATCACACACTAAGTGTTACAAATTAAAAGTCTGCCAGGAAGGGAGGAGATCATGCCACTGGAGGGCCTTTAATTTGAAAAATGTGCTTAGTAAGTGTTAAGTTTCACTGATGGCTCTTACTACAATATGATCAAATATAGAACAGGGAATTAGGATTGAAGACCTGTTTCTACTGAGGTTTTATTTCAAATAAAGGCCCGGTTCTGTCTGCGCTGCTAGTAATGGTGATGATTTACAGTGAACACAATGCAACAACCTCCAGTGTTGTGTCAACACAAGCAGCAGGATGAAGGCTGCGGCTGTTTTTAATATTTGGTGCTACAGACCCGTTCTGGTCAGTCCCAAGTGTTGAGCTGCGATCACCAGCCTGTAGACAAGGATCCTCCAGGAGACACCGTGTTAGGCAGTAAATTCCAGCTAAAGCTGTTGACCAAATTCACAGAGGCCTGTGCCGTACTGCAGGCACAGTTTGGTCTGATAATAAAGGCCTCTCCTTTTCCCCCAGCACAGAGTGTTTTCACCACCTCATCAAAATCAAGTACGTCACACAACTCACACCAGGCTTTTCACTCTGAAAGCTCGGGACAAACACGCACAATGCAACAGTGCACTAACGATAAAAGCAAACCGTTCAGACAGCTCTCCTGCCTCTGATCCGGTGTGAGTCGGACAGATTGGAGCGCTGCCCTCCACACCAGCAGGGCGCTTCCATCAAAACCACCTATTCATTAGAAGAGGAAAGAGAGTTTTACAAGGTTCCTCTTGTGTCTCACTGCTCCAACCGTTAGTCGGTGTGTTTCCCATCAGCCAGCTGCTTGTTGTAGTGTATTACTGATGGACTGACTGATGGTCTCCATTTGTTTTTGTTTTACGGAGCTTCTCTGCAGGCTGCTAATAGCCAGATCTGTGTGTAAATTAAAGCCATCTTCTCTCCTTTCTCTCTCCCAGAGATGTTCGGCAGATTCTCTCTTTGTCTCGTTTCCTTCTTCTTCTTCGCTCCCTCCTTTAACTCTCTCTCTCTGTTGGGATAACTTTTAAAAGTTGTGAAAGAGCAACATGTGCAGAGCAGACCTTCTTTTCTCTCGTCACATACCAGAGAAAACTCACCCACTTGCCAGAGACAAAGGGAGGAAAAATGTATGAAAAAAAAAATCCTGACTTGGGACTGGTCTCCACACACCCATGTGTCATCATTTATTTCCAGAGTAGGGTTCCTGGAATCAGCGCATTAGAATGGGTGTTGAAATTGAGATTTTTCTGCTGTGCTTTGGGGACAGGTGCTTTTTGGTAAAACCCTCTGACTTAGCGGAGAGAGAGTGAGCTTTTAAATTGCAAGCAGAGGGAAAAGCCCAGGAGCGGGCGATTTTCTTCAGTCGTTTGCTTTTCTATCTGAGATCTTTGTCTCCGTCAGTCTCCTCCTGGCCGCCTCACTTTCTCCTTTGTGCATTTGTTCTCGTGTTGTCTTTCACTGACATCCTCAATAGCAGTTTAAGAGTGGAAACACTACTCAGTAACTTCTTTTCAGGCCCCTTCTGCTGAGCCCCTCAACATGTGTTCAGACCTGATTAGATCTCGAAAGCCACGTTTCCACTTTACTCAGAGACAAATATGAGGCACTTGAGCGTTTCCATTTGATGCAGCTTTATATTTCTGCATTTGTCCAACAGCTTTAGTTACTCTCCTCTAACATATAATATGGTGTTGGATATGATACATTACTGCAGACAAAGCTACCCACTGTATTTAAAGTCGCCAATTCCAGTTTTAAGTAATTACATCATGAACTTTCTACATAGAGATGAATGCAGCAGTAATAATAACCCAAACACACCGTATAGAACAGTAAAACACTGACAGACATTTAGCTTCTTAATGAGTACTTTTATTTTTGTAGAAGTAAAGGTGGTCAGCAGATATGAAGTAGTTTTTCGAGCTTGTGAACTTGGATGCACGGTGTATCATGTCAGCAAAAAGCTTTGGCTTTAGTTGTATCGATGAGGAGGAGATGAGCTGCAGCACAGAAGAGGAGGGTGTGGGTCCACCAAAATCAGCTTCTCCTCCATTTTCTTTGTGGTCTGTCTGGTTCTCTGCAATTTGACACATCGAGGTGTCGTCACAGAGGGTCACAAGTTAAACTAGGCAGATACATTCTTGCGCTATGCAGCACATAGAAATGAACGGGTTCAATAGCGCAGCGCCCACCACGTGCCCACCACATGCCCGCCACGCCCTATCTGACAGGCCTTAACACACTCTATCTGTGCAGATTCTCAGTCATCCAGGTCATAGTAAGCTGAAAAAACTTAGAAAAAAATCAACTGGACTAGGTTTCTAGGTCGAAGATGTTTCACCTCTCATCCAAGAGGCTTCATCAGTTCTGAACTGAGGTGAAACGTCTTCGACCTAGAAATCTAGTCCAGTTTTTTTCAGCCTTAACACGCTGTTACTGCCTTCTGATGTGGTGACAGGTCTGGAGGCTTGGTGACCTGTTTGTCTTTTCTTACTTCTCTTTTTAAACATTTCAAATCTACTTCTGATTTTCTAAAACGGAAATCCCCTGCAAGTCCATGCAGTGTCTGCAATCCCTGTTTTAAAACATCTCAGGAGTTTGGTCTTTTCCCCTTTAACGGCTGCGGGATCACTTCCCTCTCCTCCCTGAGAAAATATTTTCTCTCCCCTGTGAAACATTAGAATTGATCCATCAAACTCGCTGCTCTCGCCCCCGCTGGGTGAGGCTGAGTGGAACTGGGCTCATGGCAGCACTGTGACCGAGCCCTCTAAAAACCTTGCACATGTTAACCTTCTGAACACTAATCCTCACCCTGAGTTTCATCACATGCACATTCTGCTTCTTCAGAAACATCATTAAAATGATGTGATGGACTTTAAACTGTGATTGATCTTTTAATGGCTGCACCGTTCCATGTATAACAGTACACAAAAGCCACGTTTCAGTACTTACGTCAGCGTGGGGTCAGGTTTTGGTTGCAACATAAAGCAGGCTTTTTTATGAATGTATCCAGTGACACGCACACGGCTTTGGTCTGATCCATAAATCTTTGTCCAGTGCTGAAACCCACACAATGGATCATCATGTCATCGCAGGCTCCTCCAGCTGTGTTGGTGGGTGAGATGTATTTTAAACTTCATTCTTCTCACAAACATGGACCCGGGCCCTGCTCTGTGATAACTGACTTAGACAGATTTAACTGTTGATGATTTGACACTTCCATTTATCGTGCTGTTTCTAAAAGACTAGCTGGAAATGATCCGGAGCTGCCATCACAGACTTCTTCACAGCGGTGGTCTTTACCCAGACTTCTCAGGGTAAACTCCAAACTTGAACACATTTTTGTTGCAGATTAATTTTCAAGAATAATAATATATTGGATTAAAACTGGGGCCATACAACAGTGATCATTTGGTACCAAAGCAGAGAAGCTGGAAGCCTGGTCAAAACATTGGTCATGTGTGTTTCACTCTGAAAATGTTCCTGCGTTTTCCAGATCCTTCACCCGATCCTGTTCGCTAACATTAGCTCTCTGACAAAATTTAACCTAAGGCTCTTTAGGTTCAGACTGTGCTCAGTATCTGCCATGTTTTTGTAGCCACTGAGCCGCTGGTGGAGCTGAAGCACAGGGCTCAGACCAGTAAAACCATGACAATAAAAATCAAATGCAGTGTGGATTTGATCAAAAATCAAATCAATCCAGCTGGAAAACTGTAGAAAATCATCCAGGGGGTGCCCAAGCTGGAGATAGTAGGTGTCAGCAGGGCAGGTAACTGACAGAGCCAGAAGGCTGAGCCTGGCTCAGGTTGGCCCGGCCCAGCCCGAGTCAGGTTGTTAGTAAATACCAGGCCAATTACTGCTAACGAGGGCCTAAATGGAACCAGATGGACGTTTATTGAGTTTGTCAGAAAAACGTAGAGTGGAGATAGTTAATGAAGTGCAGCCGCTGCACTGGGCCAGGCACCGGGGCGCCGGGGGAATCCATAGCTCACCTGGCAGCGCTACAACGTTCCCCATGTGCTAGTCTGCAGAGACGTTTTCAGCTAAAAGTAGTAACTCTGAAGGGAAAACCACTTTTGTTTTCCCATTGATATTATAATACACTGCATTTAAACTGCCAGCTTGAAAATGATTTCTTGGATGTGAGCAGCCGACGTGTTCCTCAGTGTGAACCCTGTCTAAATAGTTTCTGTGTCCTAACGTGAAACATTTCAAATCTTCACACGAATCACAGTCGCTGAGTGTTGAGCTGATGTCCTGGAGTCCACGCCGTCCTCAGAACAGGAGAGACCGACTGTCACACACACACACAAGCTCTACAGATGCATTCAGTCCTGTTCTGCTCCTGTTGCTTATGTAACATGGGTAATAACAGCAGTGACATAACCACACACAGAAGATGCATTTTCATCTTAGGACAAAGGAGTTTTTAGCTGCATCTAAGTACATTTACTGAAGTACCATACATAAGTTTTGAAGTACTTTGGTTTAATCTTCTGGCACTTTACATTTCTACTCCACCACATTGGTAGATTTTACAACAAGACATATGATCAGTTTATAAAAAAGCTGATTAAACCATCAGGTAAAGTAGTTAGACGTGTTATTAAAATGCTGTTTACATGGTAATTCATCAGAAACAGATTCCCAATCATATGATGTAACACTCAAAGGACCGTTCCGCTCAGCCAGTGTTTGTACTGTTGCTACTTTATGTGAAATTTTCTGGTCTTAGGTTTCAGAACTATTTGAATGGGGTTCACACGGAGGGACACGTCCACTGCTCGCATCCAACAATTCATTTTCAAGCTTTTTGGAGTTGGCACTTTGAATGAGGCACATTATTATGTCATCTGGCAAATAGAGCCAATTTTTCCCCTTCTGACTTTAAGTTGAAAATGTCTCTCCAGAATTAAATGGGTATAAAACCACTACACGTGAAAACTCTGTGGCACCGCCAGGTGAGCTCTGGATTCCCCCGGCACCTGGAGCCTGGCTGACAGTACTTGTACTTTTATTTACATACATCCTTGAACATCCACTGTCTTCATCATATCCCATGTTCATATTGTTAATACTCTGTGTAAAACATCACCACAGTACTCAACAGTAATATTTACATCAGCGGTGGATTAAATCACCTTTGGCCCTAATGTGACACCCTGACAAAGATCATGTTAGTTTAGGTGATGAAGTCAATAAAACGGAGAGTTTCTTGGACGCTAATGCTGCTAACAGCAGACACACAGCTAGGGTCACGCTGCTGAAAGTGGAGCATCTAGCAGCTCAACAACCAGATACGTCCCTCAGGAGCTGAAAAGGGACTGAATGTTGAGATTCAGCCCGTTGCTCTGGGTCTGTTGGATGTGGACGCGCAGATGTTTTAGCCAGAACAGTGTCTTTTTCCTTCAGTTGCCAACATTCGGTTAAAACAGCTTTAAACTGTACATTCCTACAAACATCAGGACACAAAGTGTGACTAACATATGGTTAAGTTAAAGGAATGATTCGTTCTGTGGGCGACTGTTAGCATGAGCCGGAGCACTAACCCAGGGCGGGTGAAAGCACAATGCCGGTGCACCACCCTGACCGCCCCAGCACACTAGAGCTTCATGTGAGCGCCGCCCAGAGGAGAGGGAGTTGGTTTTAATTGGCTCCCAGTCAGAAATGAAGTTGATGTGACCTCTGGCCTGATTCATTCCTACATCTCCATTTTTCATGTCCTATCCTCCTCTCCCTCCGCCCACCATCACGTCATTCATTCCCGCTTCTAGCCTCGTTTCCCCTCATCCCCCACCCACAACTGCCTCTTTGCTTCATTATACAGTCGCTTCTCATCCTGCCAGCTGATGGTTCAGTGCAGCGAGGGCCTCGGGCTCCGCTCCCTGTCCCTTTGATTTCCATCCACAGAAAACAAAAAGGAGGGCACACGTCCAGTGTATACAGCGCACGTAGACACCCACACAGCAATGCATGCATGTGCACATACACTCGGTGCCGAGTCATGTGGATGCACACTGGTCACACTGTACACTGACACACATTTTGCTCTGTGCACAACTGTAAACGTGTGCGTGTGTTTACACTTCTGCCAGACATTTGGAGCATTTTGCATGGGTTCACACCTTGGTTATGATGTCGTATTGTTCAAAACATTTCTGTTCATTTTGAGGGTGGACAGTTGTCTCTTCAGACCTTCCAGGCATCACTGTGTCATTACGTTAGTGCACAGTACAAACTGGGGGTCAGATGTTTAATATTTGAGAATAACAATATGACAATGTCCTTGGTGATAAAGTTTCCATAGAGTGCACAGAGCAAAGTGTTTAACAGCAGGTAGCATGGACTGGATCTATGTCACCTGGCATGTGGCACACGTGTTGCTGTTGTTTAATGAATCTGAACACTTCAGGAGGTGGAGCAAGTTGGAGAGATTAGCATTCATCAGGTTTTTAGTCTTTCTAGCAGCAGTATGAACCTGACCAGAAACAACAGAGTGGAACTTTGTCATGTTGTCTTTTTAAATTCATTTGAGTCATCTTAATGTTGTTGGTAGAGCTGCCATGGTTGTATTGTAGTATACATCCTGCCATATTGTGCTCAGCCTTCTGTAGAGCACAGGGACTGAAAGAGTATTTGGCAACTTTACATTCACTGGAGAAGAGTTTCCTCTGTGATCATGTTAATTGTCATTGAGTCCTGACCTACACCCTGAGTGAAGAGCTCCAGGCTCTGGGACACCTGACTGTGTTCTGTAATGCCGCCATCTCCTGGACAAAGTGTGTGTTGCATGTGAAACCACACAACACACTGTAGGGACATTGATTATATGTTATAGAAACATGGAGGTGTATCGCTGACATCCATCTCCAGGTCACTGTGGTGGTGACAGTGAGTGTGTAAATGGAGGAGTGTGTTTTTGCTTTGTAAGGCTGTATAAATTCAGGCACGCACACACCCTGAGGTCTGTTCAGTCCAAGTCCTCTGTTAGCTGGGCTCGATTCACAGAACATGGCTGTGCCGGCAGCATTTCCTCTGCTTTCTGTTTGTGGAAGAAACCCCCAAAAAACTTTGTGCTGAAGGGTTGTGTTTGTTTGTTCAGACCTGTCTGCTCTCTCTCTCTCCACGTACGGCGATAGATTGGGTTACACTGCTTCCCAGAGACAGAAGTGGCCTGTATGGGAGGGTCAGCCATGACAGTTGGCAGTTGGTGCAGTTTGGGGCGAACTTGATACCATAATTTAGATCTGCCATAAACACACAGAAATGAGACACAGGCCTACTCTCTTTCTGAAATACAACCATGGGAAAACTGGGCATTTTGGCTGCAAAAGCTCTGCCCTGACTGTAATGTGAAATCCCTGCGTTTATGATTAGATGCAACATGTTTGTCATTGCTTACACAAACTGATGGAAAGTATTTGCTTGACCTTGTCCGTGGGGCTGCATGTGTGCAGAGCAGAGGCTTGGGAACAGGTATTAGTTTCTGCTCAGGAGGTGGTAATGACAGACTGATTGTGCTGAATCCACTTCCCTTGTTGTCTCCGGGGTCTAGTGTGTGCATTGATCCCAAGGTGAATGAACTGTCAACTGTTCGGGTGTGTGCTGGGGGATGTGTGCATTTATACCTGTAGTGTTTCTGCATGTGTTCTTTACAATGTGTGTTGACATCTCTTGATTAGCTCTGGCACCAATGCCGGGTGAGAGGAAGTTTGTGGAAGATCAGCTTAGCAGGATGGTTTCCTGTCACATCTGCAGAAATCAAGGTTTTCCAGTCTGTGTGCCAACGGTTAGCAAACACATGCAACGGCTGAACGATGGGTTTTATTCTGGACGCAACTTTTCTGCCAGATCTGCAGAATAAAAACAATGTTGCTGCCCAGCAGCAAGTACCAGGGCCAAACTCCGAAACCAGTGCAGCTGCCACCAGCTGATGTTACTGTAGGGTTCAGAAGAGAAGCTGTATCAGGTTAATTCATTGGAGGTAAGCTGCAAAAATAAGCTGACAGTGTTTGCACAGTTAGCTATTTACATCTTTGGTTATGCAGTTAATGATTTACACCTTTACAAGTTAAAGAATTTTCACCAGCAACTTTAAAATAATTGGTTGACTCCTCCATTCTGGTCCTCCTAGTTTCTGATTGGTCGGTTCAGTGACATGAGTTAGAAACAAGGAAGTATGGCTGCTGGGAGGCTGATAAAGTGGAGAGAGCAGTAAAGTTATGTCTCCTCGCAAGAAGAATGGTCCAGTGATCACTCTTATTGGGCATCTGTTGTTAATAAACTCCATGAATTAGTGAAGCTTTAAACTCAGTCACCAACATGTTATAACCACTCACAATCAAATGTATGGTAGAAACTGGTGACCAGGGTCAAGTGATGTGAGTGGATTTACTTTGATCCCAGCTGACAAAAATGGGCTCCTCTGACTGATCCATCCTTCTATGGGTGACATAACTGAGCTGCTGTGTGAGGATGTGTGTGTGGGTGGGTGGTTTGTGTTGGAATCATCTGGCTTAAAGCAAAGTTTGTGTGAGATAAAGACACATAGAGGGAGGAGCTTCCAGGGTAGAAGTGGAGTAGTGCTGAACACGAGCCAACCATTTTGGATCAAAGATGAAAATGAGGCAACTCAAATATGATACAAGACGAACACAAATCGAATGTTGGGCAAATGTGTGTCCACAAACTTGTGTAGTGTGTCGTCTCTTCTTCTGTGTTTATGTGTCTTAAACTTCCTGCTAAATGTATCTGGGCTCCTCCCTGCCTGACATGAATCATCTAGGAGGAGAGAGGATGAGGAAACTCAGTCAGATGACTTTGTGGCTGATGGTGTGGTTGTCAAGACGTCTCTGAGCAGATACCTCATGATGTCGACCTCTTTAAACAGACGAGCACACACACAGTGTCCACACAGTGTCCAGTGTTTCCCACTCTGCTCCTTTATGCACCACAACATGCAAATGTGCTCACAAAATGTATTAATGCCGTTTGTTTTCTCCTTTTATTTTCCTCTCGTTCTCAAATAAAATGTTTCAAATAAGCAGATTCCTTTACTGCTTCACTAACTGGTTCACACACTTTAATAATTTCAGGACTGTTTTTTTGTGACCTCTGTAGGTCTCCATAGATTTTCTTTTGCGGGTTTTGTTGAAATTCATATAACATTTGATGGGCTACTTTTAATTTAAATAAGAAAAAGTGAAAAATGCTCCTCAGGTCAAAGCTCTTATCTTCACACCATCATCTCAAAAATCAGCAAAGTTCAGCTCACAGTTGTATAAAACTGCAAATAGTAGCACGTTCTCATTTTGAGTGTTTGTTTTCCTTTGATAAATGGCTCAACCATCTATTGGAAAATCTAAATTGTGGTTCCATTAGTTGACTAATCAATTAAACTACTGCTCATTAATGCACAGACATTTTGCGGAGCGATCTGCGTCCAGTTTGTTGGTTCAGATATCTCTGCAGAGGTGAGATGCCATCATATCTACAGGCACAGGGATGTGTATTCACACCCCTACGCTCCAACACAGATAGACATATGAGGGCACACACTAGTCCTGGAAGAAACAAATAGGTTCTGCTGATGCACAGGTTCCTCTTCAGCAGGCCGGCCGGACTCATAGCCTGAGTCCAGGCCCTGCTCCTCTCTCTCCTTCCTCCCTCTCTGGGAGAATCACTCTGCACCGTCAGCCCAAGTTCTGGGCTCCGAGCCATCCGTCACAGCCTGCGCTCCCTTCCGGGGGTCAGGAGGGGACCTGGTGCTGGAACATCTGATCCTGGCGTCAGCTCACCCTTTGATAGTCGCCCATCAGATAAAGCTGGGGCTGTCCAGCTCAGGTTGTGTCTTTGCATGTTAAGTGAAAGTAGAAGGATGGACTTGCTTGTTGATTAGCTCAGAAGGCCTTTCAGTCAAGCAGCAAGGATAAACGACCCAGCCTGCCCTGCAGTGAATCCGGTATTTATGGCTCTTTGCTCCCTGCAAAATACATGGCATCAGTTGTGGTTTGAGCTGAAATAGACAGTTAACTCCACAAACACTGTGGGAACTGTAACCTTTAAGTATGTGACTGTTTGGTCAATAATAGAAAACTGGCTTCTACTGCAGGGCTGAAGAGGGCCTGCCTGGGCATCACCACTTTTACTGCTGGATTATTTTTCTCCAAAGGTTTGGAGGCAGCAGCACTGACATTCAGTTCTTGAGACGCAGCTACTGGTTGCTTGGATCAGTCTGGGTTAAATGTTGTATGATCAGATTTTTATATTTAATTTAAATTCTGTGTTTAGCTGTTTATGTTAATGCACGTTTCAACACTGCAGCCCTGTTTCCAGGCTTCTGAACACCTGCTCTCATTTCAGTTTTTTCTCTGTAGTTCAATTAGATCTGGAAATTAAACAATTTTAATATTGGAGCCCAAGCCAAAAAAGTACCGATAGACCACTGGGGTGGAAAAAGCTCTGCCCTGAATATAAACATTTTTGCCAGGACAGGGAGATGGGTGAGAAGCTGAACAGGTGAGGTCCAAGGTGGAGAGGATGACTGTTAGGAAAAGGGACTGTGTGTTACCAGGTCTGACGGTGTTTGCAGATGTTTGGAGCCCATTCCCACAGTGTCATTAACTTCATCAGTTGTGCAGGGGGTTGAAAGATTCACTTTCAACACAGACCTTTTCTGGTTTCCTCATGAAAAGTGCACCAACATGTATCCTAAAGCCGTTGTGTGATTGTTGCCACATAGCCTTACACCGGGTTTACTTGTTATTTATGTCCTCTGCTTCCTCCCAAACAGCCTTTAATGCGATTTCATTCAGAACTCCATGTCAGCTCAGATGATTTGCCAGCAGGATTTGGTTTCCTATAAATGCAGAGTGCTTTTGATCCTGTGCTGTAAAGGAGAGCTGGCTTGTCCCCGCTGTGGAGAGGAGGTGAATAATCCACAGTCTGTATCTGAGCGCCTGGAGTCAGTGTGTGCTGGTAAAGACATTCAGATCCTGTTTTGCTTCATGCCTCTTATTCTCTTGGCATCTTTAAAGCAAAACAATGGTGCTGAGAGTAAATAGCCATGGAAACGCAGAGAGGGCTGCAGCTAAACACTGGGGCCGGCCAGGGTTTTGTCAGCCGCTGACCTGCTCTTTTCCAGTGTAGCCACTGCCGCAGGCTACGTGCACAACACTCGTCTTGACCTCATCTTGACATACAACACATTTAGTCCTCGGGGGTGCACATTACAGGATGTATGGTGTGCGTTTGGACATCATCAAACCCACCTTAGCGGGGTGGAAAGAAAGTGTTGGTGTGTGTAAATGCAGTCAAACTGAAGGTGTTGAGTTGCTGAAGTCAAGCATCACTCAGTTGGGTGTTTTTTGTTTGCTTTGTCGGGGGCGTTCCGCGGCGCTCATGCTGGCAGACAGGCTGGAAAAGCCATCAGACAGGCTCCATACCAAACCCCTCCATCCATCGGTGCCTTTTCATCCCAGAAACCCCTGATGGGAGGCTGGCACTGAACTCGCCAGCCCTCAGCTGCTGCCGCCTTCACACCACACCATTCTTCACTCACACACAGCTGCTGCCGCCACATCTGGGAGTGATTTGATCAAAACCAAAAGAGAGGGAAAGTGAGAGGAGGGTGATGAGGAGATGAGGCTACATCCAGAGGTCCTCCACCCTCTCTGATGTCTGATTTGTGATTGTGTCCAAGTCTCCTAACACTGCTCTTCTTACTTTCTGAATTTCTTGTAGTTCCCATTAGACCTACTAGAAAACAGCTCATTAGTTCCCATTTATCTTGTTGCCTGGTGCTTTGAACTAAGTGAGCTGCTTGTATCTATGTCGGCCCTGCGATAGTGGTGTAGATAATAGATGGATGGATGGATGGATGGAGCTGCCTGTAGGAGGCTTCATCCTGCCTGAAATGTTGAAATCAGTCAACAGGGCTGCTACAAAGCAACATTTTTAGGAGAATCTAATTTTGTGACATTTTGTCTAGTCTGTGCTTCTGCTGACAATCCTGTCCTCACGTTGTCCTGTTGCTTATTGCGTCACTCTGTGTTCGGGACAGGTTTGCTCGGCCTCTCTGCAGCTTTCCATTGACAGCCGGTCTTTACGTTTTCTGCTTGATATATTTTCCTAATAAATGAATCTCAGACGTGGAGCTGTGTTTTCTCTGAGCAGCCCGCCTCTTTTGAACATCATTCTGAGCCTCATGCTGTGAGGAGAACCGGTTATTCACTGAGAAATAAATCCAGTTCCACCCAGAACGCTTGTTAAACCGTTCTTGATGCATTTAACTTCAGTGTTTGTTAACAGTGTGAAAACAGTAGCATGTGCCCTTCTCTACCCTGTTCATCTATTTTAAGGCTAAAGCGTAACATAATCTGTCACAGCGACTTCGGCATCATGTGTAATTTTATTATGAACATTTCCAGTGATTCCCAGTTATATGGATTCAGTGTGTGTGGTCGAATTTAATGCGGCTCACAGTCTCTGTGTCATCCTGACTGCTAACAGGAGCCTGCTGTTTAAGCTCTCTCACATCATCACTCCCCAACCTCTTGGTTTGCAGTAAATATAGAAGCAGGTGGTTTGTGTGCTGTTGTATTTGCAGTTATGTTAACATCTTACACATGCAACAGTTTCTACGCATACAGTCCCACTGTCAAAGTGTACGACTAACAAGTTGCGACCTGAGGCTGGTCCCCACTGAATTTGAGGGTGGCACATGGTTTAAGGTTAGCGTCAGGGTTAGGGTTAGGCAAGTAGTGGTTATGGTTAGGATAAGTCTTGTGAGACACATCAGCCTCTGGATGATCTCAGAACTTACTCATGTCTCTTCTTTTTCTGTTGCTTCCATACACTCATGGACTGGAGTCTTAAGCACTGGCATGGTCACAAATCTTTGTACTCAAAGTGAAACCTTTGTGACTCGTGTGGATGTCTTTGCCTCGATTGGAGCTGCCCAGTGCAAATTCAGATACACTAGTGTCTTTGTGTTGACCTTGTAGCCAGTTAGGGTCAGTGTGCAGAGGTTTTGGAATCAGACTCTGTACAGGCTGATGCACAGCTTCCCCACACGCCTATGCCCTTGTGACTGTGACAGCCGCGCCTGGAGGCTTATGTTTGCAGGTCGTCTGTCCGTCCACCCCATTTTTCTGAAAATGATATCTTAGGATCGCTCTGAGGGAATTTCTTCTAATTCGGCACGGACTTCCACTTGGATCAAGGATGAACTGAATAGATTTTCGTGGTCATGTGTCATGTCTAACACATTCCCGTGAATTTGACTGGTTGGCAGAGGCACACAACCGTGAAGTTATTAATTCTAGTTACATTTCCTTTGAGGTCTCACTTAAACAAGATACAGCATGTTAGCCAGTGAACATTAGAGCTGTTGTCAGGCTTGTTTTTTAACTTTGGATAGAGGCAGGCTAGTGGTTTCCCTGTGCCTCCAGTCCCATGCTAAGCTAAGCTAACCACAACCTGACTCCAGCTCCGTACTTAACACACAGAGATGAGATGGATATTAATCTTTGTCTCAGTCTGGGAAACAAGCAAATAAGCTGGTTTCCCAAGTCACTATACAGCAGTATATTCCAAGATGACCTGACTTGACATTGTATGTAAGAAACTATACTGGAGCCTCTGGATTCTTTAGTGTGTTCAGTGCATTAGTGCTCCTTCTTGTGTCTGTGATTTTAATGAGCTCCTGGGGATATTTTTAGTGGCTCTCTTGACAATTTAATTAAATTTACAAATTATAATTTTTAACCACCCGGTCTACTGTGGTCCGTAGCAGCACAATAAACACAATCAGACATTCCCCCTGCAGAATTTCATTAGGGACTTGGCACTGCCAGAGAGCAGGCCTGGAAAATGTCGAGCTAGCTGGCATCAAGGAGCTCCTGTTACCGGTAAAAGGGGAAAACTCCCAGAGCTCTGCCAATCCAGAGCACACACACACTCACATGCGAACTCCAAATTACACTCTTATTCCTGCAGAGTTGGTTTTTAAACCATTGCGACATGAATCTGAAGCAGAAGGCCGAGGTTATTAAACTGTATGGTGCGTATGAATGGACAAAAAGGCAGAAAGAGTCATGGAAAATATCTGATGTGGATCCTCATTTGTGCCTTAATATTTCAGGTTTTAATACTTTCTGATTCTAATAACGAGATCGGAGTCTGTTCCCAAGTAACAAGACGCAGCAGGGTAGAAGTTAGAGCAGCCAGAGCCTGGAAAAATGTTCTCATGCTCCTTTTGTCCTTCTTTTCTGGTATTGGATTGTGCTCTGATGCTGGAAAACTCCTGCAGAATTGGGATGATTTCATTTCACAGTCATGTTGTGTTGTAATAAATTCAGCCGTCTCTCGGCATGACCTCTGGATGAGCCGCTGTGGTCGGCCTCTCTTCTCCAGACTGGGCTTCAGTTTTTAGTGTAGATGATGAACTGTCACTAGTGTGTGTGTGTGTGTGTGTGTGTGTCTACTTCAGTCGTTCATCACCTCCCAATGCAGATGACAACCCAGAAATGTCTCCTGATTCATTTGTGGAATTATTATTTTCAAACTCTGTCAGAGGAGCTTGTTGTGAAACGTTTCTGCGTCACTCTCTCTCCTCTGGTGTATCGGTTATTGACACATAGCTGTGGTGGATGATGTATTCACTGGTGAGCCAGTGCTGCTTCCTGATAGGGTTTCTGAGGACCGGTTCCAGTTCACACCGGGGTGTTGATGGGCTTGAATTTACATTGTTTTGAATACATGGTGTTTCTGAGGAGCACATGAGGAACTGCTCCGACAACTTACAAATGTGCACATGTATAAATAATGTCTGTGTTTGTGCAGTGTCAGGCCATCGGGTCCTCTGGCAGGGCACCCTGGGGTGCAGTGTGCCACTGCTTCCCTTAGGTATGCAGTTAGAAAGTAAGAATAATGTGAGCACAGAAACAACCCAGCAGGACCAGCAGCTTTCACGGCCAATCAGTTGAAGTCATTTCTCAAGCAGAAGTGTCAAACTATCTTTGGTTCCAGCTCGTCAGTTATCAGGATCTGGTGCTATTTCTGTTTCATTTTGTGTAAACTGAACATCTGTGGTTTGTTCTGTTGGTCGAACAAAGCAGGACATGTGAAGGTGCCACCTTGGATTCTGGGAAATGGTGATGAACATTTACTGCATTTAGTATGAGTGATTCCTCTAGAGAGTTACCTGCTCTTTGATCATGAAAATCATCTGGCTGCTTCACTTCTAATTGCAAATCAGAAGTATTTGGGCCTTTTATGTCAAACAGAACATGTCATAACTGCTAAAGAGCAACTTAATTCTGCCATGTGTGGGTAAATTACATCTACTTCATTATGCCATCAGTTATTTCAGGCTCCAGTGTTTATTACAACAGCAGTTCTAGAGAAAATCCAGCAGTGCTGGGCCAAATGGATTCAAAGATGAGTTTGAGAAATTAGGTAAAAACAGAGCGTTAAGTTGCTTGTAAAAGGTTCCTAGCTCATTTCGCAAGACAAGGCTCTACACAACGCAATCCTGTAGTTTGTCTGTCTGAAGACGCCAGTGTAGCCAGGTTACTAGATTTAAATCCTCACTTTTCAACAGTTTTTGTTTCCATGTCTGAGCTGTAATTTATGTTGGGATATCACATGAAATGATGGAAGAAAAAAACCACAAGGAAAATGACAGCTATCATTGCTTTATTGATGGACACGGGCCCTATGAGAAGCAGATGTGTGGTTATTTTACACAGATCCACAGTTATAACTTTGCAGTATGTGTCCGTGTCACACAAACGGAGCTTCTAGAGGAAACACAAAAAATGTGTTACTTGTGCTCAACAGGGGAAACAACCACAGAGTACACAGTGAGCTGAAATGCTCAGGGTCCCATGAAGAACGTATTCCATATTTGCTTCTTACAGTGTGTTTTTGTGTCTGTAATTCTGCAGTCTGCTCCATATTTAAACTATCTTCATATACCTCATATACATATCTTCATATGTTTTGTATCTGGGCTGCTCTGCATGTATGTGTGGATTGTGAATACAGCATGTGTTCCTGCATTCAACCGAATGCTCATGTACAGCTGGAATCTGCAGTCAGTCAGTGTCGCAGTGCGTGCCAGCACATCGGACGGCCCTGCATGTGTGATGAGCGTCTCCCAGTGCAACATTCCTCAGTGACAGCCGTAAGGCGCCAGCGCCTTTAAATAGCTCCTGGACGGCTGCAGTTCTCCCTGAGAGCTGCAGAAAGCGTGGATTCTCTGAGCGCAGGTGAAGTGTTGGTGCCTCTCTGTGGTCAGAGCAGTCTCATTGCACAGCGTTGGCTTTTTCTGCTCGGGTGAAAACTTTCTTTTATCGGGGGGGCTCTTAACTGAATGAACTGGTCTGGAAGAAGTTTCCAACTTGAATTCTCTGAATGCACAGTAAAGGAGCTTCCCTGCCTTCTGTAGGTTAAAACATGTCAGAGTTAGCTGAACAGTGAAAGGTTTTAAGGCATCTGGGTTACATAAAAACATTGTTCTTTTATATATATATTTCAAAGTACAGTTAGGCTCATTTAAAGTGTCATCTAGACGTCTGCTTTAAACAAGACGTCTAGATGTCCTCAACCTGCAAATAACAAAACCAGAGTTTTACTGAGTCATCAGCTGGAGTCCCACAGCTCCTTCTTCCACCAGTATGACTCACAGTGGACATGCACGCTTTGGTGTTTAATGTAAGTTCATTCAGAGTTTTTTCTAATTTATTTTTCAGACTTCTTTTGAAGTGTAAACTATGCAGTTTTCCATCAGTCAAAGGCCAGTTGTGGCTGTCTGACCAGGTCCTTACCTTCTCCCTGTGCTTCCTTACTCGTTTTCTAGCTGTATATTCCTGCCTCGATTTAGCTCATCTCTGGAGGGAATGGTCCACCTACCGGTGGAGGTGGAGCAGCTGTCACCACAAAGACAGAGGAGCTGATAAGATGAAATAAAAACCAGCCATCCAGCCCCCATTCACTGGCAGGGGCTGCATGGAGAGGGTCTCAGATTTTCGGTTTTTGGGCGTCCACACAGAGGATGACCTGTCCTGGAGTGCCATTGTTAAGAAGGCACAGCACTTCACAGACTATTTCCTGAGAATAGTCAGGAAGAACTGTCTACCACGGAAACGCTCCATAGAGAGCATTCTGACCTACTGCATCTGGGCGTGGTTTTCCAGCTGCACAGCTACAGATAAAGAGTCTTTCCAGAGGGTCATCGTCACGGCCCAAAAGATTATCAGCTGCCCTCTCCCCTCCTTGGAAGATCTGCACTTTGAAGGATTGTATTTCAGTCTTGTTGTTGTACCTTGCACAATGACAATAAAGAGACAGTTCAGTTCAGTTCAAGGAAAATTATGGTCACGGTTTAAAGAAACTGTTGTCGAGTGTCAGTGGGATGCACATGCCCATAACGAGCAGCCAGCCATTTACTTTGCAGCAGTATAACACCACATTCTGTCTGCCTTTGCTTTTGGGCGACAGCAGCCAGTGTTTGCACAACCAGAAGAGGTCATTTGTCAGGAACACATTCTTACTGGTTGTTTAAGGTGTTTCAAAAATGACCAATGCCATCGTCTTAATGAGGACAATCTCTTTAGATCTCATGCCAGCCAACCTGACATAGTAAAAACATACACTGATTAGGTCTCCACACGTTTACTGTATGTGTCTGGATGTTAAGAGGCTTCTACAGCAGTTCAGCACTTTTTATCAACACACACACACACACACACACACACACTCCTGCCTCAGATTCTTGGCATGACTTCCTCATGGTAAAAAAGGAAACCTCCCTTGCCCCCTCCCAGCTCCCATAATCCCATCCTGCCTGCCTGTATGCCATCCCTGACCCTCCTGTATTCCACACAGACCGAGGCTCACGGACACTTTACTTTGTGACCTCTGTTTTTCTTCCTGCCTGTTGATGTGTGTCAGCAGGACCCAACAGAGACCTGGTTTACTGTATCACTGATAGTTTGATTCCTCAGTCAGACGCTCTGCTTCTTTTCAGCCCTGTCTTTTCACATATTATGCTGTGTTAGATGGGGGGCTGCAATGCCCCCTACAAAAGAGTCACCTGTCATCATGTCTAACTCTGGTTTCCGTGGTTACCGCACTATGTCGCAGCACCTGAATGACCTGAAGAGGGAGAACTTCAGCCTGAAGCTCAGGATCTACTTCCTGGAAGAGAAGATCCAGCAGAAGTTTGAGGAGAGCAGCGACGATGTGCACAGAAGGGTGAGTCACTAAAGTCGTCTCTGAATGAACAGACTCAGACACTTGCAGGAGATTATTCACTTGAAGCATGACTGTAGTGCTTGTTGTGTTCAGAGCTGCAGGTTTGTGTTTGACAGGAACTCATCCTGACAGCAGTGTTAAACAGCAGAACTGTTCTGCAGCACAAACATTCTGTGGTTTTATCATTTTTCTGTTTTTATTTTCACATTGATTTTGGGCCACCCTGATTGAAATACAGCATGATTTCCCAGTTTTCTTTTAATTTTCCCTAAATGGAAGTCTATTGAGAGGTGGCCTCGACCCAGACGACCCCGTTTACTGCTCAGCACAGTTTTTACAGAAGGAAAGACTCTGACTCACGAGAACATAAAACCTGGGTGAAAGCCAGTTGAAATTCACCTGCTCCTGTTTACTGTCCTGTGCATCAGGACAGATGACAGATACACACAGTGGATGTAAATAGACCCACATGACTGCTGAGACAGGGGGTGTTTTACTGCCCCCACACTAACTGTCTGACCTGGTTTCCGTTGCCTACCATACACCCAGTGAACCACGCTATGTTAGCCCCAGAGCCTCCAGGCCCACTGTTTGAATGCATGTGTGCATACTGTGCACACTCTCCACGGGTTTGATTTCATTTGCTGTGCAAATGCATGTACAGTATATAGTACGTGATGCAGGAGTTCTCATGACCTTATGGTGTAAGCAGCAACACTGTGTGCACCTGTGTTGTGTGTCAGTGTGTCAGTATCCTGAGCTGGTGCACATGGACATGAAGTTCACTGCAGGAGCTCTGAACTAACTCCAGATCGTTCAGCAGTGTGGGCACATACCTGCACGTGAGCCACTGATGGCCAGTTCAGCCCAGTTTGTTTCTGCTCTGCCAGAGGTTAAACCTGGAGCTGTTGCTGGGGGTAGAGCGGTGGATGTTAGACCGGACCATGTCTGGAGACGGATACAGCAGGTGCTGGCTATTTATAGACCTAGTGGCTTCACATAGATGCAGGTCAGCACGTGGGACTTTGAAAACTTATCTTGTGTTGTGAACAGCCCCTGCAACACTGTGCAGAACTCCATTAGAAAAAACTTTTCTGCTTAAGGATGTGTTAGATGACACTGGCCATGTGTTGGTTTAGGCTTTGCATGACATAAAATCAGAAAACAAGTGGTTCCTCTGCTGAGTTCATTTCAAGTGTGTCCTATAGTGGAATGCATTGGGGGGGCATTATTCTGTTTATACCTGGCTGTCTTTAAACCATCAGGTTTAAAGGTGTGTTGGTCAGTGTGACCTAAAGCCTGAAAATGGTCTAATTTATATGTACCATAAGTAATTGCCAAAGTTGTTTTGAAAATGTGCCATTGATATATGACTTTGTCAAATCTTGTTATTAGCTCTACAATCTGACTGCTGAAGATTTATACTGTACATTCATGCCATTTGACTTAGTATCTGCAGCACCAGTCCCTGAACAAAGATGCGTCTAATTTTTTTAAGTAATCTTACTTTTTCAAAGCAACTTCTTATTGTTTTGTTTAATGAATCTCAATTGCAGGACATTGAGCTGAAGGTTGCAGTGGAGAGTCTGAAGAAAGAGCTTGAGGACAAACAGCAGCTTCTGGAAAAAGCACTGTGAGTTTTTTGACTTTCTGGTTCTTTACACAGCCGATGACCAACATCGTGTTGCTCCGAGAGTCCCCGGGCACTGAGCCTCTACATGTCTCCTTCACCACTCATACACCCACAGTATATTAAATCTCTAGACCAGTCTACAAATACATCCAGAGGTGGTTTCAGATCTCCAGCTGCTCGCGCTGCACAGATTTGTTGAAACCTGCCTGAGAAGTACAGAAACACCTTTTGATTGGGTGTTTGATTAATTCCCATGAGTCCATCAGAGCCGGCCACCCTCGGGACTCGACAGCCTGCTGCTCTGTTCACTCAGCTAGCTATTACAGCATGGACTAAGCTCTGAGGAATGCCATGTATGAAATGCTTTTGAAGAGGATGAAGTCTCTGTGTTGTGTGATAGCAGAGAGAGCAGGGACAGGAGAGAGTAGAGCTGCCTCGGCGTTGGTTGTGTTGCTGAGTCGGGAACTACTTGAGCCCCAGCACCTGTCTGTGAGGCAGCTGTGGCCTCTCTGTGGATCAGCTTCTCTTACCCTGGATCTGCCACTTTTTATAACTGATTGTTCTAAAAATGTCTGAGAAGCAAAACTTTCTCAGCCAGAAGTTTTCTGAAGATTCTGCTGGTTGGTTTCCTAACAAACGCTGAGGACCAAATAACTTTCTGAAACTTAATATCAGTAAGACAAATGGGTTAGTAATCCACAGTTAGTAGTCGACTCCTGAAGAAAGAAAGTTCAGCCATTGTCATCAATAATCAGCAGATTGGAGTTTTCTATTCATCTATTCATCCATTCACCCATCCATCCATCCATGGTAGCTACAGTCTTTACAGTGAGGTGGATTTTCTTTCTTCATACAAGGACAACCCACCTTAACCGCTGTCCTGTAGATGTGCCAGTGTTAGCTACAAGGCTTATTGTCAGCTGCTGTCCCTCAGCCAGATGTTGGATTCACTGTTGAAACAATGTGTAAAATCACCAGGAAATATCTTGGCATGAAGAGCAGGGCGTGTGCAATGCAAGCAACCCATAGCATACAGTGTTAACCAGACAGGGAGCACGAGCATGGTTCTGTACCACAACGGGTCACTATGTGCACGCTAGCGTGTGCACGTGCGGGATCAGTGCTGAGGTGTTCACTCTCTCTCTGTCTGTGCCCCGCTTCAAAAATATTACTCTGTCCACAGTTTATCATTACAGGCATTAACAGAGCCTGACTGATAGATGTGAGGAGGTGAAGCTGAGTGGGGCCTCCTGGCTGCTGGAGCCGTTGAGTGGTGGAGCAGTGACAGACCGTAATAACCTCCAGCCCACCTCGCTCAGAGGGGGGCAGGAGACATTTCCCTCTGGAGTCCATGTTTTCTGTCCTCGTGTTCATCCCGCTTTAGCTTTTTAGTGCCTCTGCCAACAAGCGTGTGTCTTCTGCTCCACTTTAGTCGTTGCTGTTCAGCAGCATGTTAAAGGAAACTTCACACACGGTGCAAACAAAGTTAGATTATGGACCCAGAAACAAGTTTGTAGGCTGGATCCAGCATCATTACTATGGGGCCATTTTTAGATTTTACAGAGTGGGTGGGGCCACATGCACAAGGCCTGCTGCTGCACACAGCAAATGCAACATGTTTAAAGTCGGGCTGATGTTTAGACTGGTATCTACTAACAAAAAATAGTTCATGACATAACATAACTTTACAAATTAAACAGTTTTTATACATTTTCTATAATTTAAGTCATTAAAAATGAAGGATTTCACTGAGAGTTCCTTCTAGTTTGGTTTATTTGAGAAGTGACGACATTTTGCTTTAGCAGTAACAAAACATTTTTGCACATCTTTGTTACCATGACAACTCAGTGATAAAACCAAGGCCAACTGAAGATGTAATCGCTATAAAACTTGATGATCTGAGTGCACTGATGCATCTGACTCTGTAGGGAGCAGCACCTTCTGACCTTGTGAGCATGATGTTTTTCATAAGACATGAGTCACTGTTAGATAAGTGTTAACTTGTCTAATGTTTCAGGACCAGATGTTTTATGCTTACCTATGCATTTTATGTGATTACAACAATTATTCTCCACAAACTTCAACCTCATAGGTTAATGGCAGATACCCTCTCCGATCAGAATGAGGCAGAGATGCAGCGTCGCCTTGCAGAGCGACAGGAGGAGATCAGCCATATGCAAGAAATCCTGGAAACCAAAGTTCAGCTGCTACAAGAGGTACAGACTCACACATAATCACTCACTGATGGACCTTATAGGACTGTTAACTCCAGGGATCCTTTAAACAAGATGACAGACACCCTCTCTGAACGTTTGCTTATCGGTTTGGTGGACCTGTGGTGTGTCTGTACTCAGGAGGCCGAGCTGGCGCGAGAGGAGGCTCAAAGAATGGCCTCGCTGGCGGACTCTGAGGCCCAGCGCTGCCTGGCTCTGGAGAGAGAGATGGTGGAGAGGTTGGAGGCGAGTGGAGGCTCAGGTGGACCGCTCACCCAGCAGGTCCTGGCTGACAAAGACAGGTGACTTCAGCTCACGCTTCAGTCATGCAGTTAGCTTGTAAAACAAATTTGATGTCAACCAAAATCCTTATTCTGGATCCAGATTCTTAAATGTGAGGATTTGTAGCTTTTATCTGTTTTAAATCATTGTCAGTTGAGTTTTGGACTGTTGTTTGGACAAACCAAGAAATTTGAAGAGTCACTTTGGACTCGGTGAAGTTTAGCTGCATCCTTGCTTTGCAGGGCGTCTACTGGCTGTTTCCCAGCAGCCATGTTGGCTCTGACACCGCTGCTGGCCCTGCAAGCGACTGTACTTGTCAAAAATGTTCGTGTAACAAAGAGCCAGGGTCGTGACCTACATACTGTGACTGAGCCCAGCAGTTAGATACTGTGTATGCTCTCTCTCTCCCTCTTTCTGTCAGGGCGATCGAGGAGTTGACGCAGGAGAAACAGTCACTGCGTCTCCGGGTCGAGGAGCTGGAGGTCGAAGTTCACAGCCTTTGCACTTCTCTCGAGAGCAAAGAATGGGGAGCTGAGGTATTTTTGCCCTTCTGCATTTACAACCCTGTACCAAGCCATCCATACCACGTGCACACATGTGCCTCTTCTTGGGTGTCATGCTACAGAACAGCTGGGCCTGTCTTTGTTGACATTCTGAGAATTCTCATTCAGAAGCACTAAGAAATAAGTAAAGTTAGTCTTCAAGTCAGTTACTTTCTACTCATTTTTCCCCACATGTGGGTCAGTGGAACTTGGACAGAGCAGAGGAGTTGCACACCACCATGGAGATGAAACAGGTGCATGTTGTGGCTAACATGAATATGCCTGGTGAGGACTGCTTCAGTGGGACACCAGCACCACCCTGAGCTCCACTGTGGATCATTTATTTTTGGTTTTAGTGAACACTGACCTTGTCACCTGATACAACCCTTGATATTTCTCTGGTTCAGTCACACAACACGAGGGGGGGGGGGGGCTGCCACTGAAACACAGCATATCAAATACAACTTACTCATTAATTTGAATCTCAGTCCTGTAAGAGCTGCACTGAAGTAAAGGCTAATTTTAGATTATTTTACATATGTTGACTCCTTTTCCCACAGAGTCATGACGAGCACCAGGTCCATGCACAGATGCAGGTAGGACAGACATTCGCTTAACAATGTGTATGAATGAGATGTATGTATGATTGTGATGGTGGTCAGTTCACCACAGGAGGTTGTGCCTGCAGGGAAGATGAGCACTCACAGTATTCGTCCTCATAGTTCATGGAGAGGCAGCTCCACCTGGTGTTACCTCTGCTACACTGCATACACAGTGGGGGGGGAGGGGGGATTTATTTTATTTTGACTCCTAATACGTTATTTCTTTTATTTAAGATGTTGATTTTGTGATTGGGTGTTACATTCAAAATGACAGTAGCAAAACCTGTTAAACCTTAAGCTGCGGGGCCCCTGTAGTAGTCTTCCAGCCTTGGTCCAGCCTCGGTCCCATCAGTCGAGGCTGTCCTGCCCTCATGTCGCCCCGCTCATCTTTCTCTTTCTAATATTCGTCCACACAGTGTGACCCAGGTCGCTCACATCAGCAGCGATCAGAGAGTCTGCTCACACCTGCAGTGCTGTGCAGCGTCCGTCTCCCCACTTCCTGAGACGGCTGCAGCAGGATTTTTCTTCTGAGATATTTGAGAAAAGAAACTCAGCGGAGACACCTCCTCTGTCTGCATCCTGTTAATTCTCTCCTGTCTCATTTTGGTATTTCTGCCACTTTGAGAAAAATAAACCACGGGCGCAGGCAGTTAGCTGTGTTTGGCACTTATCTCTGATTAGGATTAATTGGTTTTTGATTGCGGGCCTCATTCCCACCGATCAGTGTTTTGGTGCCATGTCTCCAGAGGCCTGTAGGGTGACAAATAGACAAAGTGAGGGCCAGCAGAGAGTCCTGTGGTGGTCCGCACACAAAGACGCACAGTGGGAAACACATCACATCACATCCTGCTGATAATAAAGAAGTGATGAAGACTCGTGTGATGAAAAGATCCCTGTGAAGACATCAGCTTTTCAAGAGCACAGTCCTGAAAGCATCATCTGATTCACTGGCACTAATTCAAATAACATGAGGGCCTGCTCTCCCTCCCATCTCTCATTCTTTGTGAGGTGCATGTGAAGGCCAGACTGGGACTGAGTGCCCCTGGGAAAGGCATGAACTCAGTCTATGCTGACAATTCAGAGAATTTAATGAACCTGATGGAAAACACCCAGACTTGTTTTGTTCTACTGGCACAAAAAGGCTTTATGGAAATGGAAAGTGCTCATGAAATGTTTTGACATTAATGATCTACAAGGAAAGAGAAATGAACTGAATTTCACTACATAGTCACAATGAGAATGAATGAGTGGTTTTAATTAAGCAGACAAAATACACAGTACCTGTGAACAGGTGTATGATGCAAAAATCACAGTAACTGTGATGTAGTGTTTCACCAGGTACAAAACATCACCACAAGCATAACATTAAACGTCACTGTTGACTTCAGAGGGCACGTTTCAGAAATCCTCCTGTTTCCAGGAAAGTGGATCAGTCCAGGCAGCTGCAAGAGCTCTCACTCCTACACTGGTGTCGCTGGCCAGGAAACTATTTATAAAAGAGGTTAAACTGATGAGAAGCCTGAGCCTTCTCTTAATGTAGACCCACAGCTGTGTATCAGTGTTTTTTTTAATGTTTGAAATCACTGTTTGGATCAGACATAGTTTTATCCACAAATAGCCTAAAGGAACATTGAACATCCGTGAGCTGAAAAAACATAAAAAATCAAATGGACTAGGTTTTAGGACGAAGATGTTTCACCTCTCATCCAAGAGGCTTCACCAGTTGGCATTGAACATCCATATATGTATACAAAAGGGCGAGACCTTATCGGTCATAATGGAAATCAAAGTACTTTTAGCATCTTGATTTCATTGTGTTTCACACACACACACAACTTTCCAGATGTTACTGTTTTCAAGGAACCCTTAGATAATTTAAAAAAAACTTTATTAATCCCCATGGAGAAATTTCTTACTGATGGCAACACTGTCAGTCGCTGCCTGGTCATCGTTCAGTGTTTTCCCCAGGGACACTGTGGACTGGGGAGACCAGGAATTGAACCACCAACCAAAATAATAATAACAGCAACAACAATAATAATAATAGTTATTATAATATTGCATGTAAAATATTCCCAAGAATGTGCAGTAATCAAAAAATTACGTTGGCACGGTGCGTTAGGCTTCAGCCAAGGCGCAGTACTAGTCAGCGCTGCGGAGTGAGGCATCTTCTCACAAACAGACGATCTTCGCTGTGTATCAGCGCTGCCTCGCTGTGAGCGCGGCCGCGCGTCTGACAGCCTCTCCCTCCATCCTCAGCGGAGGGAAGCGCAGTTGAGGATCAGCTGTCGGTGTTCTGTCGGTGGACAGCGACTGGAACCGGGTTCGGGACCGGGACAGAGGCCGGTGAATCCACCAACACCGTCGGTGAGGAGCGATCTGTTGTTGTTTTTCCGTGTTCGTGTCGGATGCTGACGAGGGCAGCACCGGGGAGATGCTGTCACCTACAGAAACGTCGTTGATTTAAAAGCCAGAAAATACGGCTGGGGTCTGTTTCTACAGCCACTGAGGATGAGACGACAGGATTCACACACGGGTCGATGTGACAGCGCGTGACTGCAGCTCTACCAGCGAGGAAGTGAAAAAGGAGCCGTGACAGAGACTCACATCCGCTCTGAGGGGAAATCTTCACCGCTGCTGGTCACGTTGTCATGTCACGACCCGACCTGATTTGTGTTTCTGATTGTGAACAACGTGGACGGTGGTGCTGCATCCATCCATCCATTATCTATACCACTTATTCCTGAACAGGGTCGTGAGGGGACTGGAGCCAATCCCAGCTGACACTGGGGGAGAGGCGGGGTCCGCCCTGGACAGGTCACCAGTCTGTCACAGGGCTGACATGTAGACAAACAACCACACGGACCCACGTTCTATAGGAACTATAGGAAGTGTGATTTAAATCAGTGCACCTGAGTCCCCAACGTTTTTGGATTTGGATGGTTGAGATGGTTTTCCTGAACCCATGAAAAAGCTGTGGGACCACACCTGCACAGAAGTCCTGGCAAAAGTTCAGCAGTTTAAAGTTTCTCTGTGATTTCATCCTGCAACCTAAAGCAAATCTTACATACTGCCAGAGACACCGACCTTACAGTGCTGCTGTGTTGTTGATCAGTAACCCACTGCAGCTGTGATGCTGGATGTGATGAAGATGAAGGAGGCGTGCAGGATCTGTGCCCGCGAGCTCTGTGGCAACCAGCGCAGATGGATCTTCCACCCGGCGGCAAAGCTCAATCTGCAGGTACTGCTGTCCCACGCTCTGGGCCAAGAGCTGACCAGAGACGGCCGTGGAGAGTTCGCCTGCTCCAAGTGCACCTTCATGCTGGACCGCATGTACCGCTTCGACACGGTGATTGCCCGGGTGGAGGCGCTGTCTCTGGAGCGCCTGCACAAGCTGCTGCTGGAGAAGGACCGGCTGAGGCAGTGTATCAGCGGTCTGTACCGGAAGAACAACACAGAGGATGGGAGCATGGCTGCACCCGGGTCCGTTGTGGCGGCTGCTGGGACTGAGGTGGGGTCTGAAGACCCTCCTGTGGTGGATTTGTCAGCCCTGCAGGATGTGAGGTACTCTGACATGATCCAGGATGATCTGGTTTACTCAGTGTATGAGTCTTGGGCTGATAGAGCAGACCCTGCCCTGGACCACCACATGCACCATCACCACCTCCCCCACCATTGCCCAGGAGGAGACTCCCTCTCTGGCCAGAAGCCAAGGCGCTGCAGGGGTTGTGCAGCACTCCGTGTGGCTGATTCTGACTACGAGGCAGTGTGTAAGGTACCTCGAAGGCTTGGGCGCAGGAGTGCATCCTGTGGCCCATCTACCCGCTACTCAGCAGCCACTCCAGGGGTCGAGGACCCTACCAGAGCCCCTGCAGGGTCTGAGGCTACAGCTGTCACCTGTGATTCCACTTCAGCTGGGCTAGAGACTGATAAGACCACGTGTGACCGGACAGCTCCCAGCCCAGGGTCGTCTGTAGAATCTCTCGACACCACCTGCCCTGCTGCAGGCGCCAAAGACAGAGAAGAAGCTGAACTGGAGGAGGCTCCAGTGAGAAGGGACACTCCATGGGATAAACCGCCCGGAGAGAGCTCTCCCACTGGGCTCCCTATGATGCTGAGCCTCCTGAGAGGGTGGGAGTACCGGCCAGTGAAGCCCCACAGGGGCAGCAGGCTCCCAGTTCTGGTCAAAGCCAAACTGGAGCAGAGTCTGACGCTGCCCCTGTCCATCCCAATGAGGCTCTCCTATGGAGGGGCAGCAGACTGTGACTTGTACCCTCCCCAGCCGGTACCAGAGCTCGTGACCCCATGTCCACAGCTGGAGCTGCAGGCGCAGCTGGCAGAGATGGAGGAGCAGTGGCTGGATGATTATGTTCAGTGTGGACCTTTCTGCTTTCAGCAGGTACTTCACCAGCCGCAGTAACTCAACATAGGATGACCTATGTATCCTGAGCTGTGAACGGTATAGAACAGCTGACGGTCTCCTCTCACAGCTGGAAACAGGACTAGCTTTGTTCAGGGCCTCTGGGTCGTTGCTAATATCTCAGAAGTTAGCAGCAGTTCAGACTCACTCAAAGTGGTAATTCAGATAGTAGGATGTGTGTGTTGGGACAGTAGAGCAGTTTAAAGCCTAGGTCCTGTAATTTTTAGTGGTAATCAGTGAAACCTGAGGCACAGATCTTGAATTTGGAGCACAAGCGTGATGTAGGCTCAGCATCATGTCTGTAGAAGCAGCTTTATGTGGCTGCTGTCCAGGCTGAATGAGCTCAGAGCTCTGGATTTCCTGTCTTATCTCTTTAACAAAGACGAACACACTCGCTGCCTTGATTGCCCTCTCAGGGAGCATAGATACCCCTTCTTGTCAGTATCCTAGCAACCTTGTCATCGTCATGGGAACGGTCTCCAAGCGATGCAGCAGTTAGCCCATGTGCAGGCTCAGTCTGATCCAGCTTCATAACTGCTATTGTTGTGTTAATGATTAGTGTGAATGAGGCCCAGTGTGTAGGAGCAGAGCCAACACAGACAAGTCAGAGTCTGTCCAGTACAGTTTGTGTCAGTCTGTTATACAGCAGTGTACCAGGCTGCTCGGTGGACCTGTGGCTGTTATGGAGGGACACTGTTACACTCCCCACATCCATACAGTGGACTATTTAGACCTCCAGCTGGCAGCCATTGCACAGGGGGGTTTGGTCCTGGACGTCTGCCACCTTCAGACGTTACAGGCCAGATCACTGACTAGAGATGTCACCAGGCACAAACCCGCAGAGTTTCCAGCCTCGTTGCAGAGCTGACTTTGTGGCTGACTTTCTGAAGATTATGCAGTTTATCCCATCAGCTCATGTACATTAACTGTATAACACAGAGACAGACTTTTACTTCTTTTCCTTTTTCCATAACACAGAGACAGACTTTTACTTCTTCTTTTCCTTTTTCTGTTTGTTTGTTTCCAGTCTGTTCTGTTTTTAGCTTTTTAGGAAAAAGCTAAAACTATTACCATAATTTCTAAACTGTTTAGTAAAACCATCCAAAAGTGTAAGGTTTGTCTGCATTCAGACATGTTGTACATAGTTAATGTTTAACCTGGGTTTAAATGCAACATGAACTTCACTCAGCTCTCCACTCTCTTTTCCCTTCTGTGCCAGCTAGCTTTTATAGAATAGCCTGCTTCATATTTGAAAGCTAATATAAGTGATCTGGTAGTGAAAATGTATTGTCTCACAGTGTCGTCTCCATCTGCAGCAACAAATGACATGGACTAATCTTCGTGTTCCTACAGTTTGAACGACATCACACCATTACACATTAAACTATGTAACAGTATAACAACGTGAAACATTTTCAGTTTGGTGTAGCCTCTGCAACTAAAATGGTCAACTGATTATCGCATGTGGTGTTTCCGCTTCGATGTCTGTAGCCTGCCATGATCTTCTGTATTTGTCTGCTACCCCTGCTCACCTGTACTGACCCGAGTCCTCCTGTGGTTTTCAGCAGCTGATCGGCGAGCAGCAGGGTCAGCTGAGTCAGTATGAGAGTGCTGCAGGTCAGTGCGTCAGTGAGCTGCAGAAGGCCCAGGACCAGGTCTGCTCCCTGCAGGCCAAGATCAGAGAGAGCGAGACCAGGAACCAGGTATGAATACACACCACCCCTCCCACCTTCAGGCCTGGGCTTTATCAGCTGAGTCTGCCTGAAGCTCTGGAACAAGAAGAAAACTGGTTTAAATTAATGAGCAGTTTGTGGGAAAACTGGGGAATCAGCATGTTCCAGTGTTTCTGTCATTTATGTGCCCGATCATTTGTGTGTGTGTGTGTGTGTGTGTGTGTGTGTGTAGAAGCTGCAGGAGCAGCTTGGTGAAATGGAGCTGGAGCTGCGGTCAACCCGAGAGGAAGCCCAGCGACAGGAGCGACACCTTCAGAACACCTCTGATACAGTCAACTCCAAGGAGGCCGAGGTAGTGACGGAGGGAGGGTTAGACAACAGAGGAGGGGTGGACACAGGAGGGCAGGGAGGAGCTGGAGAGAAGAAGGCATAAATGGAAACATGAGGAAAAGACTGAACAAGACTGACATTTAGTGTCAAGTGAAAATAGGAGACTCACAGTCTCAGACTCAGTGTTGCTTATGCGTGAATGTTTGTGTGCGTGCAGGCTGCAGAACTGCACCGAGTGGTTGAGGAGCAACGTAAGATGCTGTGTTCTCTCAAAGAGCTCGCCAGCTGCAGCCAGCTGCAGGTTTGTCCTCCACGCTCACCCTGCCTGGCACAGGAGTGAAGCTCCTTTACAGCATCCAGCAGCTCTTTGTTTCTCATGGCTAATATCATGTGTTTATATGACTAGCATAGTTATAGCATAGTTCAGTCCTGAGTTTTTAAATGGAGCTCATTGTCCTCACTGAGCTTTTACACATCTGTCTCTCTCTCCCTGGTTTTATCTGCAGCTCTCTGGGGCAGAGAGCGTTCGAGGTCAGAGTGAAGCTCTGGCTCTACAGGCCTCTCTGTTCCAGTCCCAGCTGGAGCTGCAGGCCGGCCAGCGGACACAGCGGCAGGCACTCAGAACGCAGGAGGACCTGGGCCGGGCCCTGCAGAGGCTGGAGAAAGACCTGCAGGGGGCGCTGCAGCACAGGAGGGACACAGAGAGACACAACCAGGTGACAGTAGCACAGTAACTGACTGATTTGAATGAGTCACGCCCCTCCTTGCATCGTTGTGCTTCATGTTGTCGTGTGTTTGTGTTTTGTTCAGGAGCTGCAGCTGGCTCTGGAGAGAGCTCGACTGGCCCTGCAGGAGAGAGAGGAGCAGCTCAGAGACGGCGAGCAACAGAGACAGAGGGAGAGGGAGGAGAGAGAGAGGACCATCAGAGAACTGAGGACATCTCTGCAGACTAAAGAACAGCTAGTGCAGGTCAGACACACACCTGGAAACACCCCCACACGCCAGTACAGCAAGCATTTATATAAACTACTGTGTCAGTGCTGTGTTGGCTCGTCTCAGCTGAGATCCATCCTCTGTCTGCCTTCGACCAGATGTGGATGTTGCCCCAGTTACTTGTTCCACTGTGTAGACACACAAACACGCAGACACACACACACACACACACTCTGTCTCCCTCCACCAGGACTGCTGCGAGTTGTCCGATGGTCCAAAGGAGAAGAGGGACCCTCTGGTTCAGAAACTCCGGCAGCGTATTAAGGAGAGAGATCGAGCTCTGGAGGTAAATGGCACACACACCTAAACATGAAACAACAACAACACATGCACACACACTAGCACTTTGTAATCTACACATCCTGTGAGTTCTTGTGAGGTGTGTTTTTTGTCTGTCAGATGCAGTTTCAGTCCTGTGCTGGTATTTTCAGCTTCAGACGTCACATCAACAAAACATTTTTGTTTACAGAAGAATAAAAAAATCAACAGAAGCAGTGATTCAGACAAAGTAAAATTTTCAAGTCTCTTTATTCATTTATTTTGGTCTGTGTCTCCCAGTTAACTTATTATTTCCTGTTCCCTGACACAGACTGCTTCTGCTGTCTGTAGAAATAGAAAGCTCAGGGGAGAAGCTCAGATCAACACCAGACCCTCAGTGGATTAATGTGGTGTGAGCCAAACCAAAACTCTAAATGCCAGGCTTGTTGACTGACACTTTGTTCGACCGCCCTTCAGCGAGCGGTGGACGAGAAGTTCCGCCATGTGGAGGAGAAAGAGGAGGAAACTCGCCAGCTTCAGCTGCTGCTCAGAGAGAAGGAGCGAGACCTGGAGAGACAGCGCTGCGTCCTGGCCAACAACGAAGAGACCATCACTGTAAGAAAGCACACCTTTCTTCTGTTACGTCTGTCAGCTGATCGTGACACTCGTTGTGCCACCACCTCATTGTCGGTTGTGTGTGTGCGCCAGAGCCTGGAGGTGCTGGTGCGAGGTAAAGCTCTGGAGCTGGAGCAGGTGTGTGATGCCTGGAGGAACATCAAGTGGCAGCAGCAGGAGAGCGAGGACAGGCACAGCCACATCCTGCGAGAGAGAGATGGTATCATCAGCCAGCTGCAGGCAGCACTGCATGCTCGCACACAGGAGGCACAGGTACACAGCTTTACCATCATGGATATCAGTTGTATTCAGTTCTTCAGGCCTAGAACATCGTCCCACTGAGCTCCCACTCACCAGGGGTCTGTTTGACTTCGCATCCTCATCAGTTGAAAGTGTGTGTGACTGGTTCAAGTATGTCCACTTCAGAACTGCTAGCCAGTGGTACTGATATCAACAATTAGCCAATTACAGCTAATGGTTAGCTTTGTTACATCTGCTTAATAAACCAGTCCTTTAACTTTCCTCCAAGAACCAAGCCAGTTGGATGAGAATGTGATTAGTTAAGTTTGAAGAACAGGCAGGAAGCTAATGATGCTACTTTACAGGATTATTGTCAGGCTGAAGATCACTTGGCAGTTTCTTTGCATCATCGCATGTTTAACAATACCAAAATATAAGCCAGACCAGGTAAACGTTGGGAAACACAGGTGGTTCTCCATGTGCGTTCATGTTTCTTCTTCTTCTCTCCCCTGTAGGACCTGCGCTGCTCCCTGCTTACTCAGGTCAGATCTGCTCCAGCCGACGTTCTGGAGGAGCTGAAGGTCCGCCTCCAGCTCAAAGACCGCCTCTTTCAGGAAGTGCTTGCCGACAGGGCACGTCAAGCCCAGGAGCACCAGGAGCAGGTCCAGGATCTGCTCAGAACCATCAGTACCCGTGACCAGTACATTCAGGTACTGCAGAGCAACTCAGCTGAAACATTAAAGTGTCACATAAAGAAACAGACTTACACCCATCTGCCTGCAGGAGTCCGCGGGGCGGCTCGGTGAGGTGATGACTGAGCAGACTTCGAGGCTCCAGGAGCTCCGCAGACAGCTGAGCTCAGGCTGCGGACTGAGGACTGACTCCACCCCAGACTTAGCTCTGGAGCTACAGGCGATGCAGGAGGAGCTGCGTCTGGCTCTGAGGAGGGCGACAGAGAGCCAGGAGCTGAACAAGGGTCAGGCGGCCCAGCTGGATTCCCTCAGCAGGGTGCTGCACGTGAAGGAGGAGACTATCAGGGTCAGTGAGCCGGAGCGAGAGAGCGTACCTGCTCTGCAGTACGCCATCATGTCACCCTGTGTATAAATATGCACTAACAGTTTAGGCTTGTATCAACAGTATCAACAGTTGCATGTCTGATAAAATAAAGCTAGAATCACAGGGAAAATTTTAAATAATCTGCAGTGTGAGACTAGGCCACGTGCATGAGTATTACTGCCTCAGAGAAGGGAGAAGAACTGTTGTTGCACTGACTGTGAGTCTCCAGATCATCTGGGCAAACGGCCCCAGTGTCAGCTGTGTGGCGGCGCGATGTTCAGATCGTCCTGTGGCCTCGGAAACAGCTGATTTAGCCTAAGGAGTAGGAGAATCTTCTCAACCTGTAAAACACTTCAGTTTACCTTAAAAGTTCAAACTGGAGATACTGGACAGTACATCCTATGCACACTTCTAATGGATCAACAGTTGACAGGAAGCGTCATGTAGCAGTACTTTCGCAGACTCCAGGCTTCCAAAGACCATTCAACATATTGATGAGTCGCAGAGAACGGTGTTTGTTAATGTAAGAGGTGACAGAAGCAACATAGCCGAAATGTAATCCCCTTCTCTTCTTTTATGAAAATGCTCTGATGGTTTCACTGTAGCTGCAGCTTTCTGTCCTGTAGCAAACACATATGTGATCTGTGTGTGTGTGCATGTCATGGTCTTCTCTGTGTGGGTGTGTACTGCAGGACCTCCAGAGACAGATGGTGGACCCTTCGGGCATCCCGCTGGTCGAGCGTCTAACACAGGAGGTCGAGGAGCTGAGGGAGAGGCTGGTCCAGCAGGAAGATCTCCCAGCCAGAGACCCTGTCCTGGGCCGAGGCCGGCCCAACAGCAGGCAGCCCGAGTTTGGAGGTGGGCATCAGAGAAGCATGGGACAGTATCTGTAACATCAGCTCCCCGAGCAGCTGTGACTGTGGTGTGGGGATCCAAGCTTTGCTTGCTGTGGTGGTAGTGCTCTGCACACTAATTTACCATAAACCCAACCTGTGCAATGCTGTGGGTAAAAGCACTAACACTGACCTTTGTTACTGTAACCAGTGGTGGAAAAGGGGGGGAGTCTGGAAACAGCCTTATTTGGGATGGGGTACGGTCTCCCAGGCTTGATGAGTTTACCTCAGTGTGAAATGTTGTAGGATCCCAGTGTCACTGTGACAACAGCTGTACAAGGCTAGAAGACACTGACACACCTGACTGTGCATGTACCTCTGCAAATGTGGTTCAGTCTAGTTCTGACAGAGAACAAACACTTTCAGAAGAGACCAGGACTCGACTGGGACAGAAGAGGTTTGAAAACAATTCCACATTTATTTTAGTTATCTCAATTTTAGGTTCATTTTGATTGGTTCATTATAGAAGGAAGGGTCGACCTACATAACTCACAGTGAGGCTGCTTCAGTTGGACGGTGCCAGAGGACAGAAAGATGTGATCCACAATAAAATAAGACATACAGACAAAAGACAAAATCGAGTCATGTCCTGATACCTGTGGATGTTTGAAGTCATTTCGGAACAGAGCTCGTCAGCCTCCGTCATCCTGAGCGACAACCAGTCTGGAAACAGCTGAAAACATGTTTTATTCGACAGCTTTGTTCATCTCTAGCGCAGTTAGTGTGACTGTGTCCCAGGACAGTTTGTGTTTGGTCTGACGCTCAGCGCAGCGGTGTGTTAAATAGTGCTAATGTTTTGATTATTCACTTACGTGTGCTAGTAATAATATACAGCTGTGTGTGCACGTTTGCATGATGAGCAGCATAATTGATCCTGTTTCTTAATGCTCTAAAATGTTTGACAGTTTAACACGTGAACAAAATATAAACACAGTTTCTTGTTATTCATTTTATATTAATCATTAATAGTTCATGTCCGTTATCCTTCTGTGTTAGCTTACATCTGGCTTTTATGGAAAAAATGCTCAGATTTGTTAAATGTATTTTTGCTTCCTGATTGACTTTGTCACTTCTGTTTCTCTGGGGTTTAATATGAATGATGATTATAAAATCAAGTGTCACACTGGAGCAGAGTAAGTATGTCTGGATGTTTTTATTTTTAATAATCCTCCTATAAAACTGAAGAATTTAAAGTTTGTGTGTGCACAGACTCCCTGAGCCAATGTTTACCTTCTAATTGAGTTCCAGAGCCCAACATGTTAAGCAGTTCAATAAATAAACCTGCAATTCTTGTACAAGATGATGCATTTGTGATTTCAGGAGGTTTCCGTAAGTAACTGTGCGTATTTGCACACTGGCCCACGTCTTCATTCTTTCCTCCTGTACTGTCACATCAGCTCCATGATCCATGAACAGTTTATTTGAGTCCAGTTTGAGAGGAACACAGCCCCAGTTCTTCTCTGTGTCAACAACACTCCACATCAGGCGTATTGTGAGATTATGAGCCCAAATTTCCCTAAGAAATATTTGACTTGACATTATAAAAACAGTTGGTTAAATTATATTTCATGCAGTTTTTAAATCTCCTTATATAGTTGTCTGAGGCTGTTTTCACACAGTGTACGCACGGACAGTTTGTATGCTGTTACCGTTTTAGTTTTTTAGTTAAACTTGTTGTGTACTGTGAGACATTTAAAAACAGAAGTGACTAAAGAAGATAAACTTTTATAAACCCACAAGTTGTCTGTAGCTGAGCAGTGTAAACTTAGTGTCAGGTGGGTAGAAGCCCAGAACCCGCAGGGACCTGACATCACTGTCCTCAGTGGTGCAGTGACTGTCGTACAGATCTGTGAGACTAAAGCCCAGGAGTCATGTGAACCAATTCGTTCTCGCCTCAGAAATGAAATATAAGTGTATAAAGTTTAAATAGGATCTTGGTGATGATAATAAGAAGCAGTCCTGCCTTCACTTTACCAGGATTTACCTTCTCACAGTTATGAGTAACATTTCCCAGGCCTTGTGAATCCATCCCTGTGTTCCTATGGATCCATTCTGTCCCTTGTGAAGGCTTTATATTCAATCCCATAATTAGACCTGAGTGTCTTTAACTTGCTGTGCGCATATTGTGGTTTCAGATGTTTCACATCAGCGAAACACAAGCTGTTACATGTACACACTCGTACATGGTCTAAAGCTCAGTGGTGTAGTGGATGTAGTGTAACAAATGACTTGGCACTCTCAGAGGTCAGAGGAGCTGTGTGACCAGACATGCTTCCTCTGTCAGCAGTGGGACACTGAGCAGAGCAGCCGGTGAACTGTGGAAAGGACAGATAGAAAGTTATTTTAACAGTATGAATTGTATCTGTTTCTTGTAGAAATGAGCTCAGAGGATGAAGACGAGGCTGACGATGGCCTGAACAGCGAGTACACTGAGAGCGCTGATGAAGACGAGTCCAAACTGAGGCTCCAGTCAGTGGCCAGCACCAAGGTATCAGCATCCGGGTCAGCACTCGTAAAGCTCTGAATATTCTGGTTGGTCTCTTAGTTTCCTAACATGTTGTCGCTCTCTGCACTGGTCTCTAGTAAAACTGAGAAGTTTCTAATTTAAAAAGAAAAGAGAGAGGCACAAAGTGCTGGATTAAAATGATGTACGTTGAGCTCAGGCTCCTGGGGAAACTGTTTGACATTACATTCAACTCTGGAAGAGTTTAATGGTGTTCGGTGGAAAAGGGGGGGAGTCTGGAAACAGCTGTGGTATTTGGCTCCTGCTGCAGCTGTGAGCTCTTCTCAGTCAGTCACCACAGGCCGAGGAAAGAAAGCTGTGTTTCCTTAATGAGATGTCATCTTCACAATACTTTTTCATGCTTAATTACAGGCGGGGGGGGGGTGCCTTCTTTTGGATGGGGGA
>NW_018127978.1:454149-472894 GCF_001952655.1 Monopterus albus | reverse complement strand
CTGAGTGACTTCCTCCTCAGATAGGGAATGGATATATTGTAGCTGTAGCCTTATGTGAACTGTTCGTGTGCTCTGTTCAGGTTTAGAAAAAGAAAATGTCAATGTGACCTAGAAGGTCATGTACTGGACAGTTTAGACAATGCTAGGAAGAAGGTGTGTGTGGGTAGCTGGCATGGGACCGCGTCTTCATGGCTCCAGCTGTGTGAGTATGAGCATATAAAAAGCTGGGTTAGAGCAGAAGACGGGGAAGAGAGGATGACCATGCTACCGTGAACAGTGTACCACAAGCCCGGCCTCGGAGGGCCGGGGGGAAATGACGACTGACTGGGGGTTGACAGGGGAACCGACTCGGGACCGACATCCAATGACTTGACTGACTGGTGCTCTGACAATCTCCTTATGCTTTATCTATTCCATTGCAAGAGGAGAGTCTCTGTTCTCTGATCTCTGTTCTCTGTTCCCTAACTACAAGATTATGTGTTTAAATACTACTGTATTCAGAATAATTGTAATATTAAATGATCCTTTAAATTGGGATGGTTTGTCTGAATTAATTTAGTCGGTATCACACTCTAGCCACGACAGTCTCAACTATGTAAAAATGCTTTAAGAAAAGATTTTAAAACGACAAACATGGGGTCATGAATGTCTCTTCCCAGTTCTCACCGGTGGACTTGCTCCACTCTTCAACACCCTTGAGGCAGGAAACAGAATTAACACAGTGATTCTAATGCTATAGGCTGGAGTTTTCAGTCTGTTGTGTCAGGTCCATTTACATCTCCAGACAAATCTCCATCAAGCCAGGCGTATTCAGCAGCACCACTGTAGTTTGTCTTGAATTATAATTCAGCTCTGACTGTGTGTGTGTGATCAGGGTTCAGGAGGCCCGGGAAAAGCTCCCACACAGGATCTGTTATTTGAAGGCCAGGGCCTGACGGAGGTCAAGCAGCTGGTGGAGCAGAAGAGGGTGGTGGAGAGAGAGCTGGGGGAGCTGAAGGCTCAGCTGGAGAAGGCCGGCTTCTCCTCACTGGCACAGATGAGGTACAGTAGGAACAGTACTCACCTGAAGGAGGAGGTTGGCATTAGTCTGTATTTTCCTGATAGTCAATCAGTTCCTTGTGCAGAGCCGAACTGACAAAGAGTGGTGTCTGTGTGTAGGGTTCACAGCTGATATTCCTGTGATGATATGGAGTCTTATCCCTGAGCCTTAACGCTCCACTGATCTGCTGTTTGCCCACAAGGGGGTGAAGGTTCTGTGTAATTGTTCACCTCCTTCTGTTTAAAGGAAGGCTCTGTTCAGCCTGCAAGCTGAGAACGAAGATTTAAAGCATCATCTGACCGAGGGGACACAGCCTGACAGTAAACGGAGCGATGATCAGCTGGTGCTGGAGGGCGAAGAGGAGGGCAAGGAAGAGGACGATGAGGAGCTGGATGTAAACATAGAGGGAGTAGAAGAGGAGGAGGAGGAAGAAAGCTCTGAGCTGTGGGACGCCTGGGATGGCAAGCAGTTTCTGTCACACACCAACACCCAGACCAGTGAAGGGCAGAGGAAGAACAGAGCCACCAACTCCTCACAGGTGGGCGACTATCACATACCCCTTTTAACACCAGCATAAAAAGAGTCCCAAACATCACAGTCTTTTTTGCTTTGCTCGCTCAGGTTGATGACCTGGGCAGTGAGGGGTCGTCCAGCATGCGGCAGGGCGCTGTGTCCTCTGCGGCGTGTGAGAAGACAATTCGGCGGCAGCAGAAGAGCAGAGAGCTGGAGGAGAGGCTCATGGTCTCTGAGGCCACGGTGCAGGCTCAGGCCGAGCAGCTCAAAGACTACAGGCAGCTGCTGAGTGAGTGGAAATGTCTGGCTGCATCTCTATTTATTCTGCAAAATAAGCTAAACAAACAGAAGAATAATCAAACCAGTAACCTGGTCACAACAGGGCAGTAGTACACACACACTGAGCTCAGGGCCTCTATGTGTCCCTGCAGCAGAGACAGCAGTTCAGTAGGACAGTAAGCAGATCCAGGTGGACCTGCAGGACCTGGGCTACGAGACCTGTGGGCGCAGCGAGAACGAGGCCGAGAGGGAAGACGCCAGCAGCCCAGGTATTCACCCAGTACTCCCAGTGTCTGCAGAGGAACCTGCAGCCTGCTTTGTGTGGGGACTCACTGAGGACTCTGATTTTCATTTTTAAATTTTACACAAGGATCAAAGTCTTCCGGTATAAATTTCATGAGAACAGCTACTTCCTGTCTGCTGTCGGGTAGTTGTAGTTAGGAGTCATCAACACCAGAGGGCAGCAAAGCATCAGCATCAACCACACACCGAGCCTTCTCATTCTGAACCAGTTTTTTCATTTCTGCTCTTCAGTTTAGGTTTTTAATAATGATAATAATAATAACAATAACAGGATTCCCAAGCAAACCGCACAATGTGCCTTCAGATTTATTGGAATCTGATTAGAAGTAAAGAAAACTTCACAGTTACATTCTGGCTGCAGAACAGATCCTGCACGTTGTCGTTTTTTTCCTTTGCTTTCAGATCTGAAATTTTTTTAAATAAAAATATGCTAGAGAAACAAATGGGTGATGCTGAGCGAGAGTGAAGGCAAAGTCAGACCTTTTTCTGTGTGATGCTGTGTCAGAGTGTTTTTTCTGGTGCTGTGTCCTGACAGAGTTTGATGACCTGGAGATATGCACGTCTCTGGACTGGTGGCCTCCTGGCAGCAGCAGCTCCACCTTCACCAAAACCACCACCCAGAGCTCCAGTTGTGGAGACGAGGTGTCATTGCTCCAGTGCCTTGTCGAGGACCTTCGCGCCCAGCTCTCCCGCTCTCGGGCAGTGATCCGTGGGCTTCAGAGCCGCCTCCACTCCTTCTGCACCTCCAGTGACTATGGACCCTCCACACCCCGCAAGGTCAACTGGTTCTTCCAGGGCTCACCATCTCGACGCAGGCCAGAGGACAATGAGGACTGGCAGTCACCTGATGGAGGGTTGTTGGCTTCACCTTGTCACCCTCACCCAGACAAGGGCCTGCGGGAGCTGGTGTCTCGCGTGGACGCTCTGGAGGACCAGCTGAGGAAAGGAGGCGGGAAGGCTGTGAACCAGGGTGGAACGCCAGCCACCTGGCCGGGGTGAGTGGCGGCAAGCAGAGGTTTTAAAGAGTTTAGTCTTTAAACTGAGGATTGGGTTCTATCTGTTTTAAAACAGCAAATAAACCACATTTACTTGTTGCAGAGTGTTTGTATTATTTGGTCTGGGTGACTCTGTGTAACTGTCATATCTCTTGGTCTCCTCCTGCAGTAAATTCGACGCTCTGGTGCAGGCTCAGGCCAAAGAGCTGTCTCTGCTCCGCCAGCGGCTGAGGGAGGGGCGGGGCGTGTGCAGCATCCTCACTCAGCACCTGGGAGACACCACCAAGGCCTTCGAGGAGCTGCTGAGGGCCACTGACATTGACTACTACATGGGCCAGAGCTTTAGGGAGCAGCTGGCCCAGAGCAGCGCTCTGGCACAGCGAGTCAGTGCCAAGATCAGTGGCCGTGAGTCATTTAGTTTAGTTATGTCACTATACACGGCTGCCTTCAGTCTGATCTCTGATCAGGCTAAAATGTAATTGAGTGCGTAGTTACATGAGTGACGTCAGTGCTCTTTGTTCATTTTCTACAGGAGCCCATCCTGAAGATCCAGAGGAGAAGACGGAGCTGCTCGCCATCCGGTCAGTGCTTGTTTACCCCAGCTGTGTGTGTGCTGCTTGTCCGTGACTGACTTTGCATGTCACTGTTTTTCTGGCATTGTGTTGAGTCCTGCGTAACAGCTTGGCTCAGTGTTGGTCGGTGGAAAGCATCGTGTGTGACTCTGTGGCTGATGTTTGTCCCTCAGGGCAGAATAATCAGAGGCGCACTCGATAGTGAGCGAAGCTCCCACTGCCTGATTAATGAGGAAGGGAACGTGGGTGGATAGATGCCTGACAACCATATCTCCTACCAGATGGCCTTCCCTACTGATGTTTTCACATTAACGATTGGGTTCACGTTAGTGTACAGCTCAGGCTTCTCTGAATAATTTCCTAAGATCTTGTGAGTTTGGCAAACTACTAATTATAGGGCCAATAGCAACTCAGTTGTGAGTCAGTTATTTAAGTTGTGTTGGTTTCCAGAGTGATTTCCTTTAAGGAAGTGTTCATTTTAACCAAAGTAAAGATTCAGTATTGATTCATTATTGGAAACTGGCCCCTGACTGCCCCACTGCCCCGCCCTGATAAAGGCTTTCAGTCATCAAAACCATGTCACCACTTACCCCACATATAGAATAAACGCTCTGGCTCAATTTCACCTGCCTACAAAGTGCACGTGGAAGAAAAGAAGCTTTGAAGACAGAAAAACTGCTGCAACGCTTGTAGAATACTGTAAAACACACATGTTTAAGCCTGAATCCTCCATTAGTGACATCACCCACAAAGAACATCCAGCATCTCCCATGTTGGACATAAGTGGCTCCATGTTTTGTCTACAAACAGTAGAGGTGAAGGCCCCCTTACCTGTACTGAATTATTGATTCATTATTGGAAACTTTCTCAATTGGTCCTCTTAGACTGGGATTACAGTGAAACTTTAGAAGGTTCAGTTGCTGCAAATAATCCACAAAACTCGGCACAGACAGTTTCCTATGGGGCTGATTCTTCAGTAAAGCTTGTTCAGTGTGAAACAACCTCTAAGCCTTCAGTTCTATAAATGTAACCTGTACAGTATAAATATTGTAAGTAGGGTCTGGTCTGTTTCTGCCCACAGCTGGAAGCCCAGCGTGTCTCCCACTTCCTCTGGATGACAGATGGGTGTCCTGGATGTGCACTCACTTGTAACACAACGTGCTGTACTGTGTTAGGACACAGCTCTTTCTTTGACTTTTATATCTGAGTGTGACAAAGAGAATAAAATATGCTTATAGCAAAACAGTTGGCTGCATGTCAGTCTCACCACTGCTGTTGGGTAGAGATGGGTGAGTGCTGTTAAACCCCGATAAACGGCGCTCTGAGAGAAATCAGAGCTGCCCCTCAGAGACACTGACACACAGAGAGAAGCGGCAGTGACGTCATGCCGCTGCAGCACAGATGGCCGACCAGATGTGCAGGAGAATTATTGTGTTTTCTGCGACAGCCATCTCATTTACTGTCCCTCTGATTCTGTTAGTGTGCGTGTGTGTGTGTGTGTGTGGTGGTAGGGGTCACACTAAGACTGTGACCTATTCTGGACATAAACATGGAGATGTTAAAAAAAATCCTAATTCCACTGACATATGGTATATCTTGGATAAATGCACTGTGGGTGCACATGTTGTGACGCTGCCGAGGCTTGTGCTGGCCGCTTTAGGCTCGGGGCATGTTGACACGGGCTCTAATCAGGTTAAGTTATTACGACTTCGAGTGGGGAGGCAAATAGGTCAGGAGCAGCTAAATACAGGGAGAGAGAGGGAGAGAGCGTTAGAGTGAGGGGGGAGGCGAGGGACGAGGCTTGATAGAGAGAGCGTCACTGTAGTGTGTCAGGGGCTGCGCGTGGCGCTAAACGTCCAGCAGGACTCGGGTCTCCACCGGGTAAGACCCACACACCATACACCAGAGGACAGTCTGGACTTGTCTGCATTTCCACCCACTTTTCTTGGTATCGGTTCTTGGATTTCCCCGAAGCTGGAGGTGAATGCACAGAGCTTGTTCTGCCATGGGACACGTTCTACATTTTCAACTCCTCAGCAGGTCCTGGCCCACTTTTGTTTAATGAGTGCACTGTTGATCAGGAAGCTCGTCTATGTTTGTGGGTGGACAAGCAAAGGAAAGAGGAAGTGCTGCTTTGTGGATGATTATTCATTCAGTTTCTGTTTCTCTCTTTCTCTGATGGTTGGTGGAGCGTGATCACAGGAGCCCTCGGGACCCGGACATCCATTTATGTGCACATCCCTCATTCCCTCCTCTCCCTCTTTGTGTTGCTCTTTCGTCACTGCATAGCTGCCTCAGGGCTCCTGCTGCTGGGGGCATGAGAGGTTGAGTCCAGAGCTTTTCTTTGATTTTATTTTACATTTAATTCAAGAATTAAGTGAAAAAAAAGCTGAATTTTGGGACCAGAAATGGGGAACGGCAGAGAAAGGGAAATTTAGCAGAGTCACAGACAAAAAAAGAGGGAAACCCAGAGTGTCAGTGTTTGTTCACCACAGAACTGAAACAGTCTGTATTTTAGTATTTACTTCATGCTTCACCTCCTCACATCTGCTGAGGTAAAATCTTGAGTTGAGCTGTACTGACCTGCTGTGGTTGGATCGGAAACATTTGGATTTGATTTTCTGGCTTCAGTTTGCAGCCTCAGCTCATCTTTGTGTTTTTAACTACTTTCAAATCTGACCTGGTGTCTGTTTAGGTCAGTCCTGGCGCGCACACTCCCAGGATCTGTGTGTGTGTACGTGTGCATGCGCAGGAACTCTCTCCAGGAGGCCCAAACTTAATCAGGATTTGTTCTGTGTTCCACTTCATTGCCCATGCGCTCAGACCTCCCTCCATCCCTTTATGCCCTGCTCACGCTCTGCCTGTTTGCTGTACCTGCTGTCAGACACACTCAGGGGTCAGGACCTCGGCCGCTTCTGCAGAAAAACCGCATCAGAGAAAATTTAAACAAGGCAGTGTGGGAGCAAGGGGAGCAAACAGGGGAGGCATGGCCGCTCAGTAGCCGGTGGAACAGAGGGGCCTGGAGGCGATGGCTCCACTGTGGAGGACCATGCTGTCGAAGAGCAGCCCGCTGTACAGGGACTCTCTGTTCTCCTTCTCTCTGTGGGAGTGGAAGGCTCAGGAGAGAGAGCTGCTGCTGCTGAAGAAACACACTGACAGGGAGAGGAGGGCGCTGCTCGCACAACTCGACAAGTAAGACCGACCCACAGGAAAAAAAACGGAGTGATGCTTGATTTGTCTCTGGACAGAGTGTGCTAGGCTAACCGTGTCCTGACCTGAATACTGTGGTACTGTAAAAATGAAGGAGTACAAACTGGATTTGCATAAATACAGATTGACAGATTGGTTTCACTGCCCCTCGTGAGTCACTGGTGAAAAGTCTCTGTACCGAACTCACAGGCACGAGACCGATCTCATTTCAGTGACTCAAAGAACATATTTTTAAAATGCTTTGCTACAGTTAAGTCTTAAAATGTCTTTACATCTGAAATACAACACAATAAACAAGATCAAGTAGAGGAAACAAAGAACAGGGAACTTGTAGCTGTGAATGTGATCAACAGATGGAAACGTACAGCAGATTGACTTTATTTTTGAAATCGTGTGTGATGGAAACGTACAGCAGATTGACTTTACTTTTGAAATCGTGTGTGTGTTTACTGAGTGTGTGTCTGTATTGATGTGGATGAATGACCTTCACCTCAGCATCTGTGTACCAGCACTTCACAGTTTCCTTCATCAGCTGTAGGGGACACACTGTATACGCAGCTTGTGTGTTGTCTAAGAGATCTTTGATTTTTTTTGTTTGCTTTAAATTATTATGGACTTTAGAATAAGGTTAAATGAATGACAGGACCAATAACATGTTTATATGTGTGTCTGCTTGTATATGTATATATGTGCACAGGCTCAGTAAGGAGCTGCAGCAGAAGGATAAAGTCATCGAGTCTCTCCGTGCCAAACTAAACCAGCATCACCACCATCATCATCCTCATCGTTCTGCCACGCCCTGCAGCAGCCACGCCCTCTCGGACACCACTGACCAATCAGATCGTCTATCCTGTGTGTCTGATGAGCATGGATCCACCAATGAGGACTTGGAGCTTTGCTCCGATGTGGACGCTGCCAGTGATCTCAACCAGGAGGAGACTCTGACTTCTACCAGAGTCAGCACAGGTGAGCGGGTGCTGATGGGCTCCAGTATTGTCTGGACACAGTGGGGCTCTGTGGCTCAGAGGGAGGAGAGGGATCAGGCTGTGATAAACTCACAGGAGACGATCACGGACAGTTTGTGTCTGTCGAGGAGTTGTTGACCAGATCTATTGTTTAAGTCTGGCTCTTGACTTTTGTCTCATGAGCGCTGCAGTATCCTCACGTCCTTTCTGTTCATCACAAATAACAGACATGTCCTGGCTAAGCTTGATGCTCTGAGTGCAGAAATTATCAAAGGTGAAATGCACACACCTGTCTTGCTGTTTCAGTGCCCAGTCTGTTCCATCCGTCGTGTCCTGTGGTGACAGCAGACTCTTTTCATTTCCAGATTGCCACTCTCACAGTGGCACCATGTCACACCATCCATCTGTCCCTCCATCCAATGCCTCATCCCACAGAACCCAGTCCTGCCTCAGCTGTCCCAGCATGCAGTGCCCCAGATCACCGCTCACCAAACCTGCAGACACGCCCAGTTGGACAGGTAGGACGGGGCTTGGCACTGAGATCCAGGCTGGAAAAGAACAAAATTTTACTTTGTGCTAATTGGTTTTGTACTGCGTTATTACCCCTGCTGCTGTGTGCAGGTCTTTGCAGCTGTTTCTGTTTCTCTTTTTCTTTCCTGTGTCCATGATTTTGGTCCTTTCTACTGTGTTTCCATCCATCTTGGTTTTGTTTTATACTTCCACTTTCCTTTTCCTTCCTCTTCTACACCCAGCTCCAGCCTCAGTCTTCACCACCGCCCCTTTCCACCCTGCTCCTTCCTCTGCCACCCAGACAGCACCTTTGCCCTTCAGTCCCCACCCCACAGCCCTGCAAGCCGGTTACCATGGCAGTGGGGGGACAGGTTTCTCCCTGGCTGAGGTGCACCAGGAGCTGCAGATGCTACAGAAGCAGCTGGGAGACAGTGGCAGTGCGTTTGTAAATGCATGAGTTGGGGTGTCAGAGTGTGTCAAAAACATCATGTGAACTAATTGCGTGTTGACGCTCTCTCACTGTGCAGCACACCAGACTGAGAATTTCAGCAGTACAAAATCAAGCCATGGGTGGCAAGAAACATTTGGGCAGTAGTGTAAACTTAATTCTGCACTCACAGCCTGAGAAACATGATGAACAGCTGAGTTATTGAATGTGCAGGTTTTGTAGCCGACGTCCTGGTCAGGCATCTTTTCCAGCTGCTCCACCAATAATGTCCAGAGAGTTGACATGTTTTTAAACTGCATTTGTACATTTATCACACACACCTGACAGGACAGGGAGTCCTGGGCAGCTTATTGTAAGTTATAGGTCCTTGTGCATATTCTGCTGGTAACTGACAGGAAGCCTACAGGCAGAGTACAACAATTTAAGCGACAAGCTGAAAGTAATGCATATACTGTAAATGGGAATATCCTAAGCCCGGTGCAAACCATGTGGCATCCACGTTCATTTGCACCATGGTGGATTGTCCAGTCAGACATGTTTACCGAGTTTATGAAGAGCTTTGGCGATTTTCACACAGTTTGATGTTCTGTGTTTGTAGCCAAGATGATGTGTGAGAGGGAGCAGTTTATGTGTGATACTACCACTGGAGGGCGCCAAAGTGTGAAGTGTTCAAATTCTGCACACAGTGGAAGCCAGGCTGACTCACAGTGTTAGGGAGGGATGACTCACAACCTTTCATCTAATAAAAACTGGAGCAACAACTGTGTAACAAGAAGCTCAATAAAAAGATGTCTGAACAACCGAGACCCCTCACTGTGTGTAGATACACAGAGTGTGAAGTGCAGTGAGAGTTCACCAGCTTTAATAATCCACATCTCTCCAAGTGCCCTTTGCTTTGTTCTTTTGTTTCTTCTGTTCTTGCTCTGCTCTCTTTCCTTGATCATTGTCTGCTCCTCATTTGATGCTTAATGAACCCAGAGCACCCGGCTGCAGAAGGATTTGCTGTGATCTGATGAGGGATGTTGCTTTGGGAAACCTCAAACCAGACATGTAGTTTGATTAACAAACTCACTCCCTATGTCAAGACAAATCCCTTCACCCTTCAGTCTCCAGTGAACGAAGCCTGTGTCTGTTGTGCTTTCCTTCATTCATCAGTGTTTTATTTACATATTTAATTTTCTTCTGCTCTTCAGGGTTTTCCACTCCCCAGTCCAAACCTCTTCAGGGTTTCCCGTTTGCCCACCAGCAGCTGGATTCCTCTGCCTTCCTGCCTCACTCCTATCATGGATACCAGCCTTCTCCCTTCAGCACTGCCAATAGCAGCAGCAGTCTGGATGCCAGCTTGGCAATTAAAGCTGGAGCCAGCCTGCTGGAGAGCAGCGCATTATGGGATGTAGCCTCTGGTACCCGACCAGTGAGACTCGGAGCTGACCTGTCGTTGGGATCATCAGGGTACCAGTCAGGCACCAGCCACACAGGTAGAAACACGTGAATGACTGCAACTGACAGAGGCAGCCACTGACTATACTGGCTTTGTTTAACAGATGAATGGGTGAAGCTATGGAGCATCTTGAAAGACTGAGGTGCCAGAGCTCAGAGTGCTGGTTTTGTTTGTCCAAAATTTAAAGATCATTATCAGTGTTTGACAGTATATTTTTAATTCATCACCCGATTGAGTGACAGTGGTCTATAAATTCAGATCAGATATTTAACCTGTCTTTGTCATGTTCTACTGAAGGTTCAGACCTGATGAAGGAGCATTTGAGAGAGATCAGGAGTCTGAGGCAGAGACTGGAGGACTCCATCCAGACCAACGACCGCCTCCGACAGCAGCTGGAGGAGAGACTGGCCCTCACTGCCACTGAGAAAGGTAACATGCCCTGCTAACAGTTGGGTGACAAACACAGAGAGTCTCAGTGAGGTGCTGGGCCACCACATGCACCACAACAGCTCCACCTTGACTCTCCAAGTCTCTGACCTCTCCTGGAGGGATGAACACCGTTCTTCCACCAGATGTTCCCTCATGTGGTGTTTTGATGACGGTGGTGGAGACGCTGTCTAACACGTCACTCCAACATCTCCCATAGCTGTTCAGCTGGGCTGAGACCTGGTGACTGGGAAGGCCACAGCGTCTGGTTCACATCATGGTCATCCTCATCAGACCAGTCAGTGAGCCCTCATGTCCTGTAGATGCGGGGGTGCTCTGTCATCCCACTCATTGGTTTTTCCTTTCATTTGTCACTACCTGCACAGTCAGTACAGAAAGAATCTTTCAAGTTTTATGCACTTTGTGCAGGATATACCAGAGCTCAAGTGCAAGTGACAGAACAAAGTGTAAATGGGATATTTCAGTCTTTTATTTTTAATAAACTAATAAAACACTCCAAAAACCTGTTTACACTTTATCACTGTGGAGTATTGTGTGTGTAAATTGATGAAGAGAAAACCGAACTGAATCCATTTTAAGATGAGTCTGATACATAATGAAATGTGGAGAACAGAATACTTCCTTTACTGGACTGTATGTACCGTGTTGGTCTTGGAGTGGTTTTTAGAAGTGGTTGATTGTTGACTCTTCTGTCCAGGCGCTTCTACCAACATCTACATCCAGGGGCTGGACTCGGTCAGACAGCTGTCCACTGAGATCAGGCTTCTGAAGGAGGAGAACATGAGTCTGCAGGGCCAGCTGAAGCAGGGGGTGAAGGGTAGGAGTTGATATTCACTAACAAAGACTGCAGCAAATATGCATTGGGTCAGTTCAGGGTCAAATGACGGCTAAGGTCTGTACTGTCACATGCCCCCTGCAGAGGGCTGTAAGGAGGCAGAGCAGCTGAGGCAGGTGGTGCACATGGAGCAGGCCAGGCTGAAGCAGGTGGAGCTGGAGGCTGAGAGATGGGCGGAGCAAAGCAGGAAGCTGCAAACTGAGGCTGAGGTTCACATCCAGGAAATCACACAACTGAAACAGGTCAAACAGAGGAACCAGGAAACCATCAACAGGTGTGTGTGTGTGTATGTGTGTGTGTGTGTGTGTGTGTGTGTGTGTGTTTATTCTTGTTCTCTGTCTTCGTGAGGATCGATCTGACACCTTGAGAGTGAGGACATTTTTAGAGAGTCATGACATTTTCTCAGTCCTCACATCTTCAGAAGGCAATGTCAGAGTTAAGACTTGGTTCAAAAGCTGAGATTAGAGAATTAAAGGGCAACTTATCTCCCCTTGACAATCCAGTTTTTACTGACCTCCGGTTATTTAAATTGCCACCTTACTACACTGAAGAAGTGTACTGCAGGGTGTGACAGTACATTGTGAAATCTCTGTTTACACATGCAACACACTTCTGACCACACCCAGCAGTGATGCCTGGGGTTACGTTACTCATTAGGGTTAATGCTGGGGCATTATGTCAGTAGGGGTCTTAACAAGTATTCAAGTGCAAGTGAGCTGGCTTTGTGATCATATAAAAGCTTCATATAAACAGAACTAGACCCAACAATAACTAGTAAATATCCTGTGATTTCATGGGCAGTATGTGTGTGTTATCAGGCTTCAGCATGAGGTGAGCGTCCTCCAGCAGCAGCTGTGTGAGAACCACAGTTTGGTCCACTCTCTTCACAGAGTCTGTGGGGCCGCCACCAACGCTCACTCAGGTCAGGCTCCTCGCCACAGTGCTCCTTCACTAATGCAGGCTTCTAGTCTAGTAGAAACATCCTGGACAATGACAGCTAATAATGATTGTTAGTTTGTTTTTGTGTTTCTGAGCAGGCCAGGTCAGTGATGCTGCAGCCTTTGACCCCACAGAGCTCCATGTTCAGTTGGAGCAGCAGCTGAGCAGACGGGCAGACGCACAGCCTCGGGCCAAGACACAGCTCTTCAATGGTCAGTGTGTCTGATGCAAATGTAAAAACAGAAGTGTAAAGCAGATTTCAGAACTTTAATCTAGAAAAGTCGTGCAGCTCAGTACTGATGGGGACATTCCTTTACAGATAATGTTCCCTTTCCACCTGTGAGAGACGCGGGGCCCGTTAGTCCTTCCCATCCTCTCCGTTCTGTGTGGAAACATGAGACTGGGGCTGCTGATCACAGTGAGAACCCCACATTCAGTCAGTGCTCTCAGACTGTATGAACAGTTCTGACCAAGCCATACAGTGCAGGAAAACTGTTCTTCTCATTTACCTTCAGATATGTGACACTGTGTTCATGACCTTATCAGATTATCTTGTTATTCCACCTTATTGCACATTAAATATTTGTGTCTCCCTCCTTTCCTCATTCCTGAATCTCTTCTGTTCCTACCCAGCAACCTCGACTCTACGGGGCCAAGCTCTAGGCGGTTCTTTTGCCAGCTGTCATGGCCGCCATGTGGTCGGCCATGTTGATGACTTCACAGCTCTGCAGCAGCAGATCCTGGAGAGCAGTGCTCTGCTCTGCAGGATGGAGGCCGTCCTTCATCCCCTGAGCAGCCCACAGGAGCTCAGCCTTCATCAGGTGAGACCAGGAGCTGGAAAAGCCACGAGCCCGAAGATTCCTGGTGTCACCTGCAGTGTAACATGTTGTGCTTTGTGTGTCTCAGCCTTCAGACTCAAGTTGTGTGAGGAAGCTGCTGTCTGACACTAAAACCCTGAGACAGATACTGGAGGAGGTCGAGTCCCTGCTTCGGATGTTCTGGAGAGCATCTCTGCCCAGTTCAGAGGAAAGCAAACAGGTGGGACCCAACGGCTCTGAGATAATGCAGCCAGAAACAGACCAGGGGTGTTGAAAGTCTGCTGTCTTTGATGCATCTTTGTCACAGATTTGCTGTGGTGTCTGCAGCTGCTTTGACTGCCCTGTGTTTTTGGCTTATTTTCTCTATGCACATATGTGTTTTTAGGATCGGTCTCTCAGGGAGGAGGTTCGCTCTCTCCGTCTGAAGCTCTCAGAACAAGAGCAGGCTCTAAAGGACGCCATGGAGAGAGTGAAGAGCTCCAACTGCACCAAAGATAGCATGGAGCACTTTATAGTCAGCCAGCGTGAGTCGAGATCTTCCTAAAGCTTTTTACTCTAGGGACACATTTCAAACCACGTACCATTATTGGTTTCTTTTAATAACTTATAATAATAAATCATTTAAAAAGCACAGATCAGTAATAATATTTGAATCTTCTCTTCCTTTAATCTCACAAAGCCGTCTGTTCTTATCTGTCATTTAACTATTAGTCAGATGTTTAGTTGTTTGACCTACAGTAAGAGTCTGAAAACCAGAGGGATGGAAAAGATTCATTTTCCTAAGACGTGGTGATGGTGCTGATCTTCCACCATCATCGGCAGTAGTTCTCTTTCACTGTCATAAGCGTATCCTCAGCCTCTTCCCTTCAGCCTGGAGCAGAGACATGACCTGAGTCAGTCCTGCTGGTTCCTTAACTCGCTGGTGTGTTTGTTTATAGTGTCGAGGACTCGGGATGTCCTGAGGAAAGCCAAGACCAACTTACAGGTGAGTTTGTAACGTATTAATATGTGTTTTCACACCACTGAGCTTAATGAACTGGTGATTCTAGCAGGAGAGAGTAACTGAGGAGCTGGATGATGATGATGGTAAACAAGCAGAGAAAAACAATGACAAGTGGGTCATTCAAAGTGAAAGTCTTTGTTTCCTCATCTCTGTAACACCCCCTCTCCCCTGACTCCTGCTGAGTTTCTTCAGGAGAACGAGCTCAGGATTTCCTCCCTTTGCCAGGCCTCTTCCTCTCTTCCTCCTTCCTCCTCCTTTTCCTCCTCTTCCTCACTTCCCTGGCCCTCTAAAGGTACAGTCCCCCAGCCCTGCTGTTCTTGGTTCTGATGACGGTGCTTGCTTTTTGATGGTAACCTTGGTATGAATATGTTTTTGCATGGTCTGCCTTGGACACAGTCGGTTTAGACTCTGCTGTGGTCCTCTGCTAATAACACACCGCTTCCAGAGGTTTTTCATGCACTGTGCACTAATGCATCTGTTGGCTGAGCTGTCAATCAAACATGTACACTGACCCGCCCCCTCAACTGAGCATTTTTGATACATCAAGCTCCTTTTCCCTGTTTGTAGTAATAAAAAATACCCATAAAAATAAACAGTACCTGTATATACAGGTATGACGTGCTGCAGAACCTCAGTAGGAATTGGCTTTCTTCTGCTGTACAGTTCAAATGTTTTAATGGTAAAACAATTTGTTCCACTGTTAAACATGTTCAAGAAATGCTCAAGAACAACCTTGGAGGTGACAAACAGAGGGAAGCAGATCTTTTAGTAGGAGTAATAAAATAATGGGGCTGCTAACTGCCCGGCGTAGGGAACATTTTATCAAACATCCTCCCCAAGACTCTTAACAGGTTCTGCAGCGACACCATGATGCAAACCTTTCTGAAGAGCTCCTGTCTTTCAGGTGAAAACACAGGGCGCTTCTGTGACCTCGCCTTCTCTCCTGCTTGGGGTGTCATGATGCCCCAGACTTCCTCCTCTGCCGTCCTGTAGCCAGCTCTGCACCAGCGCTCCCCGCAGCAGCCTACACCATCCCCACATTCCTCATCATCGCCACGTCCCGCTCAAACAGAAAGTGCCGGAGATTCTGGTTCTCTTACTAGCTGGAGAAACCCTTCAGCTGAGTGACACGATGTCTGAGTGATTATGAATGTTGTGCCGTTAGATTTCTGCTGGTTGATGATGGTTTATGAAAGTAAAGGGTGGAAGTTGTTTGTTCTAGGTATTAGTGTGCGTAGATGTTTTGTAGATGCAATCAGCTCAAGTGCATTTCCCCTTTATACAAGACCAGTCTGAGGTCAGCTGAAGTTAAGTTGATTCATATCTTCTCATTAATTCTTTGTCCCATCTTAAGAAAAAAAACAAAGTACACTAAATATGAAAACCAGGTTTAAAGCAGTATTAGGGCTCTGTATTAGGGCTCAATTTAGGTTTGATAAGTCTGACCATAAAACTATGTTATAGACATGATATGTGGTTTGGGCAGCTCACTTACAGTCTTGGGGCTTTTAAAATGATATGTAGACCTTATTTGACAAGGTTTCCATCAACTTGCATATGAGCAGCTCCCAATCAGAACCTAACTTCAGCCTCATTCTTCAAGAAACAAAAATCCACTTGATGTCAACAGGAAAGGCGTTTTTGAAAAAGCCAAAACCAAAACAGCAAAGTGCTTCCTCTCAGCTTCTGTTGAAGCTTGTGTTTGTAGTTAGCGTGCCGTATAGTTGCATGTGGTTTGAAGAGCTTGTGGAAACAAAGCCATACTCTCAGATGGGACAGTATCTGTTTTAATTTTGTCCTGATTGTACAAAAAATGCTGTAAAAAGAGACAGTTCTAAGAACAACTTAGCACTACAGTGATGGTTTGGTCAGATAGAAGGTAGGTTAGGTTATTTTAAAGTTTGCTCACAAACAAAACACCAGTTTAGGACATTTTTGCACACTGACCTCAGACTTCAGAGAACTGCAGTAAATCTGAAGTCAGTTCTCTACAGATATTTGAAAAACACAGTATGTGTGCAGCCCTGTTTTCCCTCTTGAGACACTCGCTAGTGATGGAAGCTGCTGTGTGCAGCGCCTTAGTAGACTAGTGTCAATAAAAACAAGCACATTACGGACTGTTGAACTGGGAACAGAATTCATTTTAGTGCATGGTCCGAGAGAGATGACACCGCATTTCTGAAACCAGAAAAATGGACCACACTTCTGTCTTTTTTATCCTTGAGGTGTTTTTTTTTATTTTTGGCTAAATTTGTGAATCCTTTTGTTTGAATTTCCGTCAAAGTGACAATCACTTTCAGACAATCATCAACAGATCAGCTGTATCTGTTTTCTTCAGAACGTCTGCAGGGTTTGTGATGCTCACTGCGCAAATGAACTTTTATACAAGTGGGTATTTCACACTGCCTTCTCCAGTGTTTGTTTTTGTCCATGAGCTGGGGCTTCTCTGGCCTCATATACTTCTACTGACGTGCAGTTTTTGGGTTACTGTGCAATACGAGCCATCATGCCTGCTTTTTGTTGATGTATTAGGCCTGGGTATTAAAGTGCCATGTCATCTGTTTTACTTAAAGCTGGACTGGCTTAGACAGACGTGCGTTCGGATGAGCATGTCCAGTTTTTTTACAGTCAGTATGAAGCAGTGCAATGGCCCACTCACCTCTGGTTTCATTTTATACAACATGGGGGAAAGCGAAGTAACAGCATAATGAAAGCACTGTAATGCAATAAGATCAACCAAAGTGAGCAACATATATGTTGTGAAATCATGTGTAAAATCATCAAATTTAAATATTTTTCTCTTGTTTCGCAAAGGTTAGAGGTCAAACTTTGCGTTTTTTAGTTGTCTGTGTGACTTTAGGAACCACATCTGCCGTGTGTACATTTTACGGGGAGTGTGTTAAGGTCAGAGGTCAAACTTTGTGTTTTTTTAGTTGTCTGTGTGACTTTAGGAACCACATCTGCCGTGTGTACATTTTATGGGGAGTGTGTTAAGTCGATGCAAATTTTTTTTGTTGTGAGAGAAAATATGGTCATCTGTATTTTTATGCATGTTCTCTTTATTACAGTGTTTTAGGGTCAAAAGAAACAAACCTTTTAAATAAAAGGGAACAAAACAATATGTGTCTCGTTTACTCTGTTTCCTTCAGTGTTTTTTGTTTTTGTTTTTCTGGAGTAAAGTAAAATGCAAGCAGTAAAGATTGTGGAGCTGTTTTAAATTATGGTCTGATTATAAAATATAAATGCAGTAATTTTCGTTACTGAGGCAACAAGCAACAAGGAAAATGTATTTATATAGCACAAGTCATCCAGTGTCCAAGTGTTTTACATACAACAAATGAGCAAGGCTTTAAAGGAGATTAGTATAATCTTTAGGGTCAAACAAGGAAGTTTATCTTAGCTGATAAAAAATATGGTAGTCTACATAATCGGTGCTTTATATACATAAATGTATACCTAGAGATGGGCCCAAAGAAATTTCTCATGAATACTTATACTATTCCTGTATTGTAAAGACAGTAAATGTAACACGCTCAAGCCGCTTATTATTGTTTACCAGCAGGTGGCAGCAGACTCCAACAAAACTGATGTAATTTCTTGTGGCATTTTCTCCTACACACACACACACGCACGTACACACACACACACACACACAGGCATTCAAAATAAATTATAATGAATCCTAATGGCATCTTTCTAAATCTATATTATTATTATTTAAATAAGTTCTTGTATGTTATTAGTCTGCACATCAAGAATACACCAAACAAGCTGTGTCACTAATGTGAAGCTGAAAGGAAACTGGTGTTTCTTCAAAATAAAACGTGTTGGGGAATGCTGTTGAAAATTACCGTATTTTAACTGAGATCTATTATGAATTGACATAAATAGCTTGGGGGCTACTGTTAATCTTTTTAGAATAAATCTGCGGTTAGAGATTTTTTTTTCTTCTTTCTTCAGAATTAGACTGTCATCACATAAGAGTCTGTTTACTTGGATACTTGTATCATCATTATAATAATAATAATAATAGTTTATTTATATAGCACTTTACAACTCCGCAGGAGCACAAAGTGCTTCACAAGAGCACACTAATACAAGACAATACTAAAACAAAAACCTAAACATAGTAAACTACAAATGATTAAAAACCCCAAAATAAAAGACATCCCTATCAGAATAAGAAACAGCATAAAACAACAGGAAAAAAACGAGTTAAGAATTAGAGTTAGAAAGAAATTTTTAATTATTATTTTCTGGTACCCTCATGGTAATTCCACAGCTTTTCAAGTTATAAATATCTCAAGTCATTATCAACATTTAAGTTATGTGCTATATACATCTCATGAAAATAAAGATAATATTAGTTTTTGTAAAGAGTTTCCAAAATACAGCGTGTGACCCTCTTTTAATTATTAAAGCTCTTTC
>NW_018127978.1:448131-454122 GCF_001952655.1 Monopterus albus | reverse complement strand
CTGGATGTTTACGGTGTTGTCTTTTGTTTGGTTGTGTATCTGGATATCAGTACTCTGTCCTTCAGTTTACAAAGGTTTTCAGTCAGTTTCTGCACCCTCTAGTGAGACGAAGCGGTGCTTTTATTCTGGTAAATGTTGACCGGAAGTAGTAGCCTGGTTTTTGCAAGCTCGACACTGCAGTGACTGAGTCAGGAAACAGGCTAAGCCGAACCCGTTCCGTGCCTACGGTGACACAGAGCTCGACCCGGTGTCTAAACACCAGGCTCTGTTTTTATCTGCCGATGAAAGAACGCGTGAAAAGGACTTCCAGGGCTGGATAAGTCACCGAGACGGATTAAACGCATAGACGTGTGGCGGGAATAATTGGAGGCGTGTTAGGGGTGAAGGCAGACCTGTCATGGATGTCACGGTGCCTCTGTGCAGGTAAACGCTAGCAGGCGACCCGACTAGCCGCTCAGATAGCCAAGCAGCAGCAAGCTAGCTTAGGGAGCTAACAGCTGCTGCTAGTTAACGAACCAACCAACTAACTAGCAAGTTGCATTGACATGGATCATTGTTACCCTGCAAACAGTAAACTGTCCTTGTGAACGATCGTAAACCTTTTTATTGTCTCCAAGGGGACACTAGTGACTGCCGGCGCTGCGGGGCTGATTGACAGCTTGTCACAACGGGAATTCCAGATGTGGAGTCGGCTTGTAAGGTGCGGCGAGGCTCTGAGATAGCTCGCCACAGCCGCAGGACTGGCGCCGGACCAGGGATGGCTGGCTGGAGCAAACTCCTGAGTGGACTCGCAACTCAAGAAACCGCATCAACAAGCGATGTATTTCTTTTTGGCAATGCGGTGCCACTGTAGTCGACACCAGCCGAGCTGACACGTCGAGCTAGCCAAAAACAAACAAACTGACATTTCCGAGGGGATTCAGCCACAAGAAAACGGACCAGCCCCCTGAGAAGGGGTGTTTTATCAGTTACGTGAAAAATGAAGAGGACGGAGAATAAAAACAAGAGGAAATTCTGCAACATGGAGCAGCAGGAGAGAGCCGGAGAGGAGAAAGATGCGGTGAGTCATTCAGCGATTGTGTTAGTATGTTACAAGGTCTTAGCTGACAGCAGGTTTGAGTCCCTGATCCACCACCAGCCTGCCAGCCCTTTCCCAGGGCATTAAGGTACCACGGGGTGTATGAAGTGTGTTGTTTTAGGCTGAATTAATGTTAAGAACCGACTCGGCCAACACACGCTGCTCCTCTGCTCAGAGGACTCTACCGGGGTTTTTATGTTATACTCTGTTTATAACAAGTCATGTGTAATGATGCGTTTCAGAACTGGTATGGACAGGTTATACCACACTCTTTAGTCTCTAGCTGATACTGTGTAGCCTCAGGAGTGGGGTCTGATACCATTAATAAGAACACCCACGGGCCGACCATGAGACAGTGGTCCCTGGGCACTGACATGACAAAATGGAACAAGAGCCCCAGACCTGAAGTGCCAAACATCACAGGAGTGGCCAGTTTTCTCTGCTTGCAGTTATTTTGTGTGTGTTTATAATGTTTTGTGTGTCTTTGTAGTTTTAGGAGCCCTTGTTGTTTTGAATCTGTGTGGTCATTTTGCATCTTGTTTTGGTCACCCTGTGCCTTATTCGAGTCATTTTGTGTGAGTAGACCTACGCCCCAGAACAGAATCTAGTGGTTCCTCCTGTGGACACGCAGGTGGAGGGGTTAAGATCTTTAGAAGGTTCCTGTTTCCCAGGGAAAGTTCCTTTAGTGGAAACTGAAACGCTACAGCAGATGACAGCGTTAGTAGGCCAGCATGTAATTTTAAACACTGAGGTTTTATTAATCTCATTTGCAGTAAAGTGAAACGGTCCTTTTGAGAATACAAGCAGCTTCCAAAGATGAAGTCATGGCTGTGGCCAATATTCACATTTCTTATTGAACTTATGTCCCTTGATCTCTGAAGTTTGATATGACTCACTGCCTATGTTGTGAGTGTTATCATTGGATCTACCAGCAGCTGTCATGTTTTTTTTTTTTGTGTGCGTGTCCTGAAATCAACTTAAGAAGGGAACTTAAGTTTGTCCAGTCAGGTCTGAGTCAGGGGAGTGAGCGTTATTGTGTCATGGGAGGTCACACAGATGTTATTTAGGTGATGCTGTTTCATATGTTATTGTGTGAAACGGTGTGAAATGGAAGAACAGACAGTATTTTCATCCAGTGTGACTTAGTATTTACCCATTGCTTAGACTGTGGGATTCTGGGTAATGAGTCATGACTCTGTTATGGTGAAGTCATGTTTCCAGGGCCTGTCTGCTTGGATTTTTCAACTGAATTTATTGTGAATGGTGATCAAGTTACAGCTACAGTTAGGGCTGGACGATAGGCTGAAAATATCATCACAAAAGATTTTTAAAATATTGATCAGCATCATTATTGCTCGACACATACATGTAATGATGACAGAGGGACTTTCAGTGTGTGTTAGACAACGTGTCAGTAAGTCTGTGCTGTGATGTAACAAGATAATGGTAAAGTGAGTTGCTTACATGCAGAACATGGAGCTTTTCACCACGAACAGCAGGTTTTATCTGGTTACAGTTACAACATAGGGAAATGAATGATGTCATTGACATCTCCTAACGTGAGAGAGTGTGTGTGTGTTGATATGTTGCCAAGGACAGAGGCCAAACACGTACACACAAACATCCTCTGTAATCAAAGAATCATTGCGCTGCTTCTGTCAGGGAGCCTGTGTTCCTGACAGTCGCAGAAACATTACCTATGAGCTGACTGAAATAAGCAGTAGGACAGCAGAGCTGTGTATTTGCACTGAAAACATTTCTTCTCCAAATCATAATTATATTTCTCTCTGGTCCTGACCCGTCCCTGTTTTACTGCTCACATGTGTTTTCTGGCATGGTTAGATGGGAGCAGTAAAAGCGGCGCAGTCCACTACACATGATAAAACACTGTGACCCTGTGGAGGAGCGACTGACGTTTATTCAGATCCCTGTACGATCTCACCTGACAATGATTCTGCCGTGGTTGCATTAGTATGGAGATACCTTGCATCAAACCAAGCGCTCCCTTTTCCTCACTAAACTGTATTAACCAATAGCAGGAATGCGTTGCATCATGTGATGAGCTGCAGACAGGAAGAGAAGACTGATTCAAAAACAAATCCAACATGTTTGACATTGCGAAAGATATTCTGCCATCCTGCAACAGTTTTTCAAATGTTGTGCTGCCTGCCCTGTTCACCTAGCGCCGAATAGCAGGCAGAAATAAATCACTTTACAGTTATTAGTTGTGGTTATTGACTGTGCTCCTTCTGCTCTCGATACTGCCTTACAAACCTGCAGGAAGCACTGAATTGATGTAATACTACCTCCAAATTTTACCTGTGTTTCATGGCGTTTGCTGTATTTGGTGTAGGGCATAGCTTCACTGCTTTGCATTAAGGAGAGACAGAGTCACTGGTACCCAGTTATCCACCTGCAGCAACAGCAGGCTCAAATCTGCACTTCTAGTGTGACCTTGTTTCAGGTTTTATATTTGATATTTGCAAAATATAACAATTGAGAGACTGTGGGAACATCATAAATGGTACACATGTTAAACCTGCCTGTAGGTGCTGCCATTGACATATCATCATCCGGAGGTCTAAACTCTTGCTGCTGTACTTTCCTTTGCTGTCGGTGGCACAGGTTGGCAGGTGTACATGTTGTCTGAAGTTTGAATGTTGCAGCCAGATGTGAATGAGTGAGTTTCATGTCAGGTGCCTCACTTCCAGATGAATGACTTCATAAGCACCCAGGGATTTCTTCCTTGAGCTTAATTTGTTGATGAACAGCAATGGGAGCAACACAGTGGAGCGATGGTGTTGTCCCCAGTTGAGGCCCCCAGCAGGACCCGGCTAATTAGGGCAGAGTGGAAATAGGCTGAAATCCACAGTAGATTAACAGCGAGCTGTACTGCCCAGTGTTAATGGGGGTGGGGTTGGGGGCTTTTGCACTAAACACTCAGAGGATTTTCACAAGAGGCTACAGGTCACAGCCCCACTTTATGTTTGTGGGAATGATGGATAGGTTTTCATTGGTGAGACTAGCTGTGTGGAAATGTACAGCTAAGGCATTCAGAGTTATGGTCTACTGTAAGGCAAACACTGACAGTATTCCAGATTTTTAAATGGAGCATTCTAATAAAATGAATCATGGATCAAACAATCAGAAGAAAAATATTGAGCAAAAGTTCTGCCAACCAGATGTTAAGCTCAGTGCAGCTGGACCGCTTTCCGCCTCCAGGTAGAGCGGCTTGACGTGCCAGAGACGTGCAGCTCCTCCTGTTCACATGCCAGAATGTCTCTGAGTAAGACACTGAACCTGAATTGCTACTGATGTTAGTTCACCACCTAGCGTGGCAGCTTGCTGCCGTTGGTGAGTAGGTGTGTGTGAGAATAGGTGAAAAGTCAGTGCTGCCCATTTACCATCAACCATTTATTACGCACATGATATAAACATGCTGTGGTTCCAGCTTCTCGGATGTCAGAGTTGCTGTTTTTTCTGTTTTATATCTTTGTAAACTGAATAGTTTTGGTTGGTTGAGCAAAACTAGTCGGTGCACGGTCACCTTTTCCATTTGTAAGTTGTGACGGGCATGTGTTTTGGAATTTCTTAAATTACAGGTAGTCATGTGATCCACATTTTAATCTAAAAACATTTGTCATGGCAGCTTTAAATAAAACATGGGACCTGTTTTGAAGGTGCTGTGATGAGGAGTATGTCACTGATAAATGAGCTTGGTTACAGGAGCAGAAGAGCCGAGTTGATGTTAAGAGATCAGAAAAGATTCCTGTGGATTTTCCTCTGAGTTTGTGCTGGACACGGTGACTTGGCCGGTGCAGGACGGCAGCACCCACACTGACAGAGCAGATGGCTTGACCAGCCCCTTCGACTGGCCTCAACAGTCATATCTAAACATCTCCTCTTTTCTACATCATCTCTCACATATATTTGGCTTCACAGTTTGTGTGAGCAGCGCATCGTGCTGCATTCGTTGGATTCCAGCCGTAGCTCTGAGGGTTAGCTCACGGCAGTGTTGGGGGCGTTTGTTCTGCTGTACGAGTCACATCCTCCTGCTATAATCATGGTGACAGGTCATGCTGGAAGTGTTACTGATGATACTGCCAGTTGTTGCAAATGGAGTCTCTATAAACTCCTTCACGTGGGCAGAAAAAATTATGACAACATTTGCATGAGAAGAGTGAACAAACTCTGGAGTAAAATGGTCAGAGCTGCAGCACAGCTGAAATTAAAGGTGTCTTAGCTCAGATTTTCCATGCAAAATTAAGCTTTTTCCTCAGTTTCTTTGCCTTTTTTGCTGCACAATGCAAGACAAGTTGTTCTTGATGGATGCACATATTTGTGTTGCTACAGTTACAGGGACGTTCAGTGACTGTCACCAGTCTACACATAGTTCACTGTATTATCCCCTTAACCCTGTAAAGCCTGACACATCAAAAAATAACCAGAGCCTTCTAATTTTTTGGAACTGAGATGTTTAGTAAACCTTTTCACAAAATCCAAAAGAAAATTCAAGATTTAAGATTTTTATTTGCCGCATATGCATAGACAGACAGTCCAGGCATATAGGAATAGATGTGCCATATTATTTAGATTATTTTTATTTTTTTGTTTTTTATCACATGTGATACATGTGGCGATTTTTTTTTTTTTTTTTTTGCTCAGAAACTCGTGTATCAAATATGATACAAATGGTTTTAATGTTGTGTAGTTCTGTGTGCTGGTGCCTCAGTGTTTTTGAGTCATGACTGACTGAAATGTGGCATCTACTGTTTGGTCAGATTCATAATCTTGTTAATTTATATACCATATAGATTCAGTCTGTGCCTTGTTGAAAAACTAAGGTATGTGCCCCTATGTATTGTTCTGAATATCAGATATTTTACTGGCAGTTACACTGAAAAAATTCAGAT
>NW_018127978.1:431172-448107 GCF_001952655.1 Monopterus albus | reverse complement strand
CTGCTGAAGTCTCCTCCCAGCTGTATGTGTTTCCACCAGTAGCCTTGGCTCTTTGCTCTTTCCTGTTCATTAGACATCTCTTAGGTTAACCACTGACCCTGCTCCCCTCCCTCGCCATGATAAGGGAGAGTGGTTTTCTTTCCGTCCTGAACCAGCCATGGGTGATCAGAGTGCAGCTGAGAAGCCGCTGAGCCAGAGCGACCTCTGAGACTCCCGGCTGGTAGTCGTCCTTGTGCTGCACAGGCCATTGGCTGACTGATGGAGCCCACCTGGCGCATGAATACATAGAAGGTGTCTAGAAGGGCAGCAAGATATAGGAGAGTGAATGGCATAATTACAAAACCTTCATTAACCAGAATTATAACCTGGATGGGTCCTATATATCAGTGCACAGAGCTGGCATTTATTACCCTGAAGCCTCTGATTATCTCGTGACAGCCTGTGTTGAGTGATGAGGCAGGAGAAACTAATGCACATACATGATGACAAAGGATCACAGCATAAAACATATCGTCTCTCATGTGTTTTTGTCTTCTGCTCAACTTTCTCGCCAGTTTTAGCTTAATCTTCAGTGTTAAGTTAAGGTGAGCTGAGAGTCCGGGCCAACCGTCATGGCCCCTGTGCTCTTTGCTGCAGTTTTGCAACAGCGGTGTTTCACATTTAGCTTCACATTAAGCATCAATCTGTTAATATTCAGAGCCTGGTGTTTAACTTCCACCACCTTTAATGAAGAAAATCCATCACTCTGCTGCTGCTTTCTACTGCATTATGCCTCTGTTTCCACGCTCCCTTCGCCCAGTCAGTGCAAATGAGTGATGTATTATGCCTCTGTTTCCACGCTCCCTTCACCCAGTCAGTGCAAATGAGCGGAGTTCACAACAACCTGGGTGCCAAGTTAATCTGCTGTTCACTCAGAGAACCTTCACTACGTGTCCTTGTCCTGTCTCTTTCTCCACCTGCTTCCCCTGGTCCTCTCCCCCTTCTCTCTCTTCCATCTGTCCTCTCCTGCTCCTCTGGGTCATCATGTCGCCCTGTTTTCTCTTACACTGATAGAATATAATAGCCCACTGGGTCACATTTACAGCCCACTAGTTAAACATTTGTTTTGGATTGAATTCACAGGGAAGCTAATGATGATCACAAATGTCCATAATCAAGATTTAATTCAGGTAAACACAGAGTGGAGGTAATGAGCTGTGCCTTGCACCTGTGCTCCTTACTGCTTTGCTGAACATGTGCTGAGGCAAATGTGGTCTTGATAATTCAGCACAGTTATAATAGTTATTGTTATTGCTGTGCTATTAGTTCATGAAACATTAATGTCCCTAACCTGCTGCTGGACATAGACACAAGACGCAAGCTTTCCAAGGAACTTTAATGGCAATGACTGCTTCTCTCCATCAGTGAAATGAGGTCAGCAGTCAGCAGCCACAGTCCAGACTGTTCAGTGTTTGGCAGGTGTTCGCCTGACTTCCTCCACTCCGTGCTTTTAGGCACTGGTCTGAGGCCAGATCCTCTTCTTCGTGTGAGAACAAGGTCGAAGAGGTGGCGGTGGAGAAGATGTGTCTGTAACTCTGCCCCCATTTCATGTCCCAGTGATCTCACTGTTTACACACAAAAACTGAATCAGCGTACATTTCATGAGCTGTTTGAATGGGAGTGGCAGTTTTTACAGCATGTGCCTAGTGTAAATCAAACAACGCGTGTGTGCTGTCTCATTTGTGTGTGGTTTTAGTGGAAGTCACTGGGCATCATCCATGCATGTCCTGATTGGGGCTGTTAACCTCTTTGCTGTGGCCAGTAAAGGAGCGTCCAACAAAACATCCTGCTTCCTCCAGCTCAGCAGCAAACTACAGGAGCACAAACACAATACGTAGAGTCTGAAACAATCACAGAACAACGCCCCTCAGAACAAACTGCCCAGCTTTCATTGCAGGTCAAATTTCATGTGGCTGCAGTTACAGATAGGCTAAGTGTGAGATCATTTCCAGGTGTCAGCATTTCTGTCAAATTCGTTAACTTCAGGTTTCATGCAGATTCATAATTTATCTTTCTCATTATACATCCCAGAAACCTTTGAACTTTGCTGCGGTGTCACTGGGAGGCTGCTGTAAGAGGAGACTGTGATTTTGGCTTTTGTGTGGTCCCACCAATGGGAGATGGTCCCTTTTGTTGAAAGCTGTGTATCATCATGAGCCAGTAGCAGAGTGGACATGCTTTATAAAGCCAGTGGCTGTTGCTCACTATGTGGTGTGAGTTGCCAAATGTACGCATCCGGTTTTGTAAACTCAGTATTTCCATTATACAGTCCTCTTCACTGATTTGCATGGCCCCAAGATTGCTGCATTTTATAATGATACAGAAAAACTGTTAACAGGTGCTAAAGTTCTACTATTATGTTATACATATATCATCATTCTGCTCACTGAGTCAATATTCATGCTTCGTGCACAAAAACAAAACCCACTCTTTTTTTCAAGCACAACAGGTGTGTTGCATTGATCTTTAAACACTTTTTATCAGTACTTCAGTGTATTGGTTTTGTAAATTATTATCAGCGTAACTGGTCATCCTAACATCACTGCAGAACATATGCAGTTTGTGTGTAACAGTGCATATAGTTGTAGTGTAAACACCAGAATAAAGAAATAATATAATGAAGTTGTGTTTGATTACATGTCACATTTCAAAGCTGTGTGCTTTAGGTGTAATGCACAGCTGTCACAGGCTGATCTGCAGGTGTGACCTGGCCAGTAAAGCTCTGAGAATCATTCTGGTAAATGTCTGACAGACCGATCACTGGCACAAGTGAACTTGAAGGTCCTGTTTTAGTTTGCTCAGGGACAAGATGAGGTATGATGCAGAAGGTTCCTGCATAACAGAAGCAAAGCTGTTAGAGGTAAGAGAGTATTACATGGTGGAACTATGTAGCTTTGACTTGACCTCATTTTCACACGCTCACCTCAGGACTTTCATTGTAAACCTCTTCTGCAAACACTCTCTAGTCCTTGGATTATTTCTTTTCCACCAGCAGCAATCTGTCCCTGCTGATGTGACTGAGCTGAAATGCTTGATTATGTCACACACTCACACACACACACACACACCCATGGCAGGGACACACCTGGGATTAAAGCATTCAAGTCCAGATATCAGTTTAATCCTCTGGGAATTAAACAGGCGAGTAGTGAAGAGTGGGTGAGCGAGTTACAATCCAGTGTTTAGACATGCCACATACGGTCGGTTACTGACGTGTCACAGTGTGAGATGGATGACAGGTGTAGCAGCAGAAATGACTCGTAAACCAAACAGTCACTGTAAATCTGTGTTTTATACTAGCATGGCTAAATCTGAGGAAGAGTGAAAATGGCATGTATCCATAGCAGATTGTGCATCACAGCCGACATGTGATGGACAGTTGAGCTCCTCTGGTGAGACTGAGCTGGTGTCCGCTCCTGTCTCTATCAACCAGACTGGTAATCACTGCACAGTTACTGAGGCATCACTCAAATCTCTGTGGTCTAACAAAACAAGCAGAAATAAAGACGCCTATCTGTGTAGACAACTGTGTTGACTTTTGCCATGAGTGATCACAGAGGGTTAGAGGAGACAGAAAGTTGGCTTCTTAACCTCGCTGACACACAACACACGAACACGTCTGAGCCAGCTCAATGTTGGTCGCTGTTTTACAAAAGATTGTTTCTCTGGTCCACATCCTTTCTGGAGGCCATTTTCAAATAGATGTTGCCATTGTAAATACCATCTCACACAGTGTATCATCATCACCATCAGCCAGTCTCATTCCCAAATGTAGGCAGCTCAGTGTGGATGTGACACATTCTCTTATGTCGTATGTCTTGTCTGGAGGACACATCGGACATGCCAGTTCGGGGAGTGACTGTGATCAAATTGCTGCTTTTCCTGAGCATCTCGATGTGCTGATGTATGTCACCTAGTGATGACGTACATTAAGACAGTGCCAATGTGCGGGCTTACATAGAAAAACAATAAGGCTGATATTTCATGCGGTGCAGCCAGTGTGTGTTTGCATCTCCTGTTTGTGCTGCATGGAAACAGGCTGAGTGCCAAGGCGTCAAAATCTGGCAGCCCTGCACAATGCACACTGATTTATAGTTGTGTGATCATGTCAGAGAGGATGCCAGCTAAGAATGTGTTGTACAAGCTGTGATCATAACTATAGTAAATTCAGCTTTAGTGCATCATTGTTAGTGTTTGTTTGTCCGACTGGAGGAGAGGAATCACAGAGCATCTGTCTCTCTGACTCTGCTGCTATTCAGGAAGATTAGTCAGATCCCAAGAACTGGTGCAGTGTGCTTTCTCTTCCTGTCATGCACACACGCACAACCACATATACACAAACTCACACAAAACAATGGACTCATAAACACGCACCCACAGACCCATGAGTGCAGCACACAGGTCTGGAGGCCGTGCCAGCGCTCAGGTGGTGGTTTTGGCTGTGCAGCTGCTGGTGCTGCTCAGGTGGGTGTATGCAGCAGGCATGTCATGGCATTACCTTGTTGTGTGTGTGTGTTCTGCTGTAGCTGTATTACAGGAAACTAGACAACACTTAGATATTGCAAACCTCTTCCTCTCTCTATATGCCATGTCTGATGTACGCTCCAGGCCAGATGTATAACGGGGCAGTTCCCCATAATGCTATTCCATTCCATCTAAAGGCAATACTGCCATGATGGTGTGACTCTCATAATATGATTTCTTGACCATGAAAACCTTGCCCTAGCATTTAGAATCATGTTGATATTGTGTTGAAAATTACAACATTTCACTAATGGTGGGATTCTTCAGGATTTAGCTCAGTAATTTTTGAAGATGGGTCAGATCTACTGACACCTACCGAGTCAGCAGGGTTTCAGATAGAATCTGATCTTAGTTGTAAGTCTGTACCTTTATTTGTTGTCTCACAGTAGCCAGTGTTCTGTGAGCCCTATACACTTGAACATTCTGGATCTAGGGATGGACATTTCAAGCTAAAATGCTGTCTTTCACCCCCCTGAATTGCTTTAATCTGAAGAACAGCACTCTGTATTTTCCAGTTACTTATTCAATGGCAGGTGACAGCCACATACGATTCAGTTGTAAGTGCTGTCCATACATCCGTGGTCAGAGAATCCTTTTCAACACTTGTCAAACAACTGTGCAGCTCGCATACATTATCATTGTACTCTTTATCCAATCATATCAGACAATGCTCTAAAAGTGAATTTTGCACAGTACGTGTGCTTTAGTGCAGCACTTGTTTTACATAAATAGTTGCCTCATTGACCTCTGACATAGACCCAGAGGCATGTGGAAGGGCTGGAAGGTCACGGCACTTCGGGACTAGCATGGAGACCTGTGGAAACACACCATTAGTCCCCATGGTCACGGATCTTTGACAGATAGGCCGAGCCAAGAATTAAAACAGAGAGCACTTGGTTAACCACACTAAGCCAGCTGCCAAACCACACATTTTTACTGGCAGCCAGTGGAGCAGGACCCCTGGGGGAATAATGGAGCATGCTTGCTTTGTGTTACGTAGCCTGGGCTTTGAAAAGTAATGGCTTGCCACAGTGAGTTATGAAGATGGATTCCTTTGCAGCAGTTGTTTGGATACAGGAGTGGAGTTTTTATGAAAGCACTTGATTGTCTGAGTAGCGTGAGAGGCCAGTGGCATTAGAGCCAAAGCCAGAGCTCTTGCTTAAATTTCTGAAGATGATGATTAAAACATGTGGTGTGTATCACCGATCTCATTATATCACATTTTCCTTATCGGCTTTTTATCTCCTGAGACAGATCAGGTTGAGAAGCATCTCAACAAGTTCAAACACTGGATCATCAGCCCAAGTTCAGTTGAGATTTATTTGGGAGATTTGCAGTCGAGAGCTAGGCCTGATGAAGCTACCAGAGAACAGCTCCACCCTGCTCTCTGACCTGTTTCATCCAGAGGCTTTACATCGCCAGATGTAACAGCGTGTAATCCTCAGAGTTTGAGCAAATGAAAACCCGAGTTAACGGCCTGGAACTTGGCTCTAAACAGCCTGTTCCCTCTTGCTCAAATTGCAGCGCTGCTTGCGTACCTCTCTGCCATTTTTAAAGACTGTCTCCCGCTTTCATGCCCCTGACCTGCTGTGCTGGCAAAATGTATATTGTTTCTGTACTTGAAATTCACGTTGCATCGCCCACCAGATCTCTAGAGTTTATTCTGTGTTTCTGCATGATATAAAAATGTTTTATTTGGATCAAATGAGGTGTTTTACACCAAGCTTCTTCAGTCTCACTCATCAAGCAGCCAACATCATCACAGGAGGCAATGGAATCTCATGGCCTACAGATTATACAAAATGTATAAGGATATCAGTGAAATAGCAGCACAAGTTTATTTATTTGGTGTCTTGAAATCATAGACTAAGGCAGTTCACAATGCTTTACATAAGGGAAAGAAATTCAGTTCAGTTTTGTTTGTAGAGCACCAATTCAACAACCATACACACACTTACTCCTACGGGCAATTTAGAGTCGCCAGTCAACCTAAGCTGCATGTCTTTGGACTGTGGGAGGAAGCCGGAGCACCCAGGGAGAACCCACACAGGCACGGGGAGAACATGCAGACTCTGCACAGAAAGGCCCCGGGTTGGCCGGGGCTCAAACCCGGAACCTTCTTGCTGTGAGGCGACAGCGCTAAAAGACATGCCACTGGGCTGCCTAATCAACGTAAATAGATATACCCAGGTCCCAGTTTCTAAATTGTGTCGGTCTTAGCGTTCTGTGACGGCTTCACTGGGTTTGTACCACTGGCTGGAGAAAAAAGACATTTGAAAACATCCACTCGGACCTTTGCAGTGTTCTCTGACATTTTATAGATTATCATCTAATTGATTCATTGACAAAATAATCAACGGAAGTAATAGTTGCAGCCCTAATTCAAAGCCATATGGACTGAATATGGAGCTTGATCTCCTGATCATATCCACTTCAGTAGAAGCCCAAATTTGATTAGATTCTCTTACATTAACACCAAACCTGCATGGATAAAAAGCACTTTACAGAATTTCTCCCAGCATTGTTATTTTCTTTTGAATCTGAAGTGAAACCAGGCAATCTAGGCAAACCAAGAAAAGTAAAACTATCAGCCTACAATTAACACCATGTGCACATGTATATATTCAGAGAAATGAAGCACAGATGTGAAGAGAAGTCTTGGGATCCTAAGAATTGATATTTGATCATTCAGTTGAAATTCACAGGCCTCATCTATATAGTACTTGATGAGCGCCTGTCTGTTTCCTGTTATCCATGACAGTGTTCAGCTCGTGTCGGTCAGTGAACCGGGAGCACTTCCACCACATCCACAGTCCCTCTCAGTGTATTTTTGTTGTCATCACTTGACTGATCCTCTCCCTGCAAAACAATTATAGTCTCCAAACAAGCTCATATGTGAAAACTGAATTGACAGATGAAGTTTTTTCCAGTGGAAACACTCGTATTCACCTAAACTAATACCAGTTTCTTCCTTTCCCAACAACGTGGTTCTTTAAGGAAAACAAAAGGGAAAATCCATCATTCTTTTAGCCTTCAGCCCGACCTGGCACAGGCAGTTTGCTGAGTGTGCACAGAAGGATGAGGATGAGGAGGGAGGCGTGACATTTTACAGCATGACATTTTCTGAATGCGACCTGCTGTTCACAAAGAGACTTCCCTCCGGTAACATTTTCACTCCTGTCTCTTCCCACTGTATTCAACTCTGCGGCTGCTTCCCGACCCTTTTCTTTTTTAATGAAGACACCCACAGCAACCGTGTGGTTACCTAGGCTGTGGTTTGTTTACCTGGTGTCCTCGGATTGACTGTATCTGCCCATGAAGGTCAGCTCACACTGGGAGGGCGGGCGTTAAAGGTGACTGTGTGGAGGTGACCTGTTGAGTCTGACTTGACCTTTCATCTGTCACCAGCTGCAGTGTTGTTTTAGTGCACCTTTTTGTTCTTCATGTACCGATTGGACAGAGCGAGCTGCTTCACAGGTCAAAATCGTAAGGATGTAATTTTACCCCTTTGGACCGCAATGGCAACATGCGCTGATGAATGCTAATAGATAACTGCTGATGCGTTCAACCGGTACAATCAAAGGTTTCTGACTAACAGTGAAAGATGTGCAGAAAGAATAAAACCTACAGTGGTGCCAGCAAAAAGTCAATAGCATTGATACAGTGGACACCAATTCTGGGTGTAGACAGGAATGTGTTGACCTCTACAGTACTACTCCACATTTTGCTGCAGTGCTGTTGGAAGGTGCAGTGGATTCGGACATGTATGCTCTGAGTGAGCTCACGCCCCTCTGAGTTCTTTACAAAATGTAGGACTCATTTTGCAGCCAGAGGGGACCCTCTGACCAGTCCTGCACTGTCTGTAGTGGTGTTGCCCCTGTTTCACCCTCCCTGACACTGTGAGTCTGGGGTGGCAGACATAACCTCATGGTGACAAGGCGGTGGAGTCTTATCTCTGTCAGCCTTGCCTCAGTGTGGGCTGACTGTGAGCTTATCTCTGCACAAACTATATAACCCTGGACTGTTTTCTGTTGTCGGCGTTGCTGTAGCTGCTGGACTCCAGTATGTCAGTTTGCAGTTTCCCAGAGAGAGCAGTTTGCAGCAGCCTGGAGGTGGCTGACTACTCCTCAGCAGGGGGCAGGCCTGCTACCAGGCTGCCTTTAACCTGCCAGGACACTCTTGACAGCTGCAGCACACAGATAGAGACTGTTGGCTCTAGTAAACTCACTGAAAAATGCAGAAAATCAAGGTTGTATCTACATATTATTTTATTAAATTGTGGCTTATTTAATGAGATTTGGGGCAATTTATCTCTATCATCTTTTAGATATTTGACATAGTTTGTAAATAAGTTGGGTTTATTGCTTGGATTTATTTTTCACACAGTATGATATGTATGCTGGCTTTGGCAGGCTATAAATGTAGCTTTTTATTTTTTTATTTTCATAAAATGTGATGAAACATCCTGCGCTAGCAAGAAAAATATTCAGAGCATTTCTTTAAACCTTTAATCATCCCCAAGCAGCAGCCCTGAAACGCCATCATGGTTACACTTGGGATGTTTCTCCTTTTTGTACAAAATGCACACTAGTGTTGAGCCTTTCTCAGAATTTGTGGAACTTTTATGTGTGGAAATGTTTAGATTTTCCTCAGTACTTTGCAGTGGCGTGAAGGTTTTGCTCATGGTTTCTGCAAAGGTCAGAGCTTGTGACCTGGCTGGCTGATACAGCTGAACTGTGCTGCATGAATGGTTCTGCTGTGCTGGCCGTGCAATGAGGACAGAAAGTTCTTGCTCTGTGTGTGTGAAAGCTCTTCACGGTGCGGTTGTTCGCTTTGTTTCACTACATCTGCCATCGGTTCAGAGGTTATAATATAGTCGGCTGTTCCTGTGTTGGTGTGGTTGCCTTTAACAACAGCTGTGAGGCAGAGGTGATGCTGTCCTGATACTGATTAACCATAAAATGCTGTTCCTCTGCACAGACACCGGTCTGACCGGGAACACCACGAACACAGAAGCCATCAGTCTGTCTCGACCTATGGTTCCAGATCCAAAGCACTAATGGTTTTCTGTGAACTGCGAGTGGCATGTGGCGTATTATATCTGTACCAGCTTCCCCAAATACAACGACAGTATGTGTGCGCTTATGTCGTTCATAAGTACGTGAAGGAATTTGAGGGAACGTTTAGTCCACTTGAAGTGTCATCAAGAAGAAGTGGCTGCTTGTATTGGAGTAAACATTCTCACAGTTTGTAATGCCAAATGCATTTTTAGCTGCTCTGTGTTCGGTCTGACACGAGTTTGACCTGTGCTTGTTTTTTGCAAACCATAAATTCATGTCAGGATGGGAGTGAGAGTTTTAACGTGGTGTTTAAACTCATTAACTCATTGAGTTCTCTTGGTGTAATATTGGCAATGGGATTTGGGTTTTATTTTAGTTTTCATTTTTGGCTTTTGCTTTTGGAATTCTTTCTTTGCATGTGGACAAACAGTTTTCTAGGCACCACAGCTGGCGACAGCACGGCTCACTTCACACTCTTCTCCTCCCCTTCCTTTTATTTTTCTTTCTCTGTCATATTTCGCCCTTCTCCTTTGCCTTGAGCGCCCTGACCTGGCTCGAACACAGCTGGGACACATCAGCACATGTATTCACACACACACACACACTCTCACACTGAGCTCTGATGCAACCCTCAATCCCGTGCTGACAAAACGGAAGCAGGTATGAGGCCATGTGCTCAGACACACAAATCTGATGATGTAACAGCGGCTCGAGGCAGGCTGTTACCTGTTTCCAACTCCAACACACACTCCACTAGCCATATAGAAATACTGTATACTATAATAGGGGTGAAATGAACAATTGGCTTAGTCGATTAAATCAATGTCCAAATTAGTTGCCAACAAATGTAATTGTTGATTAGTTGGTGACATCACGTTTTTCTAGCGTCCTTTTCCAGCTCTCTTGAGCCAAGCATCTCCGCTGCTCTCGGCTCCCCACACACAATGGGATAAATACGGGATGAAATAAAATAATCTTACAGCTCTTCTAGACAAAAGTTCCTGCGCTGATCCAGGGGGCTTGAGGCATTATGGCTTACCGGTGTGAAGGGAATAATAGCATGGTACCAGAAAATATCAGACAGCACTTGTTCTGAAGTTCCTTTACTTTTTATTTAGTGTCCACCTGAGAAGCTAAAGAGTTACCCATCAATTTGGGAAGCAGTCGGTACAAGCTGTTCTGTGAGTGTATTGTCTGCTCAGCAGTGTGCGGCCAGCCCTGTAGCCTGAGGTCAGCCACCAGAACCAGGTGTGCAGCATTATCAAGGACCCACTGTACACATCTTTTAAGAAAAACTTTTACTCAACATTGAGGCATATGGGGGGTTGATAAGAAACACAGAGGTACACAATGTTACACTGCCTTTCAAAGGTTTTAGGACACCTTCGTGTTCCCAGGTGTTATCAGTGTAACTTTCTACAGCTGAAATCGGACACAGTTGGGACAGACAGCTCTGCTGCAGATGTTCCCACAGATGTGTTGCACCTGTAGTTTGCTTCACTTTCACTCTGAACCCTGTGCTGCTCTTCCATCACTGTTCTTTCCTCCTCCACAGCCTGGAGCTGTTTGTGGCCATCTCTTGTTTTCCAACTCTGCCTTTGTTGCTGTCAGTCAGACCTGTAGGAACTGTTGGCATCAAGGCTTCATTTACTTCACTGCTGCAGAAAAGATGGAAGTTCACCTGCTACTGGATCCCTGAGAAGGGCCCTGGGTTATATGACAGTTACACAGTTTTAGTTTCTGGTGTCTTTTGTTTTTACCTCTGACAGTTTATGTCTTAGCTTTGTATTCACTGGACTATTTAAATGTCAATAGAAAGTGGGAAAACTGGGGGTGTTCTAAAACTTCTGACCGGTAGTGTATCTTAATAGTGGACATCAGACAGCTTAAGAGTCCTGAAGAAGCAAAGGATGATGGTTTCCAGAGGAGAAGCTACTGTCACCACAGTGCAAATTACACTGGACACATACATTATACACCATTTAAGTGCCTTTGTTTAGAGCCCAAATCCAGCCACCCCCTGAGGAATGAGAGAGCACTAACGAGCTGTGTTGATGGAAAATTAAACCTAGGCGACAAATAAAAAGCAGTCATGGGTGTGTAAAAGAATAATGTAAGTTTGGCAGTTTGACAAGGTCTGACTCATGTCAAAACAGTCATGTAACTGCATGGCCCCCTGACTCCAACATTAGTCAGTGACTGACAATAAAGTCATGTGCACAGATGGTTCCCTGTGGTTTTCCTTCGGAGCCTCTGCAGCCAGATTGTCTTGGCACACTGAAGACGATGGAGGCCAGTAGCTGTTTGGGAAGTAGGAAATCAAGTTGACAGCACATTCAATCCTCTGAAAATGGTCTGCACTAATAATGAAGTCATATTTTATTATTTTACCAGAGACAAATAAACCCCCTTTTCAAGGGAGGTGGCTGTGGTGAGGTAGAGCAGTTGTCCCTTAACTGTAAGGTGAGTGGTTTGATTCCTGTTCTCCCCAGTCCACATGTCCAAGTGTCCCTGGGCAAGACGCTGAACCCCAAGTTGCTCCCGATCGCGCGCTGTGTGTGTGTGTGTGTGTGTGTGTGTGTGTGTGTGTGTGTGTGTGTATGTGTGTGTGTGTGTGTGTGTGTGTGTATGTGTATGTGAGCTGGCACCGCAGATGGCTTCCTTGGTTATGTCTCCGGAGACAAATTCCCTGTGTGTGTAATGTACCTGGCCAGTAAAAAGAGATCATCATTATAAACTCTGGACAGTTTAGAGTAATAATTGTCCTGTTCACACTCGTTATTTCTTCAAGATAATTATAGCTACCCAGGGCCGACTGGGTAACTTACCCATATGTCTTGCACTTCATTTTAGTAATTTCACAACTTTTCTAGAACTTGGAGTTATTATTGCTGAGTGCAGTGCAGAGTGAAATGACAGCCTAGCCTGCAGAACTGAGATCCAGGCTGTAATAAAGCAGACAGAGCAGAGCTCCAGGAACGTCCTAGTACTAAGGCTCAGCATTGACAGATTTCTGTGGAATTTCTCTGATTTCCTCTGTTCACACATGGATTTGTTATCACATCTTTACAGTAAACTCATCTGGCAGCAAGAACAACATCTGAAACTTCCAAATAAAAAACCCCATTGCTGAATGTTGAACTCTGCCTTCACTGTGCTCTGCTCAGATGCTGAGGCAACACCCTTCTCCAGTGGCCAGCCCACACACCTGTCCTCTGACATGGTGCTGTTTCCTTACTAAACCAGCTAACAAAGACGACTCCAACAACAGACTGACTGTTGAGGCCTTCCTTCCACGTGGTGCACTTTGCAGTGTAATGCCTAATCATCTGCTCTACCTCCCCGAGCTCTGCTTTTGCATTTGCTGCATTAAAATTCACTTATCAGCCAGCAGGGATTATGCAGCACTTCTTCAGCCATGAGCTCATTGAATCATCAGAGCCAGGAGAGGTTTTAAATCATGTTTTGGATCATTTGCCGTCTTTTGCTGCCAGAAAAGCAATACACAAGTTTGATTGAGGCTCTGTTTTTGCTGCGCTAGCCGCAGCTGCAGTGAACTTATGAAACTGCTGGAGGGCTGCTCTGCTGATGAGTAGATCTGTCGCTGGGAGAATTCAACTTGTTTAGCCTGCGTGATGCACCAAATGACCGCTGACGTGATCTGCCTCCATTAAATACGCTATCTTAGTATTCTCTGTGTGTCTTTGTGAGAGAGCGCCACGACACCGAGCTCAGCCGGGAGCTCGGTTTTAGCCCCATGGGCTGAGAGACTGTTGATATGCATGTTACATGGAAATTTGCTGCAGCTCTTCTGGAGACATGAAACAAGATGAATGTTGGCCCAGATTTGAGGCAGCAGGGACACAAGTCTGGGGAAAGCTCAACAAGGAAGTGAGGAAAGGAGAAGAGGAATATGAGAACCTGGTTTTACTTCCCTTTTGGTGTGAGGGAAGAGAATGATACATCAGCCATTTGTTTTGGGGTGTTTTTTAAATCACTCTAACAAATCCCTTTGTGAAAGTTTATTTAACCTGAGATATTTTTGCATCAGAGAAAAGCTGGGTCACAAATGACTTATTCCCTGGTGAGCACTTTGAGGGCTCATCAGTGAGACAGTCTTCATCTTGGTTCTGGTTCTTTCTCTCCAAAGTCTCAGAGTTTCCTCTTTCTGAACCAGTTTAGGACTGTTCTAGTCTTCTTTTGGCTTTTTGAGCTTCAGTCACTCTCAGAATCCCCCTTTCCAATAACCTGACAGCATCCGAACATGCCAGCTTCGTGTCTGAATGAGCACCTTTGACATTTTTCTGTAAAAGTCATGACAGCAATCTTACTAGGTTGGACCTGTAGTAACGCTTATGCATCACTTTCAGCACAGAGCATGTCTGAACCATATGCAGTCACATTGACAGATAGGCATGTACAAAATTATGATGTACTGATGTAGGATGTTACGCTGTGCAGAGCTTAACAAGCACAACACTCCTGGTGTCTGCGCATGTCTCTTGTTGGTCTTTGTGAGCTGCTTCGCTAACTAAAATCACGATTGTTCCGGAGGGTGTCCTAACCAGCAGTAACACACTCGCACTCCTCTGTCATGGTGTAGTAAGTAAACTCTGGCTTCATATATTATACATCACTCGAGCCACTCAAACTAACTTATGAAGCCAATGTTAGCTTGTTTCAGATACATTCTGCCTGCAAACGGTGTCACTTCAGTGAAAGTTACACATCAAATGAAACGTCTGTTTTAGTAAACACCTGTCTGAAATCATGGATTCAGAGTCCGTCAACAAAAATTACTGTGCAACTATTCTAATAAATCATTTTTTCTGAACACATATCTAGGAGGTTGTGATGGGACTTTTATGCCATTTCTTTGATGTTTTATTAAGAAAATAACCAGCAGATTAATGTATAATGAGCATGATTTGATTTGGAGCCCTAGTGCTGTGCTGCAGTGCAAAGCTTGACAGCCAAAGAAGCAGTAACCAACCAGGGGGAGGCTTAATGCACGCTCACTTAGCAGCTCATCAAGTTTTAATACTGCCAGGTGTCAGAGACCTCAGCAGGCAAAGCACCAGAGTGTCTCTGCTCACTTTACCATTCGGCACACTGTGGCTCGTTCTGTTGCTGAAGTTATGACTGACTGTGCCGTTATAACAGTGTCAGTGTTTTCCTGCAGCTGGTGTGTCAAAGAATAAACAGAGAATCAGAACGGGGTCACTCCAAGTTGCCTTAATTGGTAGCAACTCTCTGGATCAGCCCACACAGATATTGCACTGCAGTGTAAATACAACACAGTCCTGTCCTCATGTGACCATGTGAGTGCAGTGGAGTTTGTCTTGTAGACTCAGTATGCGGGTGTGTTTGCTTTTAGATAACCTGGTGCAGGATGGACTGAGCACTGTAAATTTGTTTGTCTTCTTACTGGCCTTTGTAGACCTACAGGGGAGACATCTATGTGTTAACGTGTGTTCTGCTAGGTGAGAACAAGGTTTAAGTTGTAATGTGGAAGCGTGTCACTCTGCTTTTATACTCTGAGGAGTGCAGTGTGTGTTGATAGCAGTGTGTGTTGAAGCTGATTCACTGACTGTGTGTATGGTGACAGCTGCGATACATCACAGTCAGTGCACACACACACACACACACACACACACACACACACACACACACACAGATATCTTAGCTGTTTTCCAAGTTAGTACATTTCATTTTCAGTGTGTACAAGCAGCTCAGTGTAATGACCCCCTCCCACAGCAGATGACCGCGTGTCTGCCACCTGCTGATTAAAACAGGAGTTGCAGGAGGCAGCCAGACTGCAGCTCTCAGCAGGTATTAATGTGACTCTCTTCTCCCCAGAGGCATCTTGCCATCAGCTGCACAGGCTCATAGTAAGTCCACCTGTCAAACAACAGTATTACATGACAGTTAGACTGATGGTGGACGGGTGCTCTGGTCACATGATTAAATGAGAATGCAGTATATGTATGTTTTCTGGATCAAGACTGTTTTTTGTGTCTTTGTCATAAAATGAATTGACCAATCATGTTAAATTTTCTAGATTAAGTAAAATGCACACTTCTGTCTGGTTATTTCATCCATAAACTGCTTTCTGACAGGTTTTTCTGACTTTGCAGTATAGAGCATAAACCGTGAGAGAGGATTTGCCCACGTCGCCACCTCTTCTGCTCAGTGAACACTGGCCTTCGTGGCTCCAGCTGAAGTACGAGGCTGTTTTCTGGCTCACTAAGCATGAGGCTGTGATCATAGCTGCTCTGACATGAAGAGAGGCAGCACTTATCCATTAGATTCATATGTTAATGTGATGCAGAAGTACTGAGTGTTCACTTAGGGCTTGTTGCAGTTCATCTACTCCAGCCTCAGTTAATGGATTCAGGTTTAACAAGATTACACCACATGCGTGAGTGTGTGTTTGTTTATGGGTGTTTATCACTGTGTTTTAGTGGCTTTGAGGGGAGCAGATGGTCCTGGTTTTGCTGGTGAGGATTAATGGAAGCTGTCATTAAGCATCTTGCGTACAGGTAGCCATTAGGGACGTGGGTGTGGGTTAACACGCGCCGCCCAGATGTTTGTGGAAAAGTCTCGTCAAGGACTGGTCCGCTGGCAGCCGAGAGGAGAAATGAGTCCAGGCAAGCCTTGTTTCCATGGCAGTGGTGTTTCCAAAACCAACCAGAGCCCCCCACACAGACGCTGTGTGTGTGTGTGTGTGTGTGTGTGTGTGTGTGTGTTGGATGTAATGTATTTTCTACAGTGTCTATTAGGAAAGTTAGGTATGTTGACTAAATGCAGAAGCACCTTTTTTTTAATTGCACTGCCAAGCTGAATGATAAATCAGCGCAGAGCTTCTTCTGGAGGATTGTCTGTCAGTTAATAGCATCGACCTCGCTGAATGCCTCTTTCGCTGCTACCTGCACTGGGAGCACCTGTTGGCTCCTGGTGCCTGGTGTTAGATCACCTTCCTCCTTGCATTAAAGTATTCTCAAACATTTTCCTGCATGGTGCGGCATTACTGAGTTTTGTGACAGTATATACATGTCCTACAGCTGTCGGTTTTGATGCCCTACCTTGATGAAGCATCAGCTGTAAACTGTGTTGAAATATAATTTGGAACATTGTAGAACAGAGTTTAATGAGTTTTCTTTTCTCTCTTCACCTTCTCTGTCTCTCCAGAAGGAGTTTGCAGTGCCCCCTCCTCTCCTCTTCAGGAAGCTGAGCAATCCCGACCTGTCGCCTGCAGCATCCACTGCCACGCGGTCCAAACTTCACCGACAGCTTAGTCAGGATGAGAGCC
>NW_018127978.1:426626-431057 GCF_001952655.1 Monopterus albus | reverse complement strand
TTTTTTTTTTTAAGTATGAGCTTCTGATTTTAGCCAGTAGGTTTGTTGTGATGGCTGCGTACCACCCCACCTTCTGGTCATGGTTTTGAATCGTAGTCTGCCCCATGTGGGTTTTTTGTTGTTGTTAGCCTTTTGTTGTGAGGGGTTTTTTGGTTGTTGTCCTTATTACAGTAAATGTTCCTAAACTGCATGTTTTATTAGAAATAAGTATTATTTCTCTCCACCACCTATTTAGTTTGGTTTCTTACTTCTCAAAGGAAGAAGGCCTGTTGGAACATGCATTTGTTTGTCCAGTGACCTAGCTCCCTGTCATTTGTGGTAACTTGTGTGACGTCATGATGAGGCCTCTCTTTGTAATGGAGTGGAATGAGAGATTTATGTATGTTTGAGCCATTTTGAAATTCATTCAGCTATTCAGGGTGGAGAGAATTAAGTCTGAATCAGATGTGGATATAATTCACTACGCTTTAGTTCATTCACAGGTGTGAACAGAACAGGGCCCAGTTTCCCAGTGTAACTGACTGAATTCCCGTCACGTTCTCCTCCCTCCCTCTGCAGGTAAGCAGCTGCTGCCTCTGTCCAGCAGTCTGCACGCAGGAGTGAGTCAACTGGCCTGCCAGGGGCCTCCTGGAGGTTTTGGAGGGCCCGGGGCTGTCGGTGGAGCAGCTAGAGGAGGAGAGGTGAACAACCTGGTGCGCATGAGGAGCCAGGCCCTGGGACAGTCTGCTCCATCCCTCTCTGGGCTGGTCAGTACACACACCCCACAAACACACACATATAGTGAAGCATCTCATGACTTAAATGACTTAAGTAATTTACTGTCAGGCTCAGATTTGAAAACATATTTTCCTTAAATTTTGAGAATAATAGGGTGAGGTCATTGTATTTATGTGCCATATCTGTGTTTAGGCCAAACCTGAGGTAGTGTTTTCATACATCTGTAGATTAGCTTTCAATACTGTAGGTGGTTGTAGTTCTCACTGTGCCGGTTCATCACCAGGAAAATGGCTCATTTCAAAAGGTCCGAGTCATGTGTGAAAAACTCCTAGCATGAGCCCTACAGTACATGTGCTGCCTTAGGAGTAACATGTTCTGCATGCTGTGACTGAAATCTGTCTTAAATTGGCTTGTGGTCTGTAGACTGATAGGCTGGTGTCTGCACACTCGGTGAGTCAGTCTAGCTCCACATGCATCCTGTCTGTTAGTGAGAGTCTGCCAAGTGAATGCAGGGAGGCAGGCTGAGGATAACTCAGGTCTCCACAGCCACCAGCAGCACACTTAACATACACAGAAGCACTTGTTTACTCACTGCTGACATTTTGTGTGGTGTGTTCTTCTATTTGAGTGTTTTGAGGTGCAGTGCAGCACTGCACTGAGCCCCTATGACTGTACCTAGATGAATTCTGCTCAACTCTGACTCCTGCTGGTTGTACAGGGTATTACATAACAAATCTCCTCTGCACCGCCCTTTCAGTGCTCACTCTGTCTCACATAAGTCTAAACATATGATTTCTAAAAGTTTGGAAAGTTCCCTTTAGAGTTTGAAGGTTCTTTCTTTCCTTACTCTGTGAAACAGGTTTTTTAAACGGCTGGGTGATAAGTCAAAGGACAAATTCTGATTCTGATTCTGAAACTATCGTACCATGCCCAGCAGAGCCTTGTTGGTGCTGTGTCTCCAGAGCAGTTTAAGTGCTGAGGAACTGATGCTTTTCTTTGTCAGACATGACAATCACCTGAATCTCTTTGGATTTGTTGTTGGATACAGCAAGACATTTGAAGGCTCCACCTCTGACTTCATCAAATTATGTGTGTGAGCTTTTCAAATGTCTGGCCACAATAAAAAAAAAAAAAATCCAAAAGGTATTGAAACAGGGAAAGATATGAATCATCACACTGAGAAGCAAATTTTTGTGCTTTGTCATAAATGAAGAGTCGAGTTGTAAAATACTGTATGTATGGAGTTACTTTATGCTCATGTGGTTTTATTTCACTGTCAGATTTCTTCAACCACTAGGATGTGGAATCAGGTCAAAGAGACTCGGTGGCTCAGTCAGTTAAATTGTAATGACTTGTCTTTTGTTCAGTAATTCATAATTTTCACTCCTTTACATCATCCAGTCATGATGGAACTCATCCCAAGTGGAACTAAGAAACCTGGTTCTGTTTACCTGGTTTTTCTCAGTTTGTGGTTCTTGGGGAGTGAGAACCAAGTACAGGATGAGGATAAAAAAAAAAACCTGCATTACCTGGTAGAAAACTGAGCCCGGTTAAACACGAGCAGCTGAAAGCTGCCAGCAGATGGCAGCAGTGTCTGCTGAGAGGAATGACCGGCTTTGTCTCGTATCCGCTGTGTGGTTACTCTGGGTGTGTTCGTGCCATTTTCAGTCTGTAAAACTTATCAACTCTATAAAACACATAAAATAAGAAAATCTCAACAGACTCTGCACATAAAGTCCATGAATACTGCATCAGGGATATAAATAGATTGTTTTCAGTGTTTCTGTGCCCTGGCTGTTTTAAGGAGCACCATCTGTGGCAAGTGTGACTTGGACAAAAATCCATTATGCTAAAAGGAATTGTGTCTGAGGTTTATTTTGGCTGCTTTGAATGACTCCATAATCAGCCTTTTCCTCCCCGTCCGTGACTCTCAGAGAGGGACTGGTGTAGCCAGCAGCAGCAGGAAATTGTAGTGTGGATTTAAAACGGAAAATATGATCTGCAGAGTTATTCTAGTTGAGCAAATAATCGCAGGTTATTATATTTCTCAAGGGCAAGTTTATTAATGTTTTCCTTCTTCTTGGCAGACTCCGTCCTTGCTCTTGCACGCTGTTACTCTCCCTCTCTCCGACCCCGTTTCACTCACTCTTTCTTAGACAACAGCAGCTCTTGTGCATCATTCTCAGTCCAGTGTTGCTCTGGCTGTTGGAGTTTTTATATTTCAAAGCTTAAAACTCCATCTCGTGGTTTGATTGACTCACGTTAGGATTTAGGAAGAACACCTGAGCCCCTCGCCAGTCTCTTTTCTTCTCACCTTTTGTGTCACAGTTTATGAGCTACAGGATTAGAGTTTATAGGGAGAGATTTATACAGGGTCTGTTTTTTCAAATTGCCCAGTTTTTCTGTGCTATTTTTTCATTTAAAAACCTTTAAAACTCAGACTCAGTAGTCGAATAGTTAGACCAATTATATCGAATTTCACGGCAACAGTATTAGAGAAGAAGGTGAGTAAACATTGTATCGTGAGTAGGCACTGACTTCTGGCACTGTTGACAGCTCCTAAAAGTAAGGGCACCTTTAAAAATGCACAGGCCGTCTCACTGTGTCAAAGCAGCAGTCTTTGTACCTTATATAGTCTTTATACTTGCTGATTTTCATTCATTAATACTGACAAGCATCATATTTTGACTCTGACTCTCTCCCCACACCTGAATATATGAGGGAAATACAAGCTGAACAAAGCATGAAAAATCCATGCACACGCTCTCACTTAGTGTAATGTTCATTTCCATTGATTGGTTGTGTTCGGCCCTCATCAGCTTTCTGACAAAGGGAAGCCTAATGAAGCAGTTGCTTTATTCCACAGCTAATTTGAGGAAAATCTGACCTAGAAGGTGTTCTCTGTTGTAGGACTAGATGAGAAACATGTTTATTACAGTTCTTGATGATTAACTGAATTTCACAGTGTAATTACACATGTGGGAATCAGGTCCCATTTACATTTACATATACAGCAACCAGCCTCATATAAAATCCCTTCAGTGCTGCTGCAGGAAGGGGATTAGTGTTTAAGAAGCTGTTTGTTCCCTTAGTGTTGGGATGAAACGTGTCCTGGGCCACCCAGGATGTTAATGGACAGAGAGCTTCCTTCCTCGGCGTCTCTCTGTGTACGCTGTTAACACCTGTGTGGTTGATGTGTGTTATTAGGTGAAATGAATGGAGCTCATGGAGTGTGTGTGTGTGTGTGTGCTGGGGGAAACATTTGTGGACGTTCACATGGTGTTTATCTCTCGACTAATGGACGAAGGTCTGCTCTCTCCTGCTTCTCCTCTCTCTGACACACTCATCTTTAAGTGCATGTGTCTGTTTTCCCAGGGTAACAATCAAGTATTGCCTGGTAACCACTGCTAATGCCAGCTGCTGTGTTTTCATCTTTCCAGTAAAATTGCCCAGAGTGCTCAGCACCTGCACAATATATTTACCCATTTAAAAGACAAAGAAGATCCTGTTTTTGTGCAGAGTCTCTTTGTGAGCTCGGCCCTTTCACTGAGCAGCTTCATTCACTGAAGAGGTGAAACTTTGCAATAACACACAATCAGATTAGCATGTTATTAGCATTTGTTTTGGAGAGGAGCAGAAATGAAAGACTGCTGGAAGGGGAATACAGGGCTGAACACGAAGGTGGAGCGGCAGCCTGCGCTCAGGCTTCTGTCT
>NW_018127978.1:421693-426565 GCF_001952655.1 Monopterus albus | reverse complement strand
GTACATGAGAGGTTGTATCAAGGAGAACACGTCAACAAGACCACAAGCTCTGCCTTTCATGTTTGTGTTTACCTCAGCGTACACAGTGACCCCCTGTCAGTAAACAGGAGTTTACACATGTGCTGTCCTGAGACGGAGAGAGAGCACCACTTGTCTTTAACAGATGAGATGGATTTTTAGGTTAAAGATATAATTGAATGTTTTGGAAAATGTTTTTTTTTGTCCCACTTTCTTTTCAACAGCACAAGATCAACATCAGTGAGTGAAATCTCACTGTACTTTTTGCTGTTTTTAACATTTTTTTTTCTTGCATAAATAATTCAGCTTCTGTGCAAAACTAGCTAAGAAAACTAGATGAAACCACATAGAATCTAGATGCTTGTTCTTGATGTGTAATATGCATTTTTTTTTTTTTTAGCATAAATGACTTTTTGGAGATTGTCTCATCTATTTGACTTTTTTATTTTCACTTTATTCTTCAGTGTTAAATATAAGAAAAACCACACTAAGGCGTTTTTTGTTTGTTTTGTATGAACCAGCTGTAGATACACAGCTTCCTTTAGCACGGCATAAAGACTGGAATCGGTAGGGAACAACGTGCCTGGCCAGCACTTCTAACGCTGACTGACTGGCATGTAGTATCTGTTCTGACCTGCACGCTACTTTCACTTTCATCCTAGAAATGTCCTCCACAGCCTGGAATAAGCAGAGCAGTGTGTAGGCAGCTCTTTGTGAAGGACACCTGCTGTCTGCGGGCGTCGAGCCTCGGCCTCACTGACCTCAGCCTCAGTGCTGCTGTGTTGCAGCTGCTGAGGAACAGGCCGCCGCAGCTGCCCCTTAAATATACATAAGAACATGATGAATAATTATGATGCTCCTGCCTTCTCTCCTCTGTGGTGACAGAGACAGTGGTGCCGATGGTTGGAGGGAGAAGCGGCACAGGCTGCTTCTGTAACTGATCAGAAACCAGGTCCGTTTGCCGTTGACAGGTGGGACATGAGACGATGCTGTATGCAACCACTGATCCCAGCTGTTTCCATCAAGGTGTTTTATTTACATTTATGAGGGAAATCTGAACAGTTATCCATTACCTGCAGGCCAAATGGCCAAAAATACCAAGGAAACAGTTGTTTTTTTTTAAATAGCCCAGATCTAGATTTCAGTGAGCACCCAAACCCAGCCCTCATGCTCTCTCTGTAGAGTTTTGTACATGCTCCTCCATCCAACACATGACCCAAGCTTTGACTCTGATTTCTTTGCCAATAGTTGATGGAGATCGACTTGTGGTTTTGTTTGCTGTGACAGGTTGTGTTTTCACAGGGCTTTGACATTTGTGTAGCAGCGTTTTCAGATTATTGTTGTAGGCTACTGTTTGGTTGATGTAACATCATTGTGCTGGTTTACATGTTGCATTGATGTTACTTTACACTAGATGAATGGTAATACTATATAACTGTGGAACCAGAGTGAAGAACAGCTTGGTGTTGTCAGGGGCGCTGCACCTCGCTGTGGCTCTGCTGCACTCTGGTCCACTCTGGAGCAAATGGGCTCAGTGAAAGGAGTGAAGGCTGTGTGTGTTTCTGTCTGAGTGAAAGGTGACTGAGAGGCTTTTCTTGGTAAAAGGCACAGCAGCACCGAGGCTGCAAAGTGCTTTGGTAGATACTGTGGCGATGACTCAGTGTTGAAGGTTGGACTCTGACAGAGGAGATGGTGAACAGGGAGAGCTCAGTGTGTGTGTGTGTGTGTGTGTGTGTGTGTTATCTCCTCCCCACATATCTATGTGACGTCGGTCCTGTTCAGTCTCATGTTCACTGGACACACAGCTCTTCATCATACCACAGGCTGTCACTTGTCCTTGTCAGCAGCATGATTCATAACAGTGTTCCTGTTCTGTTCTGGCTTCACCTGCCGAGAGACAGCAGGACACACATGCTGTCCCCCTGCAACACACACACACACACACACACACACACATATGCTGTGTATACACACATATTGGACACAGCACACAGACTCATTCAGTTCACAGTCTTGAGATGAGGAAATAGCACTTGCTAAGAGTGAATGATTGAAAGGGTTGTTTTATTCTGTTCAGGCAGTGCCATGATGCGAACATTTGTATACTTTATTTTGAGAAATCTAAACTTGTTTTTAATCTACAAAACCATTTTAAGACTAACACAAAAAGCTGAAGTTAAATGGTATCTAATCCCCAGCAGCTCAACGAACCTTAATAAAAGTAAAAGAGCAGATGTTTGATTTAAGCCAGGACCCATCTGACTCAGGAAACAGACCTTTGGGGCAGGATTTCACCCCAGAGTCCACAGTGGTGCTCTCAGAAGCTCGTGTGAGTCAAGACAGTAACATGAACCAACATATGACTGTGCAGCCACTATTTGTCTCATGCTGTTTAAAATGTTGTTCATAAGGAGAAACCTGGTGTTTATAGGAAGGGTTTGTCATGAAAATATCAGCTAGTTTGTGCATCTTTGCAAGATATTCTGCAACTTTTGCTTGAGGTTTGGTTCCTAAATGATGAAAATCTACCTACTTAACTCTAATAGTGTTTCAGATGCTTTTGGCTCAGTTCGTCCGTGTCCGGGAAGTTAACTACCAAAGGTATATAGCAATAGATATATATCTAAAATATATTGAACATGTCTGACCAGCGTAATGAAGCCAACACGTCGAGATTGTGAAATGTCCCAAAAAAACAACAGTTACAAAGTGTCGGTTTTGCCCATTCATGGCAAAGATCAAATTTTGTATTTTTAGTGGCCAAAGATCTGAGGTTATCTGGCAGAACAGAGGTAAACAACAGTGTGTCATCAGCATGAGAATGGTAGGTGACAGTGTGATGCATAGACAGAGCCTGTGTAAAGGAAACTTACCATAATAGGACTCAGAATGCTTCCTTAGGGAGGTATCAAGTGTCTGTGTTGAACCGAACTGAAAAGCAGCTCTTGCATCTGAAAAACAAGGACAGAGTTTTTACTGTCTTAACTGACTTGGATCTACTCAGTTGTTGCTTTGTATTCTTGAATCTCATGTTTGAAATCTTCTAGATTTTCACTAAAATGTTTACATTTTCTCAGACGTTTTTCTGTTGGAGATGAAAAGGCTTTGTGAATACCTTGTCTGTGCATTAATACATGCTCAAGTCTGACTTCATGACTCCCATGCCATGAGAAGTCTGAAGACGTCAGCCTCCCAGACAGAAGCTGAAAGTTGCTTGTAAGAGAAAAGACTGAGGTGAAGGTGAAGATGCGATACTGTTAGTACACAAGCAAAATCTGCTGGCTGTGGAAACGTTCCCTGAATGTGAGCAGGGTTTTGTTTGTCTTGTTTCAAACATGAAGGGCAGAGAGGAGCTTGTGAGGGTTACAGGTCTGACTTCCCATCTCACACCTCACGCCTCAGCAGACAAGAGGCTCGACAACTCCAGCCGAGCATCTTGTCAGGAGATGGAATATATTATGCAGAAGGAGGGGTGGTAGGGAGAAGAGCGACGCCGTGTTGGACAGAATAAATAAATCAAGCCACAGTGTAATAACAAAAGTCTCACGGGGGGGTGGAGGAGGTGAGAGAGGGGTGGGGGAAATGGACATGTTAGAGATGGAGGTGAAGTGAAAAGCTGTGTTTCTGTCAGAGGAAGGAAGAGAAAGGGGAACATGGAGGCACAAACACATCATTTGCATATTTTAAATGTGTAAACTGTTAAGCAGTTCATACAGATCTTCCTACTGGAGTGGAGAACGTATTCCGATCCTGACGTGGTGTAAATGTTATCTTAAAGTGAAAACATGTTTATAGAAATTTTTGCAGTGCTCTGAGCTTGGGCTGTCCGGTGCATCTCGTTTGCTAGGATTCTCACTGAGATGTGTCCAGAACCTGACTGGAGTCCACCTGTGGCAAACTGGGCTGACTGGTCAGAGCATAGAGAGACACACACCTGTGTATATGAGGTCCCACAGGTCACACTGCAAGTCAGGACACAAACCAAGACATGAAGTCCAGGAGCTCCCTGTAGACTCTGTGCCCAGATCAGGACCAGGGGATCAGACCATGTCTAAAGCCCCGAATGTTCCCAGGCTCAGTGGCCTCAGTAACTGGAGTTTCTCTTCCTGGAGTCAGCGTCCGACCACACTGAGCAGCACGAAGGGCAGAGTGCTGACAGCACTTCCTGATCAGTTAGGCTCAGTCCTAGCTTCATTCAGAGCATCTGTCATCTGTTATAGATATAGCACCAGCCCCACTTCTTCACATGTGATCTCCAGACAAAAATACAGCGCTTTGTGTAAAGTAAGCAACAGTAGTAACCCTGTGTAGTGAACTGCAGTACTTTTCTGTCACCAATCAAAAGTTACATCTGGAAATGTTTAACTCTCTGTGGTTTGAATGAAATAATCCTGGAACCCATGAGTTTGACTACGTGTTGGTCTATAAGGGACAAAGTATAAAAGGTGCTTCTGGAGCTCTTTACTGCAGATTCTTTTCACTTCCAGACTGTCAGCGCAGTTCTAAAGCCTTGTTTTGTCTTTTATGATCGTACTCCTAATGTGGTCCTTAATTACAAGATTGAAATGGGCTAATAAATAATTGAAGCATCAGACTAGTCTCACATAATAGAAGCTCTTTACTCCCCACAGCTGGAGTTTCAGGGGATCGATGCTGTAACAGTTCTGTTTTGCAGGATTAGGCTGAGGTCCCGTTAACTTTGCAGCCCTCGGGCTCTATCTGCTGCTCCTCGTTTGTCATCGCAGCAACCTTTACAACTTTTCCTCACGGTGACAGACGTTAATTGGGTGAAAATGTGAACGGTGTCTTCAGTCGCAGAGGCCTCCGAGTCGCCGTCGGCTGCTGCTGCTGAAC
>NW_018127978.1:416845-421676 GCF_001952655.1 Monopterus albus | reverse complement strand
TCCAACGTGTCTTTATTAAGTCTCCTAAATCTCTTTTCTCAATTTGCTGACTCTTTTTGCTGTATCTAATCATTTTCTCCATCACTCCCTAATTCTCTCACACCTAACACTTACTGTTTTCTCATCCTCTACTGCTTTTACTCCATCTTCTCTCTTTCTCTTCACTCTGTGGGTTTCACCTCCTACCTTATTAGTAGTGAAGGGCTTTTACCTTTCCAGCCAAGCATGGAAAAGTAGAGCTTTGGATGGATAGGCTTAAGTGTTTTTTTCCTGTGTGTGTATGTGCCAAAATATTAACCTGACTCAATTTCCAGCCCTGCCGATGTTCCACTGCTTTGCAGCTAATGGAAAGAAGACAGACTTCCTTTTTTCTCCTCAGTTTGACTGTATTTGGCTAATTACCTCCTGCCCGCGCACAGAAACATGCACAAAGTCTCACACGCACACACACACTAGATTTTGGTTTGCTGGTTCATTTGCTCCCACATGAGTTTTGACTATATTGAGTTAATTACCTGCCAATACACACACACTATCTCATGCAAGAAGTCGCCTCCTGCAGTGAGATCCAGCATGACTGAGTGCAGACACCAATTAGAGACAGACCATGAAAAATTAAGTGTCTGCATGCGATCAGTGCACATTTGGAATTCACAGAGGGGAAACACGGCACAACACCAGCCGAAGCTCCAGGCGACTAATTTCTCTGAAATAATTAGTCTGCATAGAGAGCTTTTATTTTCACTCTTCTGTGGTGGTTTCTCATGCGTGAGAAGGAGCTGGTTTCCCGAGGTTGAATGCTGCTGATCTGCGTTTAGATGAGAATAAATGTAAGTGAAGTCTGTAAAGAAGAAATCAGGTTGAGACCTACAGTTATGGATAGAATCATTAGTTTGTTTAATATTCCAATCAGTATTTCACAATATTCATATGTTTCTTTGTGTTTTTATGTCAAATTGATGTTTAAAACAGTTATAGTTTTGCATCGCATGGGACCAAACAAAACGTAAGAACATTTGCGTCTAAGCACAGTTAAGTTTGCCTCATCAGTGAGCATTTTGAGATACTATATTATGCCATTAATAAATATGACACACAGACCTTTATTTTAAACATACCATTTTAAATAAGAGACGGGCCGTTTTACCTAATCACCCCAGGTTTGTAAATATGCTTAAAACATCCCCATTTTCTAAAACGTTCCTGGTTTGCTCAGATGTTCATTCCAAATCTATGTTTCCTCTGGGTAAATTGAAGAACATTGTTTTCATACAGATAATCAGTACAACCACAGTCATGGGGTGAACCCCAATTCCCTTAATTTCATTCACCTTTTACTCACTTACGCATTTTCCTTGTGTCTTAGTCCACGATGTAAGGACAGAGGAATAGAGGAAACGTTGAAAAAGATGTGATGTCCTTTCCTCCGATCCTTCATCTGAGGCATCCAATCACCAACTGATTTCTGATACAGGGGCGTGTCTGTCCATACAAGACTTCTGTGAAGGATGCTGTCATGTGTCCTCACTCATGGCTCCTCCAGTGGCTTCCTCGCTCCTCAGAGCAGGAGTAAGAGCTTTAGGATTCGCCTATGGTCACCACTCTTTTGCCAGTTTCTCCTCACAGAAAATACTTTTTTAACCAGTAAATTGTTACATTTGCTTCTACTGTAATTTTTTTCAATTGCTCTCATGATCGGTTGGCATCCTGCACATGCTGCAAAAAGCATCACCCATTCCTTCTGTGGCGCTTTAGTCTTTTGATGTGAAACATTCCCAGGAAGTGTTACATTTACTTCATGGCAGCGATTGAGAAAAATGCCAACGGAGGAGCAATTCAAAATAACAAGGGAATGTAGTAGCTGGTAGGGTTATATAGCTGCTTTCATCTGAGGATTTATGTTCTTGCATTCCTTTTCTCCATTTTGCCCACCAAAGGGTTTTGTTTTAAATCCTGTCTTTTCTGTGTGAGAGCAAAATGCAAAATGAGACAGCTGTTGGAAAAAGGATCAAAGTTGCTCTTCATCTTCCTGTCTTCTGCTGTTATTTTCTTTCCACTGCCATGCTTAATACCCTCTTATCACCTTCCATTTTTATTCTGCCTGTCTCATTCAGCCTCTTATCCGCCTCCTCAGTTCCTGCATTCTGCATCTGTCTGCCAGTACAGTATATTTAATTTGGACCATTGAATTAGCCCATGGCAAGGTCGAGCCTGCTTATTTTCACGTATCAGCCCTCTTCAGTTTCAGACTCTCATGAGAGGGCCTGGTTGAAATGGATCAGGTACTGTAGGCCCATCTGTCTAACTCCTTCTCCTCCACCTACCTTGTTTTCCCCATATTCTGATGTGTCTGTGCATATGTGGGTAGAAGATGAGGTAAGATGGCAACTTAATGATGCCAGTCAGGACAGTGATTTGTTGCAGCAACATGAAAGGTTAGGCAAATAATAAAAGTACATAAATTAAAAAGCAGAGCCAGTGGGCTGTATAATAAACACAACACGACTGTCACAGATCTAGAGTTTGTCCAAGACAAATGGAAGTGTTTTTTACACCTGGGCGTTTGAGTGTGTGTGAGCTTACTGTTGACTGTGTGTGGTAGCTTGGCGCTCGATATCACATCCTCATAAGATGCCACAGCACACTCTCAGCCATTCATTCATTCATTCAGCTGTGAATAACACTTACTCAGAAAGACTAATGGATAGAAAACATGTCGGAGTTATCAAAACAGAAGTCATGTCCGTTAAACAGAAGTCATTTATAATTGGAGGACGGTTCTGTATTTTGTCCGCGCACACAGAGAGACCTTGGAGTCATGCTTGTTTGTATTTTCATTTTATGCAGCTACATCAGTAAAATAAATAAACAGCATAAACAGCTTCAACCTTAACTTTGTTGTTAACTTGAAGGGAGACGTGTCTTGGTGCCAGATGAAATATTACGCACACAGAGTTGAACACAGTGGATATCATAAGGAGAATCTGCATAAAACCTAGCATATAAACTTACTTTACATTAAAAAAAGGTGTTATAATATGTCATGGCAACCAAACAAACTGTTAATTTGTACAAAAAACTAAGCTTAAAAAGAAAGTGCATTATTTAAATGAATTAAAAATGAATTTGAAATTAACATTTTGCCAAAAACAGCACAGATGGAGGCAAAGGTCCATAGCTGTCGTGTTAGCAGCCTGGCATTAGCATGGACTTTAGCAAGTTGAATGTTTAGCATGTTAACCTGCATGTTGCCATATTAAAACATGCAGTTATCGTATTACATGTTAACATTAGGAATACTCTTACAACATGCTAATATTCAGCATGTTAGCATTAGCTCAGTGCATGATGTCAGGAGTTCATTAGTTGTAGGAGGTGTGATGTGCACATGTCTGTGGACTGTCTGCTCAACAAAAAGCCCTAACAGCATGTACTGTCTGCTCAACAAAAAGCCCTAACACCACCCTAGCACCATAACATGGGCAGAAGGCTGAAGTATAAATAAAAACGTGCACGTCTGTCGTATGTGTCCACCTTTTCATAGAGTTGTCTCACAGTCATCCTTCTTCTTTTTCACATTGCACTGCAAAGATGCTGATCCACACACACACAATACCCTACACACTCCCACGCATAAGCTAAGCAGAAACACAGTGTCCCCGTCACCGTGGCAACTGTCATGGTTTTGTGAATGTGTTGGTCATCTCTTTGTGCGCTGATTCACTCACCTCAATCGCTGTGGAGCTCTGTCCCTCCTGTGTAGATTGATGGCTTCACTGAGCCTCGCTTGCTTGTTTGGATGAACTCTGGGAGAATGTTTGTGTTCAACAAGGCAAACTCGGTTTCACCAGAAGAATCTGTGTATGTGTTTCCGGCGGCGAGGAGATCTGGGGCTAATATAGCCTTTATTTATTCCCATCCAGCAGATAAAAGCAGGGTGGAGATCAAACGTGGCTCTGCTCAGAGGATCCCCACAGGCCTCTGCTTTGGTCCCGCCACTGTTTACTCCAGCAACTCGAGTGCACTGTCAAAGAAAAAGGAGTACACGTTCGAACACACAAGCTTTGTGTTGTTGGTTTGGTTATGTGGCTATAGTTTTCTCTCTTTGTCAGAATAGTTGGTGTTCCTTGAAGTGCACATCAACTATGATTTCTCAGTGAAAATTGGACAAGGCGTAGCGTTCAGACTCCATCAGACACACCAAGCTTCCATTTGCTTTCAGCCAACAATTTGGGTTTGAATCAATAATTCATGTTGGCGAAGTTTAAGTTTCTTTGTGTTTCTGTTGATTTCTCTCATGTTCCCTAGAGAACAATGACTCTCTGGTGACGGATGGTGGTTTGCTCCAAGGATGCTGTCCTCAGAGATCAGACCACATTCACACTCGCCTGCTGTTTATTTTTCATCAGCTGGTTTGTGTTTCTCTGCTCTCACTCGCTGTCAGATTAGCTCTCAGCCTCCAGGACAAACATTTCACTGTTACAGAATTCTTCTGTCTGACAGAAAATAGCATCCGTGACTGGAATTTCACTCTGTGCGTGTGCGTGTGTGTGTGTGCATGTGTGTCTGCTTGTTGTTCTTTTCCCTAGGAAAAAACTTCATCTCTCTGCCTGCCTCAACTTCTTTGTCTCTGTTCAAATGTTTCAATTTTATTTTTCTTCTTTGCAGGTAATGTGCTCTGAATGAGCACAAGTGCAAACAGCAGGACACACTATTACACACACACACACACACTTACAGGGGACACACTTTGTATTGATCTCACACACAAATCCCATCCAGACTCATGCAAGCAGCTCTCATTGGTGTTTTATTTATGGGACATACACAC
>NW_018127978.1:407830-416798 GCF_001952655.1 Monopterus albus | reverse complement strand
GTCTAGTGAGGTGGAACTTCCTCCTGTCAATCAAAACAGGTAGTGGAACATCGCTGTTCTAACTATATAGGATTTAGTGGCTTTTGCCTCAGTTTGTGTGTGTGGTTCACAGCTGTCGCTGGCTCCTAACAATGCCAATAAATAAAACCATGAGCTGAGCTAATTAGAAATGAAAGGCTTGATTTGCATGAGATCCATGACCATCTTCTGTGTATGTGTGAGAGGTCAGACCCATGTTTCAGTAAATTCTAACTAAGATAATTGTAAGTTTTAACTTAAGCTCGCAAGACTAACAATGTAAACACAATGTACTGTAGATTAGATAACCTAAGCTGTTGACGTACATAATGAGGTCAGTGCTGCAACCTGCACCTCCCTCTTCACTCACTGACTGCTTTGCTTAGGCAGGATGTCTTTTTGGATTTTACTTGATGCCAGCCCATTCCTCCTCAGTGTATGTCATGCTGATGCAATGGCACAGCACTGACAGCTGTAGTTTTACTGCTGACGCTGTGTAATGTGTTTTTGTGTTGTGGTTTCTGGCCACAGGACCATGTGTGCCTTGGGAACAGGTCAACACTGCTGTAGGATTATCACTGTTCATTTGTTGTGAGATTATAACATGTCAAAACAGTGAGAATTCAAATTTATTGGCCAGATGTTTTGAACAAGCACAAGGAATGTGACTTCGGTAGAAGTGGCTCTCGATGTGCATGTACAGTGTTCTGCCACAAGGCATCGAGTAAACAAGATAAGAGAGAGCAAGAAAAGAAAAAGAGTGTGCAAACAAGAAAAGGGAATGTACATTAGGAAAATAAAAATAAAGTACTTATAAATATAGAAATATACACACAGTTTAGATGCATTTTTCCAGAACGATATATAATATACAAAGGTGTAATTACAGTTTACTGCACTGGGCTGTTGCTGTTGTCCTGTTGCACAGTCAGTGGTTAAGTGTTGATCAGAGCGACACCTTGGGGGGAAAAACTGTCCCTGTGCCTGGTTGTCTTGGTGTACAATGACCTGTAGCGCTGTCCAGAGGGGAGGAGCTCAGACGGTTTGTGTCCAGGGTGTGATGGGTCTGCAGAGATCTTCTCTGCCGTCCTTTTGACCCGTGATGTGTACAGGTCCTCCATTGAGGGCAGGCTGGTACTAATGGTTCTTTCTGCAGACCAGACAGTGATGGATGAGCAGAGAACAGACTCTATGATTCCTCTGTAGAACTGTATCAGCAGCTCCTGGGGCAGGTTAAACTTCCTGAGCTGGTGCAGGAAGTACATCCTCTGCTGTGCCTTCTTGGTGATGGTCCTGATGTTGGATGTCCACTTCAGGTCCTGGGAGATAGTGGAGCCCAGGAATTTGAAGGAATCTACTGCTGATACATTGCTGCTGAGTATGATGAGGTGGTTGGGGGGGTTGTTCCTGAAGTCCCCTGTCACTGCGCCCAGTGTGTTTTCCTTATAAAACAGTGCTGTCAGTGCTGTGTGAAAGTTACATCTAGGGTGGGACAATAATTGGGGACAATAACAGTGACTTGAAGACAGCATTCACTCTCTCTCTCTCTCTGTGTGTGTGTGTGTGTGTGTGTGTGTGTGTGTGTGATCTTGACACCCTGGGAGTTCTGGCTAATGATGTTTTGAACACAGTTTGGTTTCTCATTTGCACTTTGTGATGAGTGTGTGTGAATGTTTGGTGTCTTGTACAGAGAGCAGAGTGTGACAGCTACACTGCACGAGGTGGCAGTGGAGAGGGTAACACACACACACACACACACACACACACACACTGCTGGGTCTCCCACAGACTCGGTGAGGAGCTCTGAGTCTTGTCTGGCCTCTGGGACAGCCTGGGGTTAATGTACAGAACCAGCTGTGCATCAGTGTGTCTGTCTGAACTTCAGGCTGTTAACAGGGCTCATTATTTCAGTTTATTTATGTTTCAAGAAGAGCATGCAGAGATTCACTTGAAGCACAAACACTTTAGTAGTTTGTTTTTTTCCTGCAGGATCAGTAGCAGCAGAGTCTGTTGGAGGAATCACATTCTGAGCTGTTCTACAGTTTGTTAAAGTTGTATTGTCATCCATTGTAAACTGCAGACAGTGTCGCCTTGTAACAGACAGACAACATATTTGTGATATGATAAACCCAGAGAATTCTCTGTTCAGAGCCTGCGCTATAGAATATGTACTATCTGAGCCAGTAGGTACGCTATTGGCTGCCTCTCAAACTCAATTGTCAGATCCTGTTTTAGGTTTTTACTAGTTTTATTTATGTATTACACTGTATATCTAAAAGAAATCTGATTATTTTATTGAAATGGTAAAGATTGGCCGTCACAGGTTTTACACTTTTACAGTGCAGTCGGGTTGCGGCAGTTGTGTAAAATGAACATGGGGCGGCCGTTTTGACTTAAGTGTAAAAGGGGCCTAAATCAAAAAAGTTGGCTTGAACAAGGGTCAACACATCTGTTTGTTAGCTGTTTGTAAAAAAGGGCCTAAGCTGATGCCTTCACACTGCTTGTTTTTCCAAATTAGAGGACAAAACACCAAAGAAACCAGTTGATTATCATGGAAGACAAGAGAATGTGCAAAAAAATTATGTTTAAGAAGGTGAAACCAGTGAATTTTAGTCATTTGTGTTTGAATGATTATTTACATTGTTGCTATTTCATATTCTCAGTTGCATCAGCTATGTGTGCTCATCCTTTCAACACTTTGAATCATAAAGAAGTAATTCATAGACAGGTAAAGGAACAGTACGCATGGAGTAAAGAGCTGCTTTTAAGAAAGTAGTAGATCTCAGAACCAGACGCTGTGGCCTTCCCAGTCACCAGGTCTCAGCCCAGTTGAACAGCTGTGGGAGACGTTGGAGTGACGTGTTAGACAGCGTCTCCACCACCGTCATCAAAACACCACATGAGGGAACATCTGGTGGAAGAACGGTGCTCATCCCTCCAGGAGAGGTCAGAGACTTGGAGAGTCAAGGTGGAGCTGTTGTAGTGCACGTGGTGGCCTTGCACCTCACTGGGACTCTCTGTGCTGGGTTGTCCTTTAGTTTGTCGCCTGTCTGTATGACTGATGGGCTGAAACAGCACAGTATACATGGGAGGGGTTTACTGACTGCTAGGAGGCTTATTTGGAAACAGGCTTTACTTAGTTTCATTAGTTCCTCCTCGAGCATTTTGTCTGGCAATCATGCATGCACGTGCACACACACACACAGGAACAAATGAATAGTTGTTAATTAAGAGAGTGAGCTATGGCCTCTCTAATGGAGGAGGGCAGGCACGCTGCGTTGTGGTGATGTATGGTTTTAGGTCTGAGCCGACCCACTAGTCTCCTCTGGTCTACAACCTAATGTCTAGCATCAATCACACTAACAGGATTACGGCACGCAGAGCTCTCCGTCTCTGCTGTTTCCTCCTCCTCTGTGGCCCTCTCCTTTCCCTGCCCTTCATATACGGCAGCTTCTCTCCAACCAGGTGCCTTCCAGTTCAGTCAGTCTGTCTAAATGTTATAGTTCTGGACTGTAACAAGTCATTTGAAGCTGTAACCGCAGCCTCGGTCTTCATTTCAAGCCAGAGACGTGGAACCAGTCAGATTCAGCTGATATGTGATCTCTCTTTCGTTTCACCCTCGCCCTCTCTGAGTGACTACATTATGTTGCCCACCATCCATCACACTGCTAATGTATTGATCTGCACTGTAGGCATTAATTATGAGAAGAAATGCCCGTTGCTTTTAAGAGCCTGAGTCTGAGTACATATATCTGATTGTGTGTGTTTTTGTGTCTTTGTTTTACTGCTGCCTCAAAAATATCCATAAACTTTAGTTAACATCCAAACATTATAAAATAGGTGGTGTTTGTTGCTGAGTTGTGTTACTGAATATTTCAGGGGTCTACACTCTGGCTGTTTCTGGGTATCTTACCAGGAAAAACATGTTGATCCAAGTACATGTAGCAGAATCGATTGGCTGATTGACAGACAATAAACTGACAAACATCGTGATAATTATTTTTTCTTTCTCTTCTGCAGTCGATTGTACAAAACAAGCAATTTCATGACATCGCCTTAGGTTGCTGAACATAACAGCATATCAACAAGGGAGTTTGCAAGGCATGATGGGAACAGAGTAGATTCAAAAGTTCCTCAAAATGTGGAGTGTTTCTTTGTCCACTTTCATTTAGCTTGTCCTAAATATGCACAGTTACATCTCTTCTATATAGTTTAATAACAGTAAAACTTGATAAGATGTTAAAGGGCAGGTCTAAAAGTAGGGCTGCATGGTAAATCGAATTGTGAGCGTGATTCAGATCCCTGTGTGATCTCAGTCTTGTGACAATGATTCTGCCGTGGTTGCATTAGCAGGGAGATGCCTTGCATCAAACCACGTGCTCCCTTTTCCTCGCTAAGCTGCGTTAACCAATAGCAGGAACACGTTACATCACGTAGACAGGAAGAGAAGAAATTCAAATCAAAAACTAATCCAACACATTTGACATTGTGAAAGATATTCTGTACCGTCATGCAACTATTTTTCAAGTGTTGCGTTGCCTGTCCTGTGCACCTAGCGCCGAATAGCAGTGAAGCAGAAATAAGTCACTTTGTGATTACTGGTTATCGCAGCTTAGTGAGGAAAAAGGAGCACTTGGTTTGATGCAAGGCGTCTCCCTGCTAATGCATGGAAGAATTATTGTGACGTGAGACCTAGATCACACAGGGATCTGAATCGTGCTCACAAATCGATTAATCATGCAGCCTTAACTAAAAGCCACCACCTAAAAGCCATTATAATTAGCTTAATGCTGTCTTCATTGAGTCATTACAACAGAAAACCTTGACGTGCCTGCCAACAAATGGTCCTGTTTAGTGACAGTGCAATATAAAACAGTTAAAAATGTTCGTTGTAACGAGGCCCTTCACTGGTCTGTTTCTTTGTTGGTGCTGTTTGGTAGCGTCCATTTGCTCCTCGTTGTCTGTTTTCTTCTCTCACATCACTCCTAACAGCATTTTTCATCATTTGCCAACAGCTTTTATCAGTTTCACAAGCCAAAACGTCTAAAGGATGAAAAAAACCACAAGCCCCAAACACATCTGTGTTCTGGCAGCTGGATGGCAAACGCCATTAAGGTTTGACTAAAACCAAAGAGCTTTTAATGAAACTGGATCCTGCAACAAAGAGAAATCATGATAAAATGCTTTGGCAGCAGCTGACAGTGTTGGTGTTGAGAAAGTTCAAAACAGGAGGATCAGCGGTGGAGGTAGCAGCTCAGAGGCTCTGTGAATACGCCCAGACGTCTTTCAGTGGCGAGCAGAGCTTCCTCCTCATCTTTGATCCTTCCTACAGACAGAATAGTTTTTCACCTCTTCCTGTAATCATGTTGAGAGAACGAGCTGAAGAAGCGCACCAGATCAGGAAATTGAACAACAAGAGAGGTGAGGGTGGAAGGATTTGTTCTGCCCATGTCCACAGTGCAGAGAGGGATGGTTATCGAGTGCGCTGTGTGTTCCTAAAACCTGCTGAGGGAAGTGGATTGATTCAGCCACATCAATACAAAATTCTCCCCTAAGCCGTTACTGACCGCCCTCACTTTTTCTGCAGTGATCCACAGAAAATCACATTTGATGAAGAACATTCCTTTAGTCTCTTTGGCAGCAGACTGAAAGCTCTTCTGCTGTAATGTACATATATGTACATATATTTTTATGGCTGCTCTCTCTCTCTTCCTGTCATTCCGTCCTGTTTTTGATTGCATAAGTTTTCGTTTTGAATGCACAGACTGTTTGTTCTCTATTTTTATTTTTATTCTCTTTGTTATTTTCTGTTCCTGTTGCCTTAGAACTCTTTGAGCACCTCTGTACTGGAGTCAAACTCCTGAATGTTCAGGCAAATTTGGCCTTTAAAGAGGGTTCTGATTCTGAGTATGACTGGATTGATTCTCAGTAATGGAGTTTCTACATGGTAGGAACGATGCGTTACCTGCAGTATATTGGACCATACTCATAGAGGGCACGATAGAGCAGAGTGAGAGTGATATATCTGGCTTTTCACCAGCTGGAGGGAGGGTAGAGCTTGTTGGCTGCAAACTGCAGAGCTCATGATAATTCTCTCTGGGTTCAAATGATCTTGATCAGTTTTTGATTACACAGTAATATTAGTGCAGATTTAGGGAGATAAACTGATTTAATGTGAAGAGACTCTGAGATTTGAGGGCTTCTAGTGATCTCAGACATTAGTATAGCCTGTTCCAGGTTATAGTCAGATCCTCAGGCTTCCAGTTGATCCTTGTTAGAAGCTTCTTGCTCCTCACCCATGTTAACAAATGCATTCCAGCCATGTCTTGCGCTGCTTGATAATTCAGTTTTGCCCCTATCACCCGTCTCTGGTGATGGAGAGGAAATTGAATTGTTTTTCCATCTTGCACACTCACTCCCTCTGTCGCTGTGCTGTCTGTGTTATTTCTCATCTCTTTGCTTTGTGTCTGTGAGCCACAGCAATCATCCTTCAGCAGAACCTGTCTTTGTGTTTTTACTCATTTTGTCTGTTTACATATTGTAGCTGCCTTTTTCTCATGTATACAGTGAGTGCACACAGTCTGACAGCGCGATGTCCTCTTTCTCTGTCTCTCTCATATAATGTTCCCAGAAACCTGGCTTGATTCCTTCCGCATAATTGAGGTTAGAGTTTTCCAGGTCTAGTCCAGTGTTAATCACACATTTGATGCAGTGATGAGTGAAAATCAATGAGCATTGGTTTTCTCAGACTCCATTTTGTCATGAAAACAATAAAATATTCTTCCAACATTACTGCTTTCACTCCACATGGTATTTTTGTCTTGCAAGTGTATTAAGGTGAATCTGTTTCCATGTTCCTAGTAAAGTAGGCCAGTCTGAAAATGAAACTTTAACCCTGCTAATGGGACAGCTTCACAAACTGAAAATTTACCCATAGTGTGAGGAGCTCTTGTATCATTAGTCAGTCTGTATCACAGCAAAGTGCAGGTCTGCTTGTCTGGCTCTGTCTGCATGAAGACCAAAACCGAGCTCACTGTTTGTTCTGAGGACGCCACGAGGACAGAGCAACTCTGTAGGAACTCGCAGTCAGACAGGCTGTGTTGTCTCCAGTGTGGCCCACCTGAACACACAACACGGGACAGTGCAGTGACCAGAGCGAACGCCGTTGCCTGTGACCTGAGTTTGAACTCTGCTCACACACACATTTTATAGACCACCAGTGTGAACTATTCAACCCACTAGTTAAACACAGAGATCAGCTCCAAGCTGTGTGCAGAGGGGAGATTTCACTTGGGCAGCTGCTGATAAAACAGCCTTCAGCAACACTTTGAAATTGGCTCAGTGTGTGTTTTAGCTTCTGTATTGTCAGGAGCTAGTTTTCCCAAACACCCTGTTCCCCACGATTGTAGAAATAGTCGAGTGGAGCTCCAGCCCTTGTTTGGAGGAGCGGACTCAGGCTTCCACTGCTCTCTGAGATAAGGCCCCACTCTGGTCCTGCAGTGCTGCTGTAGCCCGTGCTTGGCCACATACAGCACAGACACAGGGCAGGTAGGCAGGTTAGTAATCAGCTGATCTAATCTGTCGCTGCAGATGTTTGTTCTTGAACTGGTGGGCTGTTGATGCTGTGTTCAGGTCCACATTTCACATCCACGGGGAGTCATAAAAGCATTAGTCTTTGTCCTCACAGTGTGTCCTCTGTCTACCCTCAGTCTCTCTTGCACTGTGCAAAGCTCATTCAGGCTTGCTCAGCATTTTCTTACCAAACATTATGCGACACTGTCCTTTTCATCCCCTCCATCCATCCCTCCCTTCTCTCCTCTCCTCTTCTTCTCATTCTCCCCTTACCCACTCTCTTCTTTTCTTCAGCTTTGATCTGGTCTGATCACAATTTTACAGGCTCGATCTCCACTTAACTAAAAATGGGAGCACAGCCTTCGTTATGTGGCTTTTAGCAGCACAACGATCTATGATAAAAGGTCTTTTTAGAGGTGGAGCAAAAGACACTACAAGTGAGCTGAGGCTGGAACCCGTCTTTGATATTTTAGATATTCGCATTGTAGGTTCTTGTTAATCGATTATTTATTTATTTAGATTTTTATTGTGCAGGAAGATGTATCACTGACAACACGCACACAGGTTTTCAGCTGAAACTATGGAGAAACATACCTCAAAAATCTATAAATGCACAGAAAGCACTGGGAAAGTGGGTAAAAAAATAAAAAGACATTGCTATGGTGCATAAACAACTATCACAGCTACTGTAGAATTTCTCATGAAATTTTCCTGCTTGGACTTAGCTTGGCTCTTACCGCCTGAGAGAGTTGAAAGTTTGTGCTGTAAAATCCCCAGAATGATTAATATTCCCATGACCCTGTGGTTCTTACACATGCATCAAAAGTCCTGTTCTTGTTCCTCTCATTAAGATGAGCAGCACAGCCGATACTGAGAGTCTGGGTGATAACGATGATTGTGTCGTGCTGAGAGAATGCAGTGGCAATGGGAACTGATTTCTAGAGCCTGTAATTAATTGAGATCAAAGCCTGTTCGAGTGTCTGTCTGACAGAAAGGTGCACACACTGATTTAGCTTTTTCCTGAGGAGGTTTACTTCCTCTCCTGTCACTGATGGACCCGACTAATGCAGTGTTCCCATCAGAGCTTCGTCAATCTGTAGCAAAGACCGCCATGTTTAATTTATTCAGGCTGATCTTCCTTCCTCCTGGCCACCTTTAAATCTCCTTACCCCCTCCTGATGTCCAGTCTGAGGAGGCGGACACACACATTCAAACACACTGTCTGCACAGTGCACAGTCAGAGCAGCATGCAACAGGTCAGCATAATGCACACATATGCACAGAGCTGTGGTCAAGACAGGTGGCCATTTGGCTGCAGGACAGTGACATTGCAGCGACTCGTCAAGCCAATCAAGTAGCACGAACAGGAGCTCTTTAT
>NW_018127978.1:401742-407699 GCF_001952655.1 Monopterus albus | reverse complement strand
TGTGTGTGTGTGTGTGTGTGTGTGTGTGTGTGTGTGTGTGTGTGTGTGTGTGTGTGTGTGTGTGTTTGTGTTTGTGTGTTTGCATGGGTAACTTGGCCATGACTGTATGATAGGCATGTCAGCGGATGTGAGTCAGCATGCATATGAGCATACACGCCTGTGGTTTGGGTCTTAGTTCATCAGAAATGTCCTCAGAGGGGGCAGAGCTGGACAGCAAAATAAAGGCCACCTGCTCATTCTACATCTTTAGTCATAGAAGATAAATATAAACAATATAAACACTAACAAGACTGTGCAACCACCACTTCTCAAGAAATGTTTACAGTGTAGGTCTGAAAACACAAGGGCAAATTATGTTATTATTTGTCCTTGAGAAGGAAATTTGTTTCCACAGCGGATGCACACGTTACATAAACAAGTAGGACATACAGGGCTTCTCGTGATAGGCTGTGCGTTCTTATGTGTTTGTGTTCCTGTGTCCTTGTCCAGTTCAGAGTCTGCATGCAGCCAAATACAGACCAAATAACTGGAAGTGTTCTTGCGTCACCTCTAATTGAGGATGCTTTAGGAGTTGACTTGTGTGGATCTGGGGCAGCCAAGTATCCCAGAATGCACTGCCTGCTGCCTAGCGGTGATGGCAGACATCTTGAGCCAGGCTCAAGGCTGTTTTAGGGTGCGTCTGAAATCGCCTTCTACACATGTACGTACATTTACTCTTAATAAAAATACAGTAGGCAACTTTGGACATGCTACTATGTGATCATCTTGCCACCAGTTGACCCAGATGTTTACATGTAATGACACCAGTCGCTCGTTCTTCATTCATAACAGCAGTAGTGTAGCTGTCACTGCTCACTTACCAGTGTTATAGAGGGTAAGATATATGGTGACAGTGGCCTTGAGCCTAAGTGTTGTATTTTGTGAAGCGCCATATTGTTCATCTTATCACATAAGTTACTGAATGTGATAATACGAGCACAACGGCTACAGCTCTGCCTGCTGAGTCGAGCTCGCTGGCAGGTTAGAGCAGTAGCAGAGGCTCATTACATCCCTGAAAATGTCGGTGGAAATTTCTAAATTTGTATCACTTGGAAAGGCTGACCACATTTTCAAAAACTAGTTGGTGATGTTCTCACATGAAAAAATATCAAAACTTAATGAAGTGGCATAAAACAGTCCTAGGACAACAATGTGCAGCCCAGCGCTTGCCTACAGTGTGAAATGACAACATGCCAGGGACAGCTCTCATGTGTCTGTATGTATTTATGGAAATGTGTGTGTCTGTGTGTCGTGCCTTTGTCTTCACTGACCTCTCTCTCGTCACAACCATGTGACTGCTGCAGACCTGCAGTCAGTGTTACAATAAACCCCTGTGCTGTGTGATGTCTTTATGAACAGAACAGGTCTGAGTGGTTGTTGGCTACTTCCATGTTCTCTGAACATAAAGGACCTCGTGATTTGCAGTTTGTTAGAACTTATTAAGAAAATCTGGCATTGTAAAGTCATAAAGATAAAAGGAGATGCACAAATCTTATTACAAATGAGATTATAAAACTGAAACTTACAGCAGAAAATAGTGAGCAGAGTCACAGTTTAAACTGATGCTAGGAAGTTTTGAGTAGTTTCCTAATGTGTTCTGTTTTTACTGTAGTGCCGTATGTTTAATGTGTCCTGCTGGTGCCATTAAGGAGAGACCGGCCAGTTGTTGAAGCTTTGTAAACGAGATGAAATAGACCAAAAAGTCAAAGATGCAGCGAGTATCCAGTGTGTGACCTTAGTCCAGCTGGTAGCAGGGTGACTGAACAGGCTTCCTCCACTGTGGACTCATTATCTACTACACACATGAAAGTCACGTAACTGGGTCTGTGGTCTTGACACGACTCGACAAGCCTGGCGCTATTGGCTAAAAATAAATCTGCCACTATTTGAGCACTGAGTGTTTCTCTGGTCAAACACAGGCAGAGGCAGCAGGTCAAAGAAACAAGGGAGTTTTTAAGAAGGCTGAAGAGATTTGGGGAAATGCTGTTCTCTGCGGTTCTTCGTCAGGGACAGCCAGGCCCTTCGCTTTAATTAACCCCCTGTACAGCAGAGACAGGAAACAGAAGAGGAGCAGCTTTTGGTTAATTAAGCCGTGTACGAAGCAGGGAACGACACAGCCCTACCTGTCTCACCAAGCTTCCTTTTCCCTCCACACTCTGGTCTCTGGGCATCATTCACTTCACAGTATCTGTCCATGTCTCTGAGGGTCATATAATCTAGCTGTGTTCAGTGGTAGACGTGTACCAGTGGCCTGCGTTTATTACAGTGCTGAAAGTGAAACTATGGGCTTTAAGCTAAAAGTAAAAGTGTCTTCCTTTTTGAAGAATAAAGGCAGCTCGGGAGGTGTTAAGAGTGGTGTGAGGTGCGGTTTTCAAGTAGTTTTTGTTCTTAAAACTGTGTGACTAAATGCAATGATGGCTTCATGATCATAGCAGCATGCTTACGACAGTTTAAATGATGTTGGAATTCCTCTCTGCTTGCCGTCTTGTTTATGTCTGTTTACTTGATGATGAAAGTCCATAAAACGCACCAGTACAACAAATGTTAATGTTGGCGGCTCTTGTAATTCCTCCTGCCAGCGTAGGAGTTCTGTTTCAAGAGATGCTTCTAAACCTAGGTGTACTGTCGGCTGGAGGAGTTGTTGGTCAGTACGATGATGTCAGTCAGTCCTAGTGTAGCTGTGTGAACATTCCTCATCTCTGCTCTCATCAACACAGAGGCTCCAACCACAAGCTGTGGACCTGAGCAGAGCGGGGAGGGTCACAAAGAGAGAGCCGTCGGGTTCAGAGCTGTCCGCAGGCGCACAGTCCTGCTGTCAGACACAGACCAGCCTTTTCACCTGCAACAGTTACAGAACTGGTGATATTTTTCTGAGTTATTCAAACCACCCATCCCTCCTCATTAACAAGCTCTCATGTCTTTGTGAGTCATCAGTGCATCGCTCTCTGTGGAGCGTAGGAGGACACCAGACACGCTGCCTTCTCTTCCTGCTCTATCTCTGCCTCCATTTCCTTTTGTATCTCTCTGTTTGTTGCAGAGGAGGTGTAGCAGTTAAAAATAGTGTTCTGGTTTTCAGTTAGTTTTTCATAATGTCAGCCATCTTATCTTTATCATGAAGGAGGGTTAATCATGTCATCAATCTTGAAACCATCGGTGTCCAGGACTTAGTACAGCAACTAACAATTACTCTTGTAGGTTGGTCTGACTTTGGTTAACTGAGTCTTCACGCTGTCGTCACAGCGATGTCTTTAGATTGCTTGTTATGTCTGAGCAGCAGTCCTGAATGATGTTGAAGAAATTCACTTCACAATGACAGTGTGAATGATTTAAAGAGCCACTGCAGTGTTTCTGTATATCCGAGTCCATTGACTTCATATTACATACAGTATGCTCCATGTATGTGGATGTATGGAGTATTGGGACATCCCTGTACTTTAGTTCTAGCACTGTAATTTCTCTCTTGGTGTGTGCACCTTATTTCCACTGGAAAAAAAAAATTATGTTGCTGCTGTACATGCAGTGATATTTCAGACATCAGTGCTTGTCTGACTTTGTGTTTGTCCCTCTCCTGTTTCAAAATAACAATGCACCTGTGCACGAAGCCAGAGCCCTGCCCTCAACCCCATTCAGTACTTTTTTTGGATGACCTGGAACACGGACTTGGTGCCATACCTAATCCCCCAACATCACACTAATGCTTTCGTAGCTGAATGGGAGCAGTTCTCTGCAGCCAGGTTCCAGAATCTGGTAGAAAACCTGACACCAGGAGAGTGGAGGCTGATAGAGCCCACAGGTCTGGAACACAACAACACATACAGTATGACTGTAATGCTCTAGTGCCCGCATACTTTTGAGACGGTGGATATGAGGAGCCCTGCCTGTGTCTAAATGCATCATGTTGAATAAGTAATCAGAGCCTCTGATCAGTGTGCTCATGATTAATTCATCCAGGCAGTGAAACATGAACCACATATTGCCCTGTGTGTGTACTGTGAACACACCCTCTTGTTTTGATTAGAGCTGTGGCGGCGCAGCGGACACACGGTGCAGAGGACTGAAGGCAGTGAGGGAGGAAGGGAGGGGGAGGCGGGGCACTCGTCCTCCCTCCATTCATCGCCGGCAAAGTCTCTGACTCCTGCTCGCGCCTGGTTGGCCACCTCTGCAAAGAGAGAGAGAGGGAGGGAGAGTGTGTGATGAAAGAAGTGGGGAGGAGTCGGAGCATGTGAGCATACTGACACATCAGAGAGAGCAAAGAAAGCAACAACAGAAGAGACGGAGAGATTTGAAAAGCAGGAGGAAGGAGGAGTGGAAGGCAGGGAACTGCTCTTCTCACAGTAAGGAAAACAGTATCTGCTCTCAGCCTCCCTCATTCCTCCTCTTGTTTACCTCTCTCAGCTGTGCCGATCTTCTCCTTCCCGCAGCCTTTTGGAAGAGGAGTAAAGATGCAGGAGATGACACAGGAGAAGATGACGGAGATGAAGAGATGACCAGCGCGTGACAGACTTTCATGGTGTGTGGATGAGTTGTGTGGGAGTCCCAGAACTCCTGTCGGCTCTAACCAGATGGAATTTGGCCTGGGCGGTTAGCATGGAGATGGATGCGAGGTGCCTCCTTACTCAGTGGACTGCTGCTAGCAAACAAACAGCCTCTTGTTTTCAGCCTGTTCTCTCTGTAGCCCCAGGAGCCCAGCAGCATTAAGTGTGGGCAGTGTTTTTTATTCTGTTTTAAATCTGTCTTCTTGTCCCAGACAGAGGAAGCAGGTCCTTTTCTAAAGTCCATGGACTCACACCCACAGTCTGTCTTTCCTGACTGACACCCCTGTTAGACAAACTCTTGAAAACCAGTTCCCTGCGTGTTTTTGCAGTGATCTTGGGACTTCATCACAGCTCGGCACGAAGCCGGAGGGCAGCAAGCTGGTGCCTTTCTCATTTGTATGTTTCCTTCTTTCAGTCCCTTCCTCCATCCACTCCCTGAGGCCTCATTGTCATCATTAATTTCTATTGCGAGCTGCCGATGAATAATTGAGTGGGCAGAGTCTCCTCTGGACTAGTGCCTTAAGGGCGGGAGGCAGATGGAGAACAGAGGACTAAAACACAGATAAGACGGGTCGAGTGCTGGAGCGTATGAGAGAGAAGTGGAGGGGTGTGTCCAGTGCTAAACGGATGAATGGAAGAACAGCCGGCGGAGGCCGCGCTCAGGAACAACACGTGCTCTACCAGCGAGAGAGAGAAGAGGACAGTCTTCATGTCCTCTCATGAGTGATGTGCTGAAGCAGAGCTGCTACTAGAAGACTGAACCACTGTTCCCTGCTTTTAATCTGTCTCTTCTTCTATGTCTCTGAACATTTGTTAAAATAATGCAGAGACGGCCACATGGAATACCTTTGAAGCCTGGAGTTATGTTTTTTTAACCCACCTTGAATAGAAGCTCCCAGTTATTCTGACACTCTTCTCTTTTACCGAACAGACGGTACTGTACAAACCAGGTCTTCTCAACTAGAGATTCATCTGAAGAAACAAAATATCAGGGCTTGTAGACCCTTTTACAGATTTGGAAAATTAACAGATGCTCTCAAATAGTGGGCAAAGTTGTTGGTATCTGTCTGTTGTTGGATGGCATGGGCATTTATTGACAATTAATGGACAAAGAAAGGAGTGAGGAGGCTTGGAGTTCCTCTCTGTGAACAGACTTACTGGAAAGTGCCTGAACTTTGTATCTTTGTAAACAAAAACCAAAAAGGAGGACCTACCTGAGCTCACAGAATCATGGATGACTCGAGTATTTTGAGGCGTAGGGGACTCCAGGTAAGAATCGTTTCAAAAGTGGAGCTTCAGGTTCCTTTGTAGGTCACAAGGTCAAAGGTCAGCCACTGAGAATTTGACCTCAGATGACAGGCTCAGTAAAAGCTTAAAGGAAAG
>NW_018127978.1:380765-401585 GCF_001952655.1 Monopterus albus | reverse complement strand
GCAGGAAAACACATTTGTCTTTTTGTCTTGTATACAGTCCATTTGCCAAGATTTCTGTACACACTGTCAGTATTTTTAATACAGTGCCATTGTTCAGGCTCACAGTCATCACATTTCCAGTTGGTATTAAGGAAGGAAGTATACCAGCACTCTTACACACACAAACACATACATCATCTGACCAGGCCGGTCAGATTTCTCTCTAGTGGTAGTCGGTAAATGACTCCACAGCCCAGCGGGCAACAACAAGCCATCACATATCAAAACACTCAGACAAAGGACAATCTGTCAGGTGATACATTTAAAGGCATATCCCTGCATTTTATCACCTTTGAGCTTCTTAGTAATGCTTTAAATTCATTTGCTCACTCACATATTCAAAAACATGTTTTTGAATGAATAAATAAAGATAAATATAAAACAAGTGATTAATGTGAAAAATAAATAACATTTGTTATTAATTAGAATGATCTTTACTTGCCATGAAAGCCAGGAGCACATTTATCAATGTTCCTAGTTTATGATTTCTTCACATACACTTATCGGATGTTGCCATCCCGGTTTCACAGGCTTTTAGGGCTTTAAATAGAGAAACGTTAGTAATCTTGAATCAGCAGACACAAGTCTACTCCCTGTCTACCCCGCCATCCACCCCTGAGAGTGTGTGGCGATCATCCTCAGATAACCTCTTTCCCATCAGCTGTTACCTCACACTCTGAGGCCATTGGGTGAAATCAGTAGACAGGGTTCTACGTACAAAGAGACTGAAACGTGTTCTGTGTCAGTTGTTTGCAGTGTTGACGTTGTTTTGTGTGGAGAGGAAGTAGGCCTCGAATGAGGACACTAGGCAGGGTGAGGTGACCTGGATGTTCTGAGCTTAGGCTTTAATTCCAGGACTTGACTGCACCTGTTTTGTCTCAGGCTTAAACTCCAGATACAGGTCTCACAGTCTGATAATGTGATACTGTTGCATTTACACAATATAAAACAGACACTGAAGTTTAATGCATTTTCTTCTCTGTTACTTAATGGATACAATAGAGCGTCAGTCAGTTCAACATAAAAGTGATTTGTATTCCTTTAATTACAAAATCCCTACTTTGCCTTCTTTGTAAGACTTTGCATGCTTTTAATGTTAACACATTTCTTGTACCTAGTTTCAGATTAGTTTGAATAATTAATTGTTATAATGAAAATGATGATGAGACATTCAATTAGTTATTTTCTCAAAGCAGTCCATCACTAGCATTGATAGGAAGTTATTATGCCATTTGTGTAGAAAATACATATTTTTACTACTTATGTGGTCATGGGAAAGTATGTAAATGGAGGAAAATCATGGGACCTAGAATTGGCCCTTGAGGTACACCATACATTGAATACACTTAGTAAATTAAAGTGCTGCAGCATTTCTTTGCCACTCTTCAACACAATCATTTTTGGACAGTTTCATCTTGCTTTCATTTGGCATCACATAATTTAAAACAATACTATGCTCCATTAGTATACATGCTGCGAAATAATCAATTAGGTTTTGCCAGATTAAAAGTTTGTATTTCATCTTCATCGTCAACAGCAGTAACACTCTAGAGTCTGGACCAATACAAAGACACTAGTGTGGATGTCATTCTTCTTCAGCCTTTAAAATGGCCTGTTTGGAGTCTCGCGGTGTTAATGTGCATGTTTCTGTGGAGACAGGATCCTCTTTGCTAATTAGACAAGCTGGGACATTGATTGACATCTGCACTTTTGTTTGTCTGCACACAGCACTTCTCTCTGGGCTCAGTGTGTTCATTGGGAGGGATGTCCTTTGCTACATTCTGTTGCTGTAAAATCCCTTTTGTGGCTGGAAACACAGTTGACTTGGTGGGTTAAAAACTTGGCCACCACTCTGAAACCTGGGCCTCTGGAGGCCACAGCATGAAAGAGTTGTCATTAACAATCAACATAATGGGAATGTATCCACTCTCAGAGCCTTATCAGTAATGGAACTAAAATCTAAAAGCTTTCCCCAACAGTAGCACTAGGGTAAATGTCATGGTGTCATTAAAATCAAAAAGATGTATCCTGTTGGGAGCAGAAATGTCAGGAATTGGGAAATTCCATGGCTGTTTAGATTGTCATATTTCTGGTGTATGACTGCAAGTTCTGGCCCAAAGTTCAGGCAGTCAGCAAAATCATCTGGAGTCCATAAATACATGGAGCAGCTTACGTGAAGATTAGGCCACTAGTCATGACAAATTATCCTGCATGCAAATGTTGGTGAAGGCTAAAGAAGACACTAAAGGAAAAGGTCAGGGGCTTATTAACAGTGATAACAGCTGCTGGTGTTCACAGAAAACATGCTTCTAGGCAGTTAAGTGAGTTGTTGATCAACAAAAATGCATTCTGTCTTCCCCAGTGTGATAGTTTGAAGCTTGTCTCTCTCCAGCTTTGAACAAGTATTTCCTCTGTTACGATGTCTGTTAACCAACTAATTGTGTACATATCAGATTAAAAATGCCATACGCTTTCCCTGAGTGTAATAATGTTCAACCAAGAGTCTAGTATTCAAAGATATCCATTATAATGAGGCACAATGCAGAATATTGTTTAAAATTTAATTGGAGAATAAACCCCTTGAGATGCATTATCTGGTTTTTGAGGGTGTCTTTACGTTGCTCCGACCTTCAGTCTTTACCTTTGAGCAAGTGGAACCAGCAACTGTGTTTCCGTGTCCTTGAAACCCTGTCAGGTCTGGCGCCCTCTCATTTGCTTCCTACTCAGATAGTGTGTAGCTTGGGATCAGAGGTCAACACTCCATCAGGACTCTATCAGCCTGCTTTGATGGTCTGAGGAGGCAGCATGGTGTTTACAGGCCAAACGCTGAGCAGAACCCCAGCTCCTGCCCTCTGGAGTGAGAGGTGGTAAAGAGGAAATGCGATCAGGGTGAAAGGTCCAACAGATAGTGCTTGTGTTTAGCTTCTGGGTCATGCTACTGGAGATCTTTTCTATTTGTAGTTCTCAGTTTTTTTTCATTAACAGGATGTGGGTAAGAAGGGTGGAGGGGTGAAGAAACAAATACATGGCTCCAGACTGTGAAATACAAAGGATTAAACCATAAAATAGGTCTGTTTGTCTTTAAGTGTCTGTTCTAATAGTGGTGGCTGGGCTGTAATGGCTGCGAGGGGCCTGTGGCTGTGCTTGATGGCTGAAGTCTGACTGGTTTAACTGTTGCTGCTTTTTACTCTGTGCACATGCTGTAGACAAGTGGCTATGACGTGAATGTTATTGGTCCTGGGTATCATTAAATACATTTCCACACATACAAAGCATTCTATAGGATAATTATATCATTCAGTACTGAAGGATGCCAGTACAGGCACGATGCCTGGTGGCCTGGGTTCTGGCCTTCTTGCTGTTGTGTGTCAAGTTGAGCAAAGTAGTAACACCTCTCTGTTTCACCCCTCCACTGCAGCACCAATACAGCACCCTCCCTAATAACAGTCATCTCATTAGCTGCACTCCTGGAGGGCTGTGTGGGGCTGGACACTGGGTGAGAGCTGGGGTAAACCTTGGATAGGCCCCTCTCTAATATAAATAGATATAATGAAACAACACACAACATGATATAGGCTTTAATAGTAAAGACTGGGTCTCTGCAAAAATGTGTGCATCCCCTTATGTACTGTATGTATACTGCATGCATGTGTTAGTGTGTGAGACCATGTGTCTGCTATTGTGTGATGGACAGTGCTGCCATTCACTGCTCTAGCAGCGGAAACAAAACCCTGTCTGTTCCTGTGTATTAAACCCCGAGTCTTTATCGAGGCACTGTGCTGAGATCAGCCTGTCTGCACCAGCACACGTGATCAGCTCCTATCAGGAGGCCTCTGCTGCCATCCCTAATTTCTTTCACATGGATTTAGAGATGAATCTTCATTAGCATGCTCTGCGCTCAGTGTGCATGTTCAGATTTCACAGAAATGAAATACAAGCATGTTTCCTGAGCTCCTTCCTCCTCTGAGACCATTTCTTCTGCATCAGGTAGTCACTCTGAATGTTGATAAGGCACTCTATGGATTGTCCAGAGTCACAGGGAAACTGGTTCTGAAAATAAAGTGTACATGACATTTCTAACCTTTAGTTGCACAACATGGTTTTTTTGCCTCTGTGTCAGAGTTTCTTCTTCACACATTCAAGGGTCTAAAGACAGAGGGTGCTGTATGCTGTCCTTGAGACAAAGGTATAATTTGTTTCCTGTTTCTTCATCTTGTTTTGGCCTGTTTCCTGAAGCTGCAGTGTAAACTACTGGCGCCTGTTTGGGACAAACTGTACAGAATGCAGCCTCCAGCCTGATGGTAGCATTAGCTAAGTAACAGTAAATGTGTCAGTCCAGTAGAACGCTCTGGTTACTGCTAATGTGACACAAAGCACTGACATTATATATAGAGCTCCAATTGCTCCAAAATTTAAATCATATTAATTCAACACAAAGGGAATAATCCTGACCATGCTAGGTGGCTAATGCTACCAAAACAAACAGGTTAGCTTTAGATGCTAACACATCCAGAAGGAAGAACACCACATCTGAATCCAGTCTGAGTCCTCTGGCTGCTTTTAACCCTTTCCATGTCAAACAGCCAAACCCATGTTATCCCTGGTTGTTGCTCTTTCTTTGTCCCACTCTCTCTGTGCAAAAGACGCCACTGTAGCAGAAACAACTCCTCCCACTTCAGAACTTTGTTTTGGGCATATACTGTAGCCCAGTATATGTCAGGTTTCTTTAGTCCTTGTGGCAGTTTGTCTTCAGTATAGGAGTGTAATGATTCATTTAGATCACACAGTGACAAACCACACCACAAATGGGAGTATTTAACATGTTCAGCCTTCATGTTTTTTTTTTTTTTTTGTTCTTTTGCTCATTAGCATCATTAATTTTCTCTCTGACTCTCCTTTTAATGATGCCATTGACTCTCATCCTTTTTCCTGCTCTTATTTTACATTATATTGGCTGTAAGTCATAATGGTGCCCTGTGGAGGCACAGGCTCTCTGGATGATGGAGAGATTCCATTCTTTCCCTCCTCCACCTCCTCCTTCCTTCCTCTCCTCCTGCGGCCACAGTCGACCGAGCATGCCGCTCTGCCTCGCTCTCAGCCTTGTGAAATATTGATCACCTTGAGGTACCCAGGCTGTGAGAAGAAAAAAAAAACCCATAAATTTTACTTTTCCTTCTTTGGCTTTAACCCCTCAAAACCCCTGCCATTCACAGGGTTTGCAGAAGCTCAGCAGCTCAAGGTAGTCTGGTATTTTGGCAGAGGAAGTGTGAAACAGAAATGGGCTGGGGAATTTCTGATGAGTGAGTGAGTGAAAGAGATCGAACAAACCCAGAAGAGAGAAAAACACATCAGGCTAATGGACAGCAAATCCAGCCAATTAAAAGTGAACAGGCCAATCTTTTTTTATGGGTTAGGGCTTATTAAAGTGTTGGGTTTACTTGGAATGAACCACAGCATTAACTCTCCTCTGAGAGCAAGTCTGTGTTGTGTTGTCGTGCCCGTGGGCGCTGCAGACTAATGAAGTAGGAAGGGGCAGGAGGTCTTTGGCCTGCAGATGGTCGCTCACCTGGTACGGTTTGAGGTAGAATATTATCAAGGAGACCAGTGAGACAGCCTCAGAGCTCGGCCAGGTAAGTCTCAGGATCTCAGCTCCTGGATCCGAGAATGTAAGAACAGTTTACAGAACTTAGCATTCTCGTTCAACATGGTATCAGGAAATCAGTAGCTTGGAGTGCGTCACATGCAGATGGGTGTTGTCTTGTAATGGGACCGTACATGTTCATGCTGTATGTTCATTTTTATGAGGTAAAACATTTAAGTGCTCATAAAAAAATTGAGCATCTACAATTCCATGGCACCTGATAGTATAATACTAATATTATTAGACTGCTGCTCAAATACCAATTATAGATCTAGTGCAGGTGTCACAGAGGGTCACCGAACAGAGAGAACATCAACAGACATTTTCAAGGATTAACAGCACAATTTAACTAAAGTAGGTGACCTGAATCAACCATTGTCCCTAACCTAAAAATTAACTATTCTTTATGAAACATGACCCCCTTCATGTGGTTGAAATTTGATGTATTAATTTTATTATCATCATCATTGCAGTAATCTGTAAGCTGAATTTTAGTGCTGCAGCTGCTCATGATAGAACAAACACAAAGTGCTTCATATATTCTCTACACTGTGAAAACATCATATTGTATCAGCTGATTTAGTAACTAAGAAGTACAATATGCTCCCTGGAATCTAGTGTAATACAGGTGTTAAGTGGAAATATGCAAATCACATACCTGAAATCAAAAAGAGACAGGCTGTAAATGGTTTTTCACTTCTGTGAGGTGAAATGCAACATGTGGGAACAGGATCATTTTCTGGAGGGATTTAATTGCTCAGAAGTGGCTGTAGCTTAGTCAGGAAGAAGTGTAGCACTTTTCTTTTTTTGTAAATATAAATAATAAACATCTGGCAAACTGATGTCCAGATACGCTCCTCTAACCCATGATGCCACTGAGCTGGCAGCTACACCCCCCAACTTAATGAGGTAAAGTGTGATTTTATTTAATCCCAATCACATTTGATTGGATCCATTAAATGTGCAATCTCAGTAAGTGCAGAATGAATCATGAAAAGTATTTCACACGAGGAAAGAAAGGGGTTCTGATTTCTAAATATTAAACAAGCATTTTTGCTTAACACAGAGACATTGGATAAAAACAGTTTTTTAAGATTCACATTAGCTTTAACTGCAGTAGGGGAGTGGATGTACATAGTTACTTTTTCACACTGAATATCACACAGCACAAAAGGGCAAGTGAAGAGTGAGTTAATGTTCTGAGTTCATGAAAAGTTCCACAGAAGCAGCAACTTCTTGTTCGCTCCCGGTGTTGATTGTCTGTCTCTGGAGCTTTAATCCTTGTGTTTCTGTGCTTTCTGCGGTGAATCAATACTCTGCTCCTATTAAGCCGGGCAATAACTTGTGACCTGGTCCATGATTCTGCTGAGATCACTGCAGCTGCTGCTTATCAACAGCCCAGGATATCAGCTGCTGTGGCTGCTCAGTCAGTGCACAGGGCTGTTCATGTGGCCTGCAGTAAATATGGACATAATCTCTGGCAGCTTCCCATTAGTCTGTAAACCAGACATACAGAGGAAGGCATGAGTGAAAAAGAGCATTTAATGCTATAAGGATCTAGTGATGGAGCCACAGTTATACAACGTTGTCGCATGAAATAGATTCCCCCTGAATAATTCTCTGGTTTTGTCTGTGTTAATATCCCTGATTCAAACAGTAAAAATAGTGTCAGAGTTGAGGCTGGGTTTGCTAGCTCGACGTTCTGAGCTCCTTTGTCCAGTAGTGTAATTACAGTATTTGTTGTAGTTTACACGCAATTCTCTCAGCGTCTTTTCTGCATGGCTCCACACCCCTCCTCCTCCTTCCTCTTCCTTTTCTCTGTCATCCTGTGGGCAGACATCTCTCTACATGATAAAAGCTAAGGCCCGGAGGGTGGCGAGTCTGCTGTCATTCTGGTGTTGGAGTTTAAGGCAGTGGCAGAGAGAGGCTGAGTGAGGGAGGGTGTTGCGTTAGTGAGAGACATGTGCAACGCTGTTTTACTTGTAAAGAAAAAGATGAAGATGAAGTGCAGAGAGCACTGAACTCCTTTGTTTGTTTCCCTTGTCTGTGAAGCTCTGCGTGAGACAGGGAGCGGTAATGCTTCGCCAGCAGTCGTTATTTACACTTTCAACTGTGATTTGGAGGCTTTTCTGTGCCTGTAGTTGCTGCTGAGCTACAATTGGACTTTAAGCTGGGAATTGCATTGAAGCCTAGGTTTTGTATCCCCAGGTCAGTGCAGATTAGTGTTGTTTCTCCAACCCACCCTGCCTTTCCAGTGCATATATATGATAACTTTGTTTTGGTACCAGCACCAAAAGCAAATCTGCTTAAGAGCAATTATTAATGTTGTTTTTTTTTTTTTTTTGTTAATCCTAAGACTTTATTCCTTTTTCAGCATGAAGAATCGGTTTCATGGCTGTAGGATGGCCATGCTACATGTCCTTGGCACCTTTACATTAATCGCTTGACAAGAGAAGCCAAATGATGTCTTAGGATAAACAACCAGAGTGTAAGTTCACACTGTTCAGCACTTGTGTGCTATGGATTCTCCACAGTTCATTGAGGTTCTCATTTCAACTCAGGCTTCGAGTCAGAACAACTCATGTTTATAAGTCCTAAAATGGTCTGAAAATAAAAACTAGTCATTCTTACTTGAATTAACATCAAATGCGCCTAACTTACAAATTTACATTGAGTTAACAAGAAAAGCTTAATGATCCCTGCATCGTGTTATTCTGTTATTTTAACCTTCATGAAAAGCTCCTCTCTCACAAAGCTGCTTCTTCCCACAGTTTTTATGTAACCTCTCTCTTTAGGAATGCACCACAAATCTGGTCATTAATTACCCATAGCTCTTTGCGTCAGCTCAGCAGATGTAGCCCGTGTTCGTCCCAGGGGTTTGAGAGCAGCCGGTGTTTGTGGCCAATCAGGTTGAGAGCTTGTGCATCTGATGCAGCTGGAGTGGCAGCAGCATCTCGTCAGGGGAAGCATTTAAATATCTGACCTGGAAGTTTCTTATTGCCAGTGTAATCAGACATGTCCCTCTTCTCAAGTGTGGGTGGATTCAGGATTCTTCCCAGCACCGTGACACCACACAGAGGGCAGTACTGTCAGGGAATAATGCTGAATGCAAGGATGTGTGTGCATGGGTGGTTGGGGAATGAGAATGGGTGGAAGTTTGTGGCACTGTTGAACTCATTTTCTGCTGCACTGTCAGTCAGAATCTGCCAGTTGTGTTCTCTCTTATCTAGCTGCTTCTCCACTGTTGATTTCCATCCCTCTAGCAGAGGCAATGCAGTAGAGCCGATAGAAACCAGACAGAATCAAACACAAGGCCACTTGGTGTGCCTGAGCTTTCTTTGCCAACAAAGATATGTTCACTTGTAAACTGTTCTCCAATCATGCCTTCTTATATGTGAGGTTTTTCTGCATCTCTCTGCTTTGTCCATCCATCCATTAGCCATAATGCTTATTCCTTAACAGGGTCGCGGGAGGGCTTGAGCCAATCCCAGCTGACACTGGGCGAGAGGCGGGGTACACCCTGGACAGTCTGTCACAGGGCTGACATGTAGACAAACACCCACACACACTCACACTCACTCTTAAGGGTAATTTAGAGTCACCAACCTAACCTGCATGTCTTTGGACTGTGTGAGGAAGCCGGAGCACCTGGAGAGAACCCACACAGGCACAAGGAGAACATGCAGACTCCACACAGAAAGACCCCGGTCGGCCGGGGCTCGAACAGTCCTAAACACCGTTCCACCATGTCACCCTCTCTCTGCTTTCTAAATTGTTGTAAATTCAGCATCTTTGGGTTTTGGACTGTTAATGTGACAAATTTTCATTTTGATAGACAAAATGAGTAACAGAGGAATTAATCCAGAGATTAATAAGTAATAAAAATGCTAATTAGTTGCTGGCCTAATCGTGTTGTTTATCCAGGATTTCTCCAGTGCAGCCTTTGAGATCCACAACCGTACTGACTCTGATGAAATGAAAATCTAGATTAAAACCATTTTTGTTTTTTTGTGAGAATGTTTACATATGCATTAGATGTAATTAGTCTGGAGGGTCTGGGTTGCCCATGCAGTCGTCATATGCTTGTAGTTGATGATTAATACAACAAAAACAATGTAAAAATCTGACATGTCATCTGAAGCATAAATTGTATTATTACTCTTGTCTTTTGTTACTGACTCAGTGGAAAAGCTAAATCCAGCAGTGGTAAAAACAGGGCCAGGTGTTCAGGTAGCCATACACCAAGCTGGGTTCGCCCTTAAACTCTGAGAGTTAGTAGAGAAATGTCAGATCAGATGGAGGTCAAAGAGATCAAGCCTGTGGGTGATCAGAAACCAGGACAGGATCATGGTAAATGTATTACCAAACATTGGACACTAGTGTAGGTATGTACAAATGATCCATCCCTAATTTGGGTCTTGTGGAGAAAACCAATCTCCTACAATCTAAAGTGAAACTGTAGAACTTTGTGTAAGTGCGCAGAGGCATAACACATCCGGTGCTGTGCTCTAATCAAGTCTCCTCAGGGGTCAGGGCTAGTTTAGCTATTGAGTTAGCAGTAAATCCACATTCATCCCCAAGAACAGGTTAAACACAGCTTAGTGGGTTTAGCTGGACTTTGGTTGTTGGCTAGAGAACGAGAGGCAAGGATGGATGGAGTGAATAAGGGAATGAGAAAGTGAGAACAGACATTTTGTGGCTGGTTTTCAGTCCTACGTCTCTGAGTTCTGTCTTGAATTTAGCTTTGACACCTTCTCCTTGCTTTTTGTTTAAAGCACCTCACACACTGCCATTTCAAGGCGGGATTGGTGCGCCTTTATTTCATCTCGTTTTCTATATGTAAAGCACAAAGCCAGAATGGCAGGCCAGTCTTGTTCCACCTCTGGTCCGCCTTGGGGTGGTAGTACCAGGGGCGAAATAAAGGGTAGAGGAGACGTGCTCTGTGTAGAAAGGGTGAGCCAGCAGTCTGGGACCAAGTCCTATGTTGTGATGACGCCATATGGGTGAGATACTATCACCAGCATCTCAAGTCAGCACGCCCCTCTACCTCGAACCGTCTTCGACTTCTCTCTGACTTATAGGTCAAAACATTCCTGATGTCACAAACACATTGATTGCAGTTATTGCTCATCATTCGCACACACAGCAAGAAACACGCTAACCAGTTTTGCGTGAAGCGGAAAAAAAATGCTTGAAGAGCCAACAAAGCTATATCCACATGTATCTCTCCCACCATTGTTGTTTTGGCATGTAGATTACCGGTGCAGTTGACGCAGAGTGACGTCATGTCTCGCCTCTGGTGCAGAATGAAGGCCAGTGTCTGAATTCACACGCTGGCCTTGTGATTAAACCCTCCTCCTTAGTTTGATCTGTATGAACAGCACAGGGGCAGGATATTGGTGACCCTTCAGAATGGCAGTAGCACGGGATCTCAGTGAAAAAACAACTTCAAACACCCTCTATTTCTGCCTCTCTCGAGAACTCCTGCCGGCAGATTGTATTAGCCGATAGGAAACGAGCCATGGTGACTGCTGAGGGATTAATATGAGCTCATTCTCTGAGCAGAGAGCAGCCGATGCTGAGACCGTGACCTGTAACCACAGAAACTCTTCAACCGGCATGAACACTCTTATGCAACTGTACATACACCTGTGTGTTTTAGCTCAGTTTTAGTCTTTTGATTTTTGTTTTTTGTCAACAGAAACTGTTGCCATCTTTGTTGTGTAGTTACCATGGTTACAGGTGTTGTTTGCAAGTTTAGTGGAAAATACACTTAATTAGTTGATACAGATTATCCTGCTCCGCAGAAGCTGGATTCACGTACATTTGGAGTAAAGGGATCAGTATTCATAAGATAATACTGAAGGTGCGTATGTTTACCATGCATGCTTTATACAGAGCTAGGAAAACCTAAAAAGGTTCATGAATATGAACTTAATACCCATGACAAAACTTCCCAGTTATCCTCAGGATGCCAGTGACAGCTGACACGAAGCAAGCTCCTACATACACTCGTCTACCTGAGTAAACGTTGATCCCTGATCCCGACTCACTGTCACAAGGGAGGTGAAAACCCTCCTTTCTCATGAAGAGGAAGAGGGAAAATGCAACATCCCTCCTCCCTCCCAGATGTCTCTCCATGTTGCGTTCATCCACACTGCTGTATTTCGCCAGCGGGCAGAAAACTTCAAAGAGTGTGAAATTGAATGTCTAGACGCCCCCCAGTCTTCACTCATAGCACACACACGTTCTCGGTCCTGCTGCCTCCGGACAATTTCTTTTCCTACCCTTTTCAGTCGACAACAGCAAACAGTACCGCACAGTCTATTTGTCTGATAGCTGTTATCTATTCATAGAGGGCAACGAAAACCCAATTTCCTCCTTTGATTCACAACGAATGTACGCGGCTTTAGACTGTTTTACACTGGTTGCTTTTGTGTTGGTAGTTTCTTCTGCCTTTATTACAGAAGATTCAAACATTTCAGAAGGGTCTAAAATGTGTTTGTTTCATCTCAGCTGGAACAGATGTAAAAGGTCATTCCCCAACTCCACAGAGCTCCTAGTTGCACTTTTATTGCACTTTTACTCTGTTGTCCAGTGTCTTTCATCAAGCAAGCTCGGATTAACCCTCAGTGAAATGTTTTCCCGGCACCAAGGCTGTAATATCAGAACAGGTACTGGTGTTGATGCCGCCACCGTGTGCTCCCAGCCAGGACCAGAAAGCAGCACAGCAACATTCATGTGGCCACTGTTGTGAAATAGGTGGTGCTGGGAGCGTGAAGACGTTTGTGTGGCTGGTTTGAAAGCTGCACCGGCTGCTGAGCGTGAGCAGATCACCTCGAGGAGAAAACGCAGAAATCAAATGTCCGTCAACTGGCTGGGTTCCAGCTGCTCTGCAGCAAGCAGAGAACATGTTAATGAGATTTTTAGTCCCATGTGTGAGTGAACTGCCCTGATTAAAATGAGAATTAAAATCAGAGCGGTTTGTCTAACTGATGATGATAATTACTGGAGTCCTCAGCGGCTTCCTGCTCCTCCTCCAACCCAGATAGTTATGCTGCCTTTGTATCTTCCTGTCATCTGTCATTTCCGAGGTTACCCACCCGTCACTGCACCCTCACCCAGGGTAAACAGATCAGCTTCAACAATGAAGATGAGCGGCGTTGTCTGTGAGCGCAGTGGAGAGGAGAGGGGAGAGGTCTGAGGACGAGGCTCACGTCCAGGCAGATCACGTCACTCTGTCTCCTCCAGGGAATAATCACCCTCTCTGTCTATCAAACTTCTCTTTGTCTCTCTTCGCTCTCATCTTACCGTGCAATTAGCCTTCTTCACTCATTTTCTTCCTGTGATTAATCCCATTACAGAAAGTTTTCATCTGTTCCCTCTGTTGTTTCAGTATTTCATCATTTCATTTTTATTCTTTTCATCTCCTTCTCTTTACTGATATTTTTGTTGGCTTGAAAGTGATGTAGATGTTAGAAAAGCTGAAGCAGCTCAAAGCATTATGGTTCAAGTCAGATGGAAAACTTAGGAGCAGAGGCGGGGAATGATCCTCTGTCCTCCCTGGAGTAAACCTCCAACTGTTCGGTGGCCACCAAGACAGGACTGGCTTTAGGCGACGTTTACACAGCAGTGGTCTGATGAAAACTGGAAAGTTTGTTTTTTGCATTGTACCAGATCAGTCAGCCTTACCACTGAGTCAGCAGACTGCCTCATGTTGACGAAGGGGTGGACTTTGTTTTTCTACACATGTCTAAGCGGGAGTTCACACTGATCCGGTAAAAATGCAGCTCCCCACTGTGTTTAATGCATGGGTCTGCGTTGGTTGGGGGGTGAGGGGTTGCAGTGGGAGTGTTGTCAGCGTGCACGACAGTGGGATGAGCCCATCTGAGCGGCTTCATTCACGTTTCCAGCCCGTGAGTTTCCGTTGTGTTTTGGTTAGCCATGCTGCTGACGTAGCCTACTCTAGCTTAGCACCAGATCTTCCACCAGTGTTATTAATAGTTAAAAAAACACAGTTTAACATCCGGTACTAACAAAAATTCATGGCATATCATTGTAGTGCCTTAACTGTGGCCCAAATTTGACAGTGAATAGCAGCAAATGCTCATGCTAACAAGGTAAAGAAAAGAGTCTTCTTCCCGTGGGCGTCCACGTCCTGATCGTCCCCCATATGTGAATGGTCAACACCACGACTTGGCCAGATGACACCGTCAACAGAGGGTGAAGTTAAGGCAAAGGGAAATGTGAGTTTTAATAATATGAAGAAGAAGAAATATGGGAAATGGTAATAGTGTGCCTGCATTTCATGGGCTCAGACTCCTGGGAAACGGAGTTCATTAAAGCCCGGTAAAACTGAAATATTACATTAATGTCAATAATACCTAGTTTTAAGAAAAGATTTTATTATAGTGTAAGCAAACGTAGTGAAACTCACAGCTTACTGGCTGGATGTTTAGCTAGTAGCCAGATTAGAAATCTCAGTGGGATTTTGAATGGGATTTTCTTTCTTCTGAAGCACAACCCGTAGGTTCCACTTTCACTTCGGCTTTCTGTAGTGGCCTGAGAGTCGTCAGGTGGAAATTTACATCTGCTTGTAAATTTGTTAATAATAACATCAACTTAACAGTTGATACATGTTCACTACTTGATTGTGCTGCTCATAAGTTTTCATAAAATCATTTATTGCAAGTTTAATGTCACATTAAAGTATAGAATGATGTTTGAATGATGTTAGCAAGGTCTGGTACTGAAGAGACAGTAAATATATGTTCAGAAGCAGAGAACTGTTCATGTGTGGTGTTGTTTGGAAGAAGAAGCAGTATTAGCTGCAGCTTATGCTTTGACTTTTTCTACACGTGGGTTGAAAATGGTGTGAATACACTCAGCAGGAGTGTTGTCGTTTGTATTGTCTTTGCTAGATCCAGCCCTGGGGAGGTGTACAGTAGGCTGATAGATGGGGTTTGCAGCAAAAAGGTGCAAATTGAAGCAGTTTTCAGCTGAATGAGGAAGGAATGACAGGCGAAGCGGTGGAGCGAGCACGTCTGCTTTCCTGATAATAAACTGAAACTGCAGGAGTGAGGGAGGGCAGACCAGAGGGATGAGAGCAGAGGCACACAAAGGAACAGAAAATGACTTCATTTCTTTCTTTACATATAGATGACTGTTTCTGTAGCATACCTTCGGACACAGCCTTTCTGGATTCGAAGAAGAGGGCTCCTGCAGCAGCCTCAGTCTGAGAGCTCTGCTGAAATCTGGGTCACACATCACACTGAGGCAGCTTCAGCTCTTCTTCAAAACCACCGCTCATGTCTGTATGAAGCTGCAGCATGTGTGCACGTGTTTGTGTTTGTTCTGTTCTCTCACAACAGCTTCAGAGTGCATCAGATCTGTGTTTTCTGTGGGAAGGACAGGGAGGCGAAATCCCATCTCTATCACTCAGGAAGAATTCCCATTAGACCATTAGGCCAAGTCAGCATTAACGCTGCTCCGTGGCTCAGTGCTTCCAGACCCTGCAGGCAAAGACACTCCTCTAATCAAGGCATCTTATTAAAGGCATTTAAATTTTTATTAAATCGATAAGAGTGAAATCAGTTCACACCTGCTCACATTAAATAGTTTTTACTCTGTGTGACTGTTGCTTCATACTGACTTATTTTCTGGTTGGTAAGATCTTAAAGGCAATGCCATTGCTGTAGCAACAGGTTTTATTTGTGTAGATTGGGCAGCCCCTAGTGGTTATAATATTTTACACACCAGATATTAACACGAGCAGGAAGCAACAGGACACATACTGTAACTCCAATTATCTAGGCCAGTGGTTACCAGGTTTTTCATCTTGTGACCTCTTGTCACAGTTTACATGTCTATACGTTGCGAGCACCCTTCAGTTGAAGAGTGATGTGTAATCAGTTTGTTGGAGGAAATTCCCATCCTGTACATCTGGGACTAGGAGTACATCATAGGAGGCATAAGATTAGTGGTTACGTGAGATTTTCACAGCAGACAGATTGTTTGTCTAATAATTTTCACATACATTTTCATTTCAATGTGAGATGGTAAAAGAGGCTGTGTTCCATCAAACGAGAGCTGCCCCCAAATAGTCGAGTCATTAGTTGAGACAGTTGACTGAGACTCTTCTAGTCGAGCCTTTGTTTTTATTTTACTATATTTTATTCTTAGTCAGCCAGTGTGCATTACAATAGAAGGCAACCTCAGCCTGTAGTTTGTTTTCTCATTTTGCTGTGCCAAGCAGCTGTTTGCTCAATACTGCCCCCTGTGGTCGGGGGAATTCCCATTTCAACTGTGACACTGTCATATACATGGATGTACATTAAGGTCGGATCTATTTAGCAAATTGTAGAACGAGGAGAAAAGGGCAACAAACCCTGCTAGGATAAGTCACACAAATGTGAAATTTGTACTTTATTAGAAGTGTTTTCAAACATCCTAGTCTACTTTTACAAGAGAAAAGACTGTAGTGACCCTGTGGCTGGTTTTGCCTCATGCGGGGGCGTCTGTGGCTCAGGAGGTAGAGCAGGTCCTTTCCTAACCGGAGGATTAGCGGTTCGATTCCCGGCTTGTCCAGTCAACATGCCGAAGTGTCCTTGAGCAAGACATTGAACCCCTAGTTGCTCCCGGTGATGTCACTGGTGTGTGAATGTGTGAGTGTTTGGGAGTGTGAATGGGTGAATGGCCAAATAGTGTGAAAGCGCTTTGAGTGTGCTGTAAAGCATAGAAAGACACTATACAAATATAAGAGCATTTACCATGTTATGTGAGTCCGGTTTGTTTACCCATCTCTGTTAAAGTGCAATGCACAGCTGCTTACCGACTCTTTCTGCGACATCCATCCATCTGAACAGGAGTAGGAAGCTAATAAAAATGCGCAGGGAACACATTTCAATGATGAATTATAAATAAGAGGAATCGTTGGCAGTGCGAGCTGGCGCACATCAGACACAGTAACAACATGCGCTATGGTTAACTGATGGGAGAAGGTTAACCTGGTTGGTAAACTCGGCTGTAACCATGTCTCAGAAGGAAAAACTCCCAATAAGGTAGAGCCGACTGAAAGCAGACTGGCAAAATCCAAAACTGGACACAGCCCTACACCAAGCCACTCATTTGAGCAATGAGTTTGGTGAAAAATAGCCACCACCTTGTGTTTAGTTTGCTATAGTTAATTATGTATTCAGTTAGTATACAGTTTCCTTTACCCTGATTGTTCTCAGTCAACAGGCAGCAGGTTTCCTTTAACACTCAGCAGCTTCTCTCTGTGAACCTGTCTAGGACTGACTGGCTGCAGAAAACAAATCAAAATGACTAAGTTGTGTAACTGGAGGATTGTTGTAAAGGTTGAACTCTAGTGTTGGAAGATAGACACACTGTGGCAGAGCAGAAACAGTGTTGCCCTAACTGACCATTGAAACTGGTCGGTTACTGGGTATGGCAGGCTTTTCAGTGTAGTGCATTCCCAAGAGACAGTCATGTCTTTCTCACACACACACACACACACACACACACACACACACACACACACACACACTCATTGCATGCTGAGGATCTGTTCAGCTCAGCATGTTGAAACAGACACCAGACAGCTCTTTGTTTTAATTGTTGAAGGGAAGCTTGATTCAAATCTGCCTACCATGCTGTCACTCACACACTCATCTCCCCACCTCCACCCTGCCACTCCCTCTCTGTGTTATCTGCAGATAAAACCCTTCCAGTGAGGCGTTGCAGATCTCATTTGAATGTGTAAATTCCAATTAGGATTAGCTTGTTTTCTCTGCTGGCACTGATAGCGACGTTAGCATCCCACGAGAGGAAGTGTCGGCCTATTGGAACTCATAATAGACAACTAATGGGACCAGATTAGCTCCTTTGCTGTGTGTTTGGGGGGTGTTAGTTTGTCTGCGGAGGGGATGGGCATCACCAACAGGCTGCCTTGATAATAACACTTCTGAGTAAGCATTGGTCCATTGATAGAGCCCACAGCTGCATATGAGATGTCCTGCTGTGACACAGGAAGTGGGTGTGGACTGATGAGTGAATAGTGCAGCTGGAGAGAAACAATAGATGGAGACTTGGATATGAGAGGAGAAAGCTGCTTTAAATGATTTATAATCATACAGAGGCAGGAGAACAAACCACACCACCACAACTATCCTGTTTCCTTAAACGGCTAAAATTACAAACATACACATCCAGCTGACACTGAGCAACACAGGCATGTGTTGTGAACCTTTAACAAAGTCATGGCTTTCCTGTTGTCCCTGTGTTACTGTGTGTTGTAACTGTGTTATTGCTGCTGCTGTCTTGGCCTGGTCTCTCTTGAAAATGAGTGGGACCTTAAGTTTAGTTCTCATGTCGCCCATCATCTGACATTTTTCTTATGATTAAAAGAGAGACATCTGCCTGTAATTTAGCTCATCCCCATCCCCTGACCCTAACGGATTTAAAGTCGCAGCTGCACAGCTCCACTCATCTCAGCTGAGAGTCCCACTTTCACTTCACTCAGTCACAGTAATGACAGAGCACACACACAGTGAGTGGTCCTCTTCCTTCATCTACGCATTACCTCTCAAACCCACAGAGTGAGCACACACCATAATTGGCTGTTAATGGCATTAGTGTAAGAAGAGTTATATCTGCTCATTTGGAAGATTAAAAGCCAAACCAAATGGAAGTCATCCCCCTGGTGACACACACACACACACACACACACACACCACTTTGCTTACTCAGTAATGGAGATTAGTTGTGTTAATGTATCAGTGTGTGGCCCAGGTGAATTATAATGCTCTCTGACACAAACACATTCACCCTTGTGCCACAAACCAAAAAGTACACAGTAAAAGACACACGCACACACACACACACACACACACACACACACACACACACACACTCTATTAGAGCCTAACTGGTCCCAATGGGTCTCTCTCGGTGGTGGAGGGTCTCTCCTGGTGGCCATAAAGCAGCAGCAGAGCTTTCATTAGGAGGCTGCCCGTGTCCCCACTACGCCACCAGGCAATTAGCTTATTCACTTAGAGCAGCTTTATGTTGCTGTTAAAGGTTGTATGTCACTCCAGGACTACATTCTCATTTGGCTTGAGGGTGTCATTCTTCATGTCATCGCTGATGTGGGGAACAGAGGTTTTGTCTCCCTGGTGATCAATATCTGAGCGTGAAAACCACCATCATTTTTAGGCTTGAATCCAAAGTTGTGCACACGTCACTCCTAAACTACTGCTCAGCAGTGGTACTAGTTATCTGTCCATTCACAGAGCATTTGTTGGAGGTGAACTGGCTCCAGTTGACAGCAGCTTAATGCAAACTAAGGGAAGATTTACCTCAATAGTAACCTGCAAAGCAGAAGTGATTGGAAATAATTAGTGAATGAAGACGATATTCCTGTTAGAGAAAAGAAACTCAAGTAGCACAGTGGTGAGTATGATGGAATTAGTGCAGCAAACATATTGGATTCACCATGTGAGCTGTTAGAGCTCATCGCTCCCCATTGATTTTCTATTGCGTGAATGAAACTAAATCTTTACAAGCAGCCGAACAAATAAATAAGTAAATGAATAAACCTTTAAGAAGACAAAAGTAGATAAAATGTGAGTCATTAGCGGGAAGCCGGATTCTCACATTCAGTATGCCGGTGCGTGCAACAAGCATTTTATTATGTTTGCATGTGCCTTAGCTAACTACAGTAGCTTGCTGGCACATACTGTAGGATGAGGGAGGGAAATTAGCATGACAATTTATTTGTAGCCAAACTAGAGCCAGATACAGAGTGAAGTTGAGGTGTAATTGATAACCAAAATGGACAAGTTAGCTGTTAGAAAGCCAATGTCAGCTGTGTGTTAGCAAGCTGCTGTAGTTAGCTAAGGCACTTGCACAAACATAATGTTATTGCATCCTGTCAGAATACTTTAATTAATGTACTTAAATATAGGAGCCTAAATAATCTTTGGATATTTGACTTACCAGTGACAAAATGCTTGCTGCACATTGTCTCTATTTCCTTTAACCAATCAGGCTCAAGTTTATAACCTTGCTTAATTTTCTAAAAGAATGCACCCATTACATTGCTGTATGTGGGTTTGTATTCATTTACACTCCTACAAAGCCTTTTCCTGTTTAATGCTGTTGGGTCACTGTGATTCTGAGATTCATTTCTAACACTGTTCTACAGATGTGAGGCCAGTCATCATGAACAGCTGAGCTGGTTTGACCAAACAGCTTTGAATTAATGAGGGACTTGTGTCACAGTGATCACTGGTATTTTGTCTGAGAGATACACAAAAGGTTGCACCCTCCCTGAAGAAAAGCAGAAGATGAGATGCTGAAACCAAAACACATCTGTTTTTGCTCTGCTGTGTGTGCCACGTTTTCTTGTACTAGACAGGTTATGCACTGAGTATCAGTGGTTTTCATTAGTGCATGTTTGTGAGCCTGTGTCTTGTATTGATGCACCGTGTGCGTCGTCATGGATTCTCTTTGTTGTCACTGTTTCTCATCAATATTCACAGTGTTGATAATGAATTCTGGCCGCCGGCTGCTGCTGCAGCTCTAATAGTCTCTGGTGGAGCTCGGCTCCCCTGCATCCTCCTGTTAATAGCATGTTTGTAGTTCAACTAAAACATGCTATTATGATCGGCACCTGGTTGGGACAGCTGAATACACTCACAGACACACACACACACTACATATAGATGGGTTAGACAGACATTCTTACACAAATGACACACTGAGCATAACATCTGTTCTCGTGTAGCTCTCAAGTCCTGAAGGCGTGTTTCTTGGATAAATGCTACTGAATGTGTGTGTGTGTGTGTGTGTGTGTGTGTGTGTGTGTGTGTGTGGTGACCCACCCCCAAAACTACTTTTTAAAATATGTAATCTTGTCAAAAGTCTTTCAGCCTAGAGGGTCTAGTGAGACTAAAAACACACTGACAGCTCCTCATCACTCTTTGCCCCACCCTTCAGTGTTCTGTTTCCTAGCAACAACATGAACTATGGATGCCTGGTTGGGACAAATTGTCCAAAATGCAGCCCCCAGTCTGAAGCTAGTGTTAGCCAGCTAACAGTAAACGTGTCAGTCCAGTAGAACACTTTGGTTCCTGCTG
>NW_018127978.1:377234-380753 GCF_001952655.1 Monopterus albus | reverse complement strand
GACATCACACAAAGCTGGAGTTTTTCCCAAATTAAAATCATATTAATTCCAAATCCTGACCATGCTAGGTGGCTAATGCTACCAAAACAAACATGTTACACATCCAGAAGGAAGAACGCCACATCTCAGTCCTCTGGCTGATTTTAACCCTCTCCATGTCGAACAGCCAAACCCATGTTAACAGTGGTTTAACTGGTTCCACAGTTTTGGATCAACAATATAAATCATTATAATGGGTTCACAGAGTTGGAAAGCACTCCATAGAAGTTTAATGTTTTTAGCTTAACACCTGGCCATTTGATTTTGGCATTGTTGCCTAAACCCAAAAATATATTTCTGTCTACAGATTAGCTTGTAAATATAGTTTGCAGTGGGTGGTAGTTGTTAGCCACTGATTAATGCTACGTGGGCCGAACTAAGACACAAAGAAAAGACAGGTGGGGAAAGGGAACTGGGATTTACCCCAGGTTTCTCGTTTACATCACATCTGACAAATCATGTTAGTGCAGAACGTTTATGAGCCCTCATGGCCCCTGTGTAGGAGGGTTGAAAACCAGGACCTGCGTAGGATTGTTGAGAATGAAATTTGGATCGAACTATGAAACCAAGAACTTGTCTCGCGCACTCTGTAGCCCAGGCTCTGATAATCACATCTTTTCACGTTTAGACGGAGCTAGTACCTCTTAGCCTTCGTCTCTCCACCTCACTCACCTTCTCCTCTCTCACTCCATCTTTCTGATTACATTACCCTCTCCCTGTCAATCAGCCATAAAGCCTATTTCCTAAGCTTGCATCGCATTGGGCCGATTGCTGCAGGCTTTGTGTTCTGCTCCTCTTATCCCTGCCGTCACTGGGGATAATTTCATCACAGCTTACTTTGTGCCTGCTTGGTTTGTCTAACACAGGGTGGCTGCTATGTGTGGGTTTTATAATGGCCATTAGCTTTTCCCCCTGCCTCTTGGGTTATTTTTTCAGGGTGGCTTTGGGGTGAACAGCCTCCCTGAGGGCTCAGACACCAGCAGCTGCATCACACACACACACACACACACGAACACACGATGTAATGTAATAAACTGGCAGATGAGGGTTTCAGACAAGCTTCATTTTACATTACAGAGCTCTGTGTGGGCAGAAGGATGATAAAAGCTTAACGTACTTAAACACACTCCTCTCCTTCTAGCTTTTTTTCTGATGTACAGTGGGATAGTAGAGGCAATCTGGGATGAACGGCACAGTTTTTCTGTTTGCTTGAAGTTTTCTGTACTTTTAAAGTTTATATGTTGGTATTATTATGATTCAAAATATATTCTTATTTCTCCCACATATAGCCGACCCGTACGACACTGTTCTTGACTGCGGTCTGTAAAGATGCCTTCCAGTCCAGGGTTTCCTCTAGGAGTTGTTCCTGCTGGTCAGGTGTCCAGACAGAATTTATTTTACTGGACAAATTAGAAACTTTCCAGTCTTGCTTCAGTAACAGTTTATTTAAAAGCACAAATATATAATGCAAATACATTTCAACAGTGACATAATAGCTTGGACATTTTTGCTGTTTTTAACTTGTTACCACCTTTGATAGACATGTCTGCCAGCTAACCTACTGAGGCCACTAGCTACGATGATATTGTTTATTGTCAACAAGTCTCTACTCATTGTTGGCTCCACAGGGAGAGAAATGAACTGTGTTGTCCAACAGCTTCCACTGACAGTTCCCAAAATAAAACTCTAAACACAGAGTGACCATTAAACAGCTTTAACCATCCGTAACAGTGCGACCTGTCTTACTTAAATGTTTCAAGTTTATTCCTGCAGTTTCAGGGTTAAACAGTCCAAAACGTTGTAAAATCAACAGCTCTGAGCCATCTTCTTGAGCTAACGGTGAATTCTGCTCTCTGAGCTAACACGCAGCTTCCCTTCTTGGGACAGTCAATATTTTCCAGTCTTTCCTTTTCTAATTTGTGCAGATTTAGCCACAACAATCCTTTTGGCATCTCAAGCTCCATAAACACTGGATTCTGCATATCCCATAATGCACCTCAACATTCATTAAACTACCCCTGCTGAAACGCTCACATTCTTTTGAAACTCTCTTCACTTTTGTAACAAATCTTATTTATTCATTAGATAAAATCAGCAAGAAAGCAATTTAAAATAATAGCAGAGAAAAGGATGAACTAAGGACAAATAAATAAATGTATAAAGCAAAACGAATAAACACAAAGGTGCACATCTCCTCTGCAGACGCAGAAGACATTAGAGAGCTCTTTGCACAGCCAGAGTAGGCCTCAGCATGATGTTTGGTTCTGCTAAGATGCTCTGCTTGCATGTGAACTTCTATCATTGTGTTGATTGTAATCACATGACATTTTTAAAGTATGAGGAGGAAGAAGATCTGCGGTATAAATACATGGAACAGAGGAGAGCATCACAGATGGTCGCCTCCCCTCCTGTGGTGCCTGAGCCTTCCTGTTCCTCTGGGTCTGGACAACATCTGTTCGCAGGACTAATAGAATCATTGGGTCCGGTCTCATGACAGGAATACACACACAAACCAGCTAATTGGTCATTTTTTGGCTGATGTCTTCTAGTGGGGCTAAATGAAAACTAGCAAAATTGTAGCTGATGTAATCATAGCAGACAACACACTGCTGGCAGTGCAGACCTCTGCCACACACTCGCTCTGCTTCCACTACACTCCATTAGGTCCATTAGCTTATCTGTACAAAGAGATCTGAACATGCTGAGTCTGAGCCTGATGACATAGCCGTCCCACGCAGGATCGCCCAGTGTGTGTCCAAGTGTTGGTGATAGAAACAGGCTGGAAGCAGAGCCGGTGGTACAGTACAACTGTTTCTGCTCAGTGAGCACTGCACGTTCCTCTCATTCATCACAGAGCTGCAGGTTCTTTAAACATCAGTGCACCGTAAATTTAGGGAATGACTGTAAGTTTGTGTGTGTGTTAATGGTTGGGTCTGAGTAACGTATTGCTGTAGTGTTCATTCTGACGGACACTGATGAAGGTGTTAATGATGATGTAAAACCAACTGCTGACCTACTTTGAAAACCTGGCAGCACAGTGTGAACACCTATGTACCCAGACACACCTGCACAAACCCTGATTAGAGCTGCTGGCCAGATGGTGCTCTCCAGGAAGGCAGTAGTGTTTGTGGTCTGTTTGCTCCAACACTTTTTCTCAGTTTTGTGTGCACTGTACTGTTGCACTATTTCAGACACACATTCAGACATTTTAGAAGATCAAGATAATGGCAGACAATGGATGAAGCTTTGCTTGACCAGAGGACTGTGTTCACACAAGTGGCCTCTTGTTGCCTCCCATTAGTCTCCAGCTTCCAGGCCTATCTGTTAATGAATCAGGCTGTGAGCCAAGTGGCCGAGCGGCCTCCTGTTTGATTAGAATGACACTCCTCCACCCCCTTGTGGTGGCTTGTAGAAGGTGCAGCTCAGGTGCACTAAAGAAATTCACCTTTCCATACATGGATGCATGGTTTTCTGTTCAGC
>NW_018127978.1:361993-377221 GCF_001952655.1 Monopterus albus | reverse complement strand
ACTCTGAAGTGAAGCAGGCTTCTTGCAGTGCAGTTCAGATGTGGACATGAGAAAAGCTGGTTCAGAGGACAGAGAATCTGTGAAGACTGAAGAGCTTCCTGTGTGGAATTAGCTTGATCGTCTGCTGATTTCATTACATTTATGTTAAAAATTAGATTAAGTATCCTGAAAACCACTGAGCTCATAGAACAGGCTGTACAAGTAAACTACTGGTCAAGAATCTATGGACGTTATCTGTGTTCCCAGGTGTTGTCACTGTAACTTTCTACAGCTGAAATCAGACACAGTTGGGACAGACAGCTCTGCTGCAGATGTTCCCACAGATGAGTTGCACCTGTAGGCTGTTTCACTTTCAGTCTGGACCCTGTGCTGTTCTTCCATCACTGTTCTTTCCTCCTCCACAGCCTGGAGGTGTCTGTGGTTCTCTCTCCAGCTACAGGATGGAACCATGAAAAGCTCCCTGTGTTCACTGCCTTTTTCCAAATGATGCATCAGAGGGTGTAGTACCACAATCTGCTCCAACTCTGCCTTTGTACACACAGTTTGTTGCTGTCAATCATCAACAACAGTTGGGACCTGTAGGAACTGTTGGCATCAGTTTTCAAGGCTTCATTTACTTCACTGATGCAGAAAAGATGGAAGTTTAGCTGTTACTCGATAAGGCCTGTTTTCTATGACATTTAAACACATTTTTATTTGTTTAAAAGTTTTATTTGCTCATTTATTTTCACCTCTGTCAGTTTATTTCTTAGCTGTGTATCACTTGAGGTTATTACACCTCAGATGTTTAAATGTCAAAACAGAAACCAGAAAAACAAAGGTGTTCTTAAACCTTTGAGCAGACACATGAAAGCTGCCTGAACACGTTACGTCACAGTGACACCTGCTGGTCAAACAGCTGTACTGACCTTTGTAGTGACAAAAGTGTTTTGACAGAAACTAAGTGACACCATGTGATTGTTTATAACCATTTTCAGAGATTGTCCAAATAACTCAAAAACCTCTGTCTTCTCTCTTCCAGAAGGAGCTGAGCCTTCCCAGAAGAGGCAGTTTGTAAGTACCCATCATCCCTTGTGTTCTCTGGCTGCATTGCTTCTTCAGGAAGTGTAATATGGAAAAGTTTGGAAAGCTTTAAAGGTGCAATGCAATGAACCAGACAGCGATGCATACATTATAAGGTGGTTTAAGGTTTTTTCTAGAATAAAATTGACAGAGAAGCTGCTGTTCCACCTTAAAACATTTCCCTTTTGTCAGCAGGTCTCTGTGAGGTCTCTGAGTTTCTGTCTTGTAGATGAGTTGAATTGTAGTTTGTGTGCCAAGTGTCTTGATCGAATTATGCTCTCAGTAGTATCTCTGCTGTTGTTTGCCACAAATAGTCCTTCAAATATCACTTGGGTAACACCATGTTCTTGGTTGCTGTTTGTTTTGTCTCAGGTGTTAATTCAGGGCAGGTTATATTGAGAGAGCTGCCAGTTAAGGGTTAAAGGTCAAAATTGAAAGGACACTGAGCTCTTCTCTCTCTCTCTCTCTCTCTCTCTCTCTGTGTGTGTGTGTGTGTGTGTGTGTGTGTGTGTGTGTACCAGAACAGCTGAGCATCACTGTTGATAGATACAGACCTATTTATATCAGTGTGTGCGCCCAGCAGCCAATTGACTGCTTAGAAATCGCCCTTGATTGCTCTGTTTAAAATGTTCTACATGTTGGAAGACCAAAGCCAGAGACAGAGTCGTTCTTCTGACAGACAGGTGGCGCATGAGGCCCATCGCTGTCATCATAACGTATTAGAGAGGGTTGTGTCTCAGTCAGTCTGGAGTGTCCCTGTTTCCATGATCTGCCTTAAACACCACGACAACAGGAGAAGGTGCAGCTCTGGTTGAGGATACAGGCCACAGGTTTATTACACTACCATGTACAATACTACTGTCATGTATAGTTTGAAAGTACTACTACTATTTGATACTGGTTGTGATCATAGTCAGGATATACTCTGTACATGGAACAGTGAAAAATCTCCTGGTTCCAGGAGGACTCAGCTCTCTGGTTGTCTGTTTCACTGAGGGCAGGACATGTCAGCACACAACCAGGCCACTGCACATACCTGTTTATTACCAGGTGGGAATGTAGAGGTGCTCACAGCATGACTGACAGCAGCATGAATCAGCCTCACCTGTACTTATGGTACAAGTACTGTAACCAGCCTGTTACAGTACTCGTACCATAAGTACAAGAGCAGCAGCATGAATCAGCCTCACCTGTACATAAGTACAAGCAGTGTGCAACACCTGAAGCTTCTGAGAACAGGCCCCTCGACGGTTTGTAGGACTGGCATACAAACCCTTTCTGAAGAAAATATAGCAAATTATGTTAAAATCAGAAGTTTTGTGTTGGTAATTCAAAGTTAACACTGTGGTGTACTGTAGAGAAAATCCTGTGTTCACTATCTTTGGACTCCATTAGGATTTTAAATCCCTGGAGAGCCACTGAGATGATGATGGTGTAAATTTGCAGTTATAGCTACAGTCCAAAACTTTTATTTCCTTGTAGCTCTTTGAAAACACAGAGTGACTTTGTCGGATTCTTAAGTTTCGACCTGAACCGCAGGGCGTGGACGTGTGTGTCTCTGAGTGCACTGACGGGTACTTTGTGTGATCTTCAAGCTCTGCTGTGAGCTTGTCGGCCACTGCAAAACCTTTGTGAGTCAGCTTGTGAAAGTCGGCATCCTTCGTCATCGATTGAACTGCTGTTACTGAAGACGAGAGCTGCTGATGGAAAGTGACGTCAGACGACTTAGTAACACATTATTGATCTAAGAATTGCACCTGTTGACGTTGCTACTTCGATGAGCTGTAAAAGCAGTGAGTAGTTTTGTTCGTTCTTGGGTGTGTCACTAATTTATTGATCTCTATCAATCGTGAAGGGGAAACTCATGTGTCAGGGTCTCAGCCGGGTTTCATGACGCACGCACACTGGTTCAGATCGGTGTAGAGTGAGTTTCTCATGTGCTGCAGCTGCTTCTTCGCCAGCCCAGGAATCGCTCCACGTTTATGTCTGTGGGCTTGTATTACTCTGTTGTACTGTACATGGTCAGAAGTGGTGGACTCTGCGTGTGATGCTATCCCAGTCAGAGCCGTGATCCCATCCATTGTTTATGAATTAGCAATCTGGCATGGGAGCTGCATTTGGCCCATCGGGGTCAGCAGTGTCCCCGGGCTTCTTGGAAACCAGAACCGAGACGGAGGGAGGACAGCTGCACCTCCCACATGGTCTCATCATGTCAGGACAGCGTCCCCCATGTCAGTATGTCGGAGCCAGGCAGATCATTTAAAAAGCACATTAAAAATAATGAAAAAGATCAACTTAAAATAAACTCTTTGGTGACAAAACAAATTTTTTTATTAAAAATATTTAAATTAAACATACTGAAAATACAGCAGTTTTAAAAAATTCAAAGTAAAATCTTTACCTAATAATGAACATTTTCTCCTACAAAGTCAATTAAGAAAAGGGTTGTTATTAAAAAGTCACAATAATAAACTGTCATAAAAAGTAATTTAAATATCATTTCAGTAATAAACTTGGCTTAAACTAAAAAGAACATTTAAAAGAACATTTTAAAAGGCATTCATAAATTCCTTAAAAGTCATAGAAAAAAAGGCTAAAAGTGAAACTTTCTCAATCTAGACTTCTAATTGTGACCCCCCCACCCCCAGACTTTACTGATATAACACTGACGACCTACACAGGTACAAACTGGGGTCATATTTTAAAAATAATCTTGTAAACAAGCCACAAAACTAATAAATGTTTCTTAGCCGCCATCGTTTCTGTTTCTACATGAGCGAGTACCTGAAGGTCGCCTTGTTTCCTTTGTAAAAACTGTGGTGACAAACTTTAGAGCCGCTATAGATAAAATGTGAAGTGGTAAAGAGATCATGTGATGCGTCCCTCCTCCTCCTCCTCTCTCACCCTCCTCCCTCTCACGTTGGCTGTCGAGGGCTCGGTCAGTCCCCTCAGCTGACAGTGGCCAGTTTGATCACAGCGATCAGATGGTTCCAGGAACTGATGGGGATTAACTGGGCCGACTGAGCTCTGGGCTCCTTGGGGGGTGCAGGCAGGAGCGTTGCTCTGCACCTGCTGTCTGCTTGACCGGTGGCGGGAGCTGAGGCTCCACTTTGAGCAGCCAGTTTCGTCTTCCTTATCAGACATGATGGAACTTGCTGTCCTGTCTGTGTGTTTTGGATTATTTGTATGCGAGGAGAAGAAGACGGGGTGTGCAGATGATTAACTTACTCTGATTTGTTATAGGCGACATGGCAAGTGGCAGTCCCAAACGTGTTGCTGTGTAGTGTACACTGAGCTGACAGAAGTGTGTGTTTGGTCTGCACGTGTGTGTTTGTGACTCAGAGAGCCTGCGCTCACTGTTGAAGGAACTCTCTCTCCCCCAGATACCTCACATAACTGTGTGTGAGTCTGTGTGTAGATAGGAGCTGGTGCTGACGTAATGTACGCCAAAGCAAACACTGGTCAAAGTGCAGTGAGCGGTTGGACTCATGGACTAACTGCGGGACGGGTTCTGGCCCTGTAAGGAGCCGCTCACTCGTCACAACAGTGTGCAGTTGTTGGACAGAGGAGCTGCTGCAGTGTGGTGGATTATTAAAGCTTACAGCTGAGCCTTTAGTCCTGGGACACACGATGAAGAGGAGGAAGGAGCGAGCAGGAGCCCCAAACCTCCGTCTCCAGTAAGAGTGTGTGTGTGTGTGTGTGTGTGTGTGAGAGAGGGAATATAGATCAGATCATGTCAACACAACCGTTTGTGTGTCTCACGTCCTTCTCCACGTTTCCCATTCATCTGTTGTGACAGTTGGTTCATTCTGGACAGTTTTTGTGCATATTTTGGAAAAATAAAACCTTGGAACATCACAGATTAAACAGAGAATAAAGAAGTAAGAATTTCTCAGCATTTAGATGCAGCCCTGACCTGTTGTTGCCACCAGCTGCTGCTGTTAAAAGCCTTCAAGAATGAGCAGAGAACTTCACTCCGTCTCATGTCCGCACGTTTAGTACGGAGCTGGAGTCAGGCTGTGAATAGCGTAGCTCAGCATACAGTCTTAAAACAGGGCTAAACAGCTACTTCTATTCAAAGATAGGGGAATACACTATAAAATGTTTTTAAAGTACAAGCTTCAAAGTTACTGAATATTCTCATTTTCCTTGTCCTAACAAATTAATTTTGTAATGTTGAGCCACTTGGACAGAAACACCATCAGGATATGCTTTTCTGTTATTAACTGTGGAATTAAAAAATTGCCTTCCAACTACCGGCTGAACATTATAAATGTCGACTTATTAGTGAAATCACACTACGCAGAGTCAGAGTCATTTTATTAGTCAGATTAGTGTGGAAAATATATGTCGCACAGGGCTAAAATGTTTCTGTAACTCCATCACTGTCATCAGAAAGCTGGCTGTGAACAGGGAGATGGGTTTGACTTACATTTCATACAGTGTATACGCACGTTCATAATGCAGTAAATACATAGTGTACATACACAATGAGCCAGTGAAACGCTTGGACACTCAGCTGAGATGGAAAATCAGGAACGAGAGAAACATGAGAAGCCAGCGACGAAGGGCGTCCTGCGTCGGCTCAGTGGTGACTCAGCAGCAGTTAGCACTCGTGTGGGGGTCGGTCAGTTAATCCTTATAATGATGTCATGTTATTAAGGATATATTATGAAAATATACAAATATGAAAATAAAAGTAGGCTGTATGGGGAAGTTTATAATAAATTTAATTACAGAAGATGCATTGTAGAAGCCATTAAGTAATTTTACAATCAGGCTCATGTTCCCTCTGCTAACGTGGAGGGGGTGTGGCTTGTGACCTTTATTGCAACCAGCCGCCAGGTGGTGTTCGACTCTGGTTGGCTTCACTTCAGGGAGCTGTCACGTCATCCGTCTTTATGCACAATCTATGGTTTTTCCACCCTGCTGACAGCTCTGCTTGCCTCCTTAGAGCTATTACTTTTTACTGGTGAGCATGCTAAAACTGCATGTGTGCTGGGGAAACACTGCACACAGCGGGATGGTCTCGGCCATTCTGTCCCACCCACCGGGGGGGCGGGGGGCACATGGAGACCACCACCACCACCATAAGGCCCACATGTCCTCTGGATCTGTGCCAACTGAACTCAGTAGAGCAAAAACAGATGTTTCAGATGTTGCTCTAACCATGCACTTTGATTTTCCCCACATCGGAGTGGACTCGTTAGACTGTTATCCGGGCTTCTTCCTATGGAAGAGCGAGGGATTATTAGATCCCGACTCCACTCACATAAGTCCTAATATGGCTGGGTTTGTTGACTCTACTGCCATCTGATCTCCTCTGTCCTGACAGAACTCCGTAAAGCTGATCCAGAACTTTCTGTCCAGCCCTTTCCAACAGTGATAAGTTGGCATGGGAAGCTTCCTGCCTGCTGTGAGGGGGCGTGTGCAGGCGGACAGACAGTACGGATCAGTGGGTAGAGACCGCTGCCTTAGACGCGCAGAACTGGGGCTGCACTCTCACACAGTACGGTCTCAGCGCTCTGAGCTGCTTTGTGTTGAAACCTTTACCACAAAGTCAGCAAACATACAGAGATGACCGAACTGTCTGAAACCAAGCAAGTCAAGCGTTGAAACTGTGAGTTGACTAACGGGACTTTATGGAGAGTGAATTAATCAGTAACTATTTTAAAGCCAGTTCTTATGTGATTATAGCATTTTCAGTGTTCTTTCTCATAGTAGCTCTGAAATGTTGACATCTTCCACGTAAAAGCTTTAGATGTGTGACAATTTTAAAGCAGCACTCCATCACTTTAAAAGGATAAGGCCGGACATTTTCTATATTAACAGTATTTTCAACAGTCCCCATTAGTCCTGTCATGATACTGGGAAGTAACCAAGTACATTTACTCAAGTACTGTCTATAAGTACAATTTTGAAGTATCTGTACTTTACTTGACTATTTTCATTTTCTTCTAATTCAGCTTCAGAGAAAAATATTGTATTTGTATTCACTGCATTTGTTTGATAGCTTTGGTTATTTTACTGAATGAGGTTAATAAAACAAACTACTGAAGTCATAACTAAGACTTTATTGATCCTTGATGTAAAATTCACAAGGTACCCTGCAGTACTTCAAATTATAAGCATGTAAGGTAGTTAACATTAGCTCCACCAATACCACCAGCAGCATTAAATGTGATGTACACAATAATACATCAGATATTATAGTCCAATAATGATATTCATTCGTGTAAACTGTGCAGTTCTGCATAATGAGTACTTTTATTTTTGGTACTTTAAGTATGTTTTTATGGTAATACTTTTGTCATTTTAAGTAACATTTTGAATGCAGGACTTTTACTTGAGTTTTTTATCCTGTGGTATTGCCAGATTTACTTAAGTAAACAATCTGAGTACTTCTCCAGCCTACTAAAGCTATAAGAAAGCACACGTTCTCCACCCAGAAGCGTTAAACTGTCGCCAAAACATATTGAATGTTACCTGAGCTCCTCCTGCTCCATGGTGGTTTACATGTCAACCTCACAGGTTGATCTTTCTCTGTCTCAGTCTCTGTTTAGGGGACAGAGGCTAAAGAAAAGTTATGCGGACTGTGTCTTTTGCACGAGCTTTTCAGATACTTGTCACCTACTTACCCGTTACTCGTTGCCTTACAAAAGAACATTGTACATACACGCTGAGAACCGCTGAGCCAAATTCCTCATGTGTCCCACACACCTGGCTATTAAAGCTGATTCTGATTCTGATCACACATCCCTCTGTCGTCACCCTCCTCTTCCTCCTTTCTTCATCCTCTCTTTCACTCCTCCCCTCCCTCCTCTGTTGGCAGAATCTGGTCGCCGGCTCAGCTGCGTTGCCACGGCAACAGCAGCCTCCTCCAGCACCTGCTGTCCCCCGCTTCCTTTCATCCCTCCGTTGTCCAGCCCCACGTCGTCACCCTCTTTCCCCCCTCTTTCTCTCCCTCCCTCTGTTCCTCTGACGGCCCTCTGTCAGCCCCTGTACACCAGCGAGGAAACCCCTTCCTCTGGAGGTAAGACCTGCGCAGTGTGTCACCCTGTAACACACCAGTTTGTTTGTGTGTGTTGCCTTCACTTTGTTTCCTGACCTTCTGTTTTTGTCAGAAGACTGCTCAGTTGACAGGGCGCTGAGAAAAAGCAGCAAACCACAATAATGAGTTGTGTGTTTGTCTGATGACAACTAGTGTCGGTTGTCTGAGAGTTGTCTGTGTGAAATTCACCTTCTTTTGCAACTTATTTTTGTGGCTTTGGCTGTGACGTGATTATGGATTACTGCATGTCATTTTATTCCCCAATTGCTGTTTTTGTTCAAATAGTTCAAGGTACTGACATGCTCTGGGAACTAAACTAAGGCTGCGTCCACATCCCAGGCCTCAACTCTCAGCTCTGGCCTTTATGTGTTTCTGCTTCCCATCCGTGTGTGTCAGGGCCATGTACCCACCCCCGGTGTGAACACTGCTCAGCTCCTAAACTGCCAAATGCACAGATGTAACTGAAATGTGAGCCACGTGCACACAAGCGTAACAACCAGGTTGTGTGTGCAACGGTCAAATGGCCCCGTTTCCTCCCAAACCACTGGGTTACGAAGCAGAAGCTTCTCCATAAGCGTCCACCACATGTGAAACGTCCTGGTCTCTCCAGAGATCCCGTCGCTGTCGTCGCTCTCCTCCATGTTTATTGTTACCGGTCTGTGAGGGGCCGACGCTGAATGATGATGACAGGCCGTATGTGCAGAGGAGGAGACGTTAAAACGACCACATGGATTCTGATCCGACCGTTCTGACAGCGGAGAGGAATCGGGTCTAGGAGCACATACGCAGGTGGCTAGGATCTGGTCTGAGGACATCTGGTTTGGTCTGCTCACACTGCTGTGGACACATCAGGACACTCTATCTGTGCACTCTACTCTTTGTACCTGCACATGTGTCCTCAGAAATCTTGCTGCAGTCACTGTTGCTAAAATGTTTTTGGCCAGTCAAGTGAATTGAAAAGGAACTTGGTCACATTTTTAATGCAACAATCATTTAAAAAAATCTACTTGTTTTAAAACATTGCCCAAAATAGTCCAGGATTAGTGTAATATAATATGTACTTATTGTTTTATATCAACATATCAACCAACCCTTTGTAAAAGATTGACTCTGCTACCTTCAGATAAAAGGCAAGTGATTCCTGGGTTCCTGTGGTGTAAAATGGCTAAATTATGTGTTTGAGGAATGTTCCCAGTGTAACGCATAAAACACCAGCCAGCTGTGCTTTACAGGTAAATCACTGACGTGGTTCAGGCTGGAATCAAACCTGAACTGTTAACCAGTCTGAGTGTTCCACTCAGAAGCAGAGGGGTTAGAAATGAAAGGAACATCAGAGAGAGAGGGGGGGCACTGCTGAGCAGAGAAAGGGAGGAGAGTGAGGACACGCCGGCAGCTCTCACACTCTCGCTGCTGCCGGTGTGACAGGTGGAAGCCAGACTCTGCTCGCTAACCACATCCTGTGCCGAGTGCTGCCGTGTCAGAGCGATGCTCGAGGGTCTGTGCTAGCCCTAGCATGTCTGACTCCTTCTGGACGGTGCTCTCCAATTTCTCACTGCCTGAGAGAAGCATGCTGCGGCGCTCCAAGAGGTACAGCTCATATTGTATCCATCCTTTTATATGAGTTCAGATTTCTCTGGTCGCCTGCGTCTAGCTCTCCTCTACACCTTGTCCTTTAATTTTGCCTTCTTCATTAGTTTTCTTCCCGCTACATGTATCCCTGCTTTGCATTCTCTGCTGCTCCAGCATCAGTTTTCTCTCCTCTCGTCTTCCTCCCTGCATCAGCAAGAGTTGCTTCGACATGAAGATCCAACTACCTTAGATGGATAAACAGCTGTGTGACTCAGTGTGTTTTCTGAATGGAAGTTACCATCTCACATGCCACTGCTGGCATGTATCATAGGACTGCAGCTCGTTTCTGTTATGTTACCTCCCTCTGTGTGGTGTGATTTGACAATTGTGTGTGCAACTGTTTATCATTTCTTCTTCACTCTGCCGTTCCCTCAGTTGACTTCCATCCTCCTCTCCTCTCCCTCCTCTCAGTCAGAGCCTAAAGTGGCCTCTCCAGCAGGAGCGAGAGACAGAGCCGTACTTACCATGTTGAAGCAGCAATTTTCTTCCTCCTCCTGGTAATAACAGGGGTAGCAGGCACGCACACACAGACAGATTTCTCCATGTGTGCTCCGTGCCACCGCCTCCTGTTGTGTGTGATTGCCTCAGCAGTGTTTTTAAGAGAGGGAGAGGTTGTGAAGTGAGACAGGAGGCACTCCTGCATAGCAACAGGCTCTGGCAGTTTTTGGATTGGTATAGATGGAGTTGGCAGCTCATTTTGAACTGATTCATCACTCCCACAGAAAATGGGTGATCTGAACAGAGTGTCTTCCTCCTGTTTAACACCAGTTACTACGTTCAGATAAAAAGTGGTCATTCATGATTCTCCCGTTGTTTCTTGTACTGTTTTCTGACCTTGTCATTAGTGTTTTTCTCCAGGCTTATTCTTGGCCTCTCCAGTTACCTCATTTTCCAGAGTATTATCACAAGGAGTGGTATTTTCATATCATCTGAGTGTATTTCCTTTGTCATTTTAGATGTTAACACAGATGTGTTTCCAGATGTAGCTGGTTCTTCACTGTTGTCGAGCGGCCTCTCTGCAGGAGGGTTGCTCCTAAATGGAGAACTGGAACTGAACTGGGCATGTGAGCGCTGTGCCCAAGATCAATACAGGAATAACAGAAAACAGCCACAAATGTCGAGAGAGCAAACTGTCCTCTCGAGTTTTCCGGCTCATGCAGCACAGTGTCGGCCCAGCTTTATTTATTGTTTGAAGCCGTGACGCTGCGTATAGTACCCTACCAATCAAAAGTCCACACCCACTTTCCCACTGACCTCAACGTTACAGTGTGTCCATATAATTGCCAGGCAGTGAACAAACCCTCGCTGTGATTTCTTGTGGTGGCTTTTACTGTCAGACCAACATTATCAAGAGGACTGTGGGAAATGAGATTACCTGTAGATTTTATCCACACCTGAGTGTCTGCCTGTGTGTACCTTATGTGTCAGATGGATTCATTAAACGCCCCCACAGCTGTTTGCTCAGTTTCCCTGTCTTTCCCGTCAGTGCCGTCACATTGCTGTATGTCTGCTCCTGACTGGGCCTTATGGGTTTTACAGTAGCAGAGTTATTACATTCTGAGGTTATATGCTGTTTCTCATATTGCAGGTAAAAGCAGAGTAAACACACATGTGCAAACCCTAAAACATACACAGCTGCTCTCTCATTTTACTAATGTGCTGACAGGATGCCACTCTGTTCCTCTGCAGTGCTGCAGGTAAATCCTCCAGGCCTCAGAATCAACTAGAAAACATCAACATTAACACCGTTTCTGTTGTACAGACGGGCAAACAAATCTTATACCGCACATCACACTAGCAGAGCTTTAAAGTAAAGTAAAAAGGAGAAGTTCAACATACTAGGACATGGGATTATTCTGTCCTGAGAGTGAGGACAGTCAGACCATGTGTGTGCCTGGGGTTAACATAGCCTAGCTTAAAGACTGGAACAACAGGGAAACATCTGGCCTGGTTCTGTCCTAAAGGAAGAAGTAGTCAGTTGTTAAAACATTATATGTCACTTATTCATACTTAACACACAGATGTGACAGTAATATCTGTCCTTTCATTTCACTGTCAGAGAAAAAGTAAAATGTGTTCCCCAAAATGCTCCTTTAAATGGGGCTGCCTAGTGCCCCCACAGAAACTACCGTAGTTAAATGTCAGCAGAAAAAACTAACACTGATGACTGGAAAACTACAACAAAAAAGACCAGAATGGTAAAATCTGCAAACTTGCGTAAAACATTCTTAGATTTTAATTTTCGTTAGATGCACAGTAGCAATAACAGACTAAATGTTTCTCCTCATAAAAGCGGCTTCAGCTGGAAAAAGCAGGGGTTTCACCTGCAGCACAGTGTCTGTGCTTTCACCTGATTTGACTTGATAGTGACAAGAGGCACACAAAAGTAAACACAGGAACACTGGCAGAAATGTTGCCCTCAGTCAGTTCTGCATAATGAGTATGTGTTTGTCAGCAGGGATCCAGAGCACCTGCATGAGGCAGAAAGGAGAAAGCCTCACTAGCATGTCATTCTCAAAGAGCGAAACTGTGCTGCAGCCGTCACATCTGTGTAGAAGAGAAACAGGTTCACAGTGAATTAGTGGAGTTTGGCTTCCTCCCACTTTCACCTCAAGGTTGTGTGATATGACAGCACATATGTGATGACAGAAAAACATCTATTGTTTCATATCGTTATGACATAAATCCTCCACACGGCACAGATACAGGCAGGAAATTAGCATGACCTGTATGGAGAGATGAGCTTTTGGGGGCATGGCACAGCCTCGTCTCCATCTCACCTGTCTAACCTACCTAATCACTGAACCAATCTAATCACAGAAACTCACTCCAACGTTTTCAGCTCTGTCACGTCTTGTTTCGCCCCTCACACGTTTGACAGGCCCATGTGATGCTGTGGATTGGCTCAGATGTGAATCCATATTCATGAGGCAGCCACTGAGCTTTGTTCATTAGCTGGTGAACAGCTGTAAATTAGCCTACACAAACTGAGCGGTGCTTCTGTGTCAGTGGGAGGGCCTGCGTGTGTCGTTTTTATTGTCCTCTGCTGTTAGAGGTTGTTCTTTCATCCTGTTTCATGCATTTATTTTCTCACAGCTGAACAAAATGTGAAATGCAGCTACAGTCAACAAACAAACTTGGAGCATTACCCCTTGAGCTTTGCTTCACTGCTGCCAATGCCAAAGTAAAGGTTCCACTTCTACACACAGAATGTGAAATTTTGTGCATGCTCCTGCTCCCCAGAGGAAGAACTCTGGCAGTTTGGACTCTCAGTAAAGTCTTCTCAGTGCCTACATACATTAAAATGTCAGCTTTACATGCAGCATTTTTGTCAGGGCAGACTGACGTGACATTTGCTGATCCCCAGTGGATGAGCTCTTTTGATTTGTGCACATAAATAGTTTGTCTGCTCTTCATTCCATCCAACACTTACATGGTTGGCTGTGATGAATGTGCAGAGGAGGAGAGAGAGACGCACACCTTAGCTGTCGCTCTTCTCTACGACCTCGTCTCTCTGGGTTTTACTATTCCCATCATGTGCTTCTTTGTACCTGTGCCAGGGCACGTGATGTATTTATGTCTTTGTGTGTTTACAGTGTGTGTTAAAAATCGCAGGCTTGTGAGCCCAGCTCTTTTAAGAGTTCAGACAAAGTGCAGAATGCTTTCATGCTTCCCCAGAGATGTGAGAACGAGGTAAATATGTCTGTGTGTAAGATGGAGAAATTCCTCCAACATGGCAGCTCATCCCTCATACAGGTGTGTGTTCATGTGTGTAGACCACATGGTACGCTCATACTGCTGATGCTGCACATCTCAGCAGATGGCAGGACACACACACACACACACACACACACACACAAGCACACAATGCCATGTCAATGTCACATGCAGTAATTTTTCTTCAGGCATTTATATGAATTAGAGACGTGCCTGCCATAGATCAAGCACCTAATATTCCTCTCATTCACACAAATGTGCACACACATAAATACATAATGCACCTGCCGCCCCACCCCCATCCTAATACTATCTGTAAAACTCTTCATGGAGCCCTTTGATGAGGCAGAGTCGACCAAAATATCCTCAGACTTCAGCCCTAAAAGCTAAACCTGTCCTCACAAAGACTGGAACACAGGAGCACAAAATCAGCCGAGATGAAGAGACACAGTAAGAACCTGAAAAAGAGACGTCACGCTGATCTGATTTGTCTGCAGCAAAGATTTCAGGCCTAATCGCTTCATGTGCGCTGTGCGTCTTGTGATCATCCAGGCGGTGTCGGCCTGTCACAGACGCTGCACTACACAACGCCGTAATTACAGCCAGCAGATGTGATGGGCCAATTAACACATGCACACACATGCTGCTGGTGTGCCGACACCTGCTGGTTCTGCTAGAGCCTGTCAGAAGCCTCAGTGTGTGTGTGTGTCCATTTCTTCACTTAGATGTTTTTTCATAGTTAGAAAAATATATAAATCAGACCTGAAGGATGAACTTCAAACAGCTTCATTAGTGCTGAGAAAAGTAGAGGAGTGACAAAACTATTTATTTTTGGACTTTAATCAGCGCAACTCATAAATACGCACACAGTCGATGATGAAATACTGAGCAGAGTTACTGCAAAAAGCCGAGCTGGGGAGGACAGGCGACGTGTTTACTGATATTTTCACAAAAAAGTACACACACAGATACATTTGCCTTTGAAACTCCTCTCACCAAAACACCTCTGTTACGCTCGCTTCTGTGTTATTGTCTCTGTAAATAAGATGGCAAGGTGTGGTAGCATGGAAATGCACAGTGTGTAAGAAGATTAAGGTTTTCTGGGATTTTTGATTCTGGAAAATGAAATAGGTAGCTCATCATTAACTTTTATTTATGCTGTAAAGGTGATTTTGTCCTCCGTCCGGGTAACACCCACTCTGTACAAGTTCAGCTGTTATTCTTTTACAACAAACATTTGATTTAGTCTGCATTTTAAACCAGCTTTGAGTGAAAAAGTGCTCTTCAGTTGTTAAATGCAAGCAGGTGGAGCCATACCATACAAGACTGTGTCATCAGCATAGATATGGGCACTGTCAGAGGTGTGATATGGTGTTATTAGTGATGAGCAGGAGGGGACCCTGGACAGATCCCTGGGGGACGTCCAGTGTCTACAGTGGCATCACACTCTGCCTGTGTGTTTTAGACTTGCAGCTCCACAAATGTGTTACTTTATACAGCCATCATCATCATTGTGCACGTGGAGGCCTCATCACGGCCTCCTCTTCCATCTGTAATTTCCTCTCAGTGTATCGAGCCTCGCCTCGGGTCATTATTGACTCGCTCCCCCTCTGAGCTTCAGAGAAAGCAACAACGTGGAAAAATCCCATGAGCTCGACCTGTGGGTGTGTTGGAGCTGTTAGGTGTGAAGACCGGCGCTTCATTTCCTCCTCTTCCCTTCTGTCTGGGGACGGATGTCACAGCTTTAAAGCAGATTGCTCTTTTCCCTA
>NW_018127978.1:350306-361795 GCF_001952655.1 Monopterus albus | reverse complement strand
ATGCGCGATATACACAGTAAACACACAGTCCTCTCATCACAGAGGGGAGCTAAAGACTAACAATTTCACTGCAGGCTCAACCTCATAATCTCCCTGTTCAGTCACTAGCGATGGAGCCTGGCTCAACATTTTCTATTATAACCCTCTGGAGAAAATGAAGAGGAATGATGGTTCCAAAAGCTCAAATTACCCAGAAAAACAAAAACCCATTTTTAGGCTAGACACAGAATAATTCATATTATTGTAGCTTAAACATTTCCCTCACAAATAAGCTAATAACACAAGTATGGTCACCATAAACCTTAGGGGAAATAAAGCATCCAAACTTCAAATAATGCTGCATACAACAAATTAAAAGGATAAACACACACATTAGTACTTATGAACACATGCACAAAGTACAAAATGATGATGCCCTGCATATTGGTGGGATGGGAAACCTTCAGGTCTTACAGTAGAGCCATCAGTATTATCTGTGTTATTAAAGTTGTAGTTTTTCAGATGGATTTCTTAATTGGTGCTGCCATCTCCTCTTGAAGAGCTCTGCCAAATAACCATAAATTGTCCACTCCAGGCTTCCATACAGGTCAGTCTATTAGCAACCAAAGAGCTGCTCTTCTCCTCTGTGTTACTACCACCTGGGAATAAATTGGCTTCACCATATCTAGTTAATTCTTGACAGCACACACTTGTATTTTTTCTACTAAAGCTTTTATATTAAGCCAGTGTAGTACTAACTACTGTTTTTTTTGTACTCGAGGTGAACTGAAGTAAGAGTTTTTGCCATTTTTGTCAGCAGTTGTGACGATTCACTGTGTGTTGTGTGAATGCAGCTGTGACTGTCAGTGTGTCATCACTGTCCCCTGGTGGGACGCACAGAGTGTGTCGCATCTGTGAGCTCACCAGTGGCACATACATGCAAGCTACACACACACACACACACACACACACACACGTACTGCTTGATGCGTGTGGTCATCAGATGTGCATCTAAACAGACAGAACAGACACCTGCTGTTGCTGATGCAGAGCTGCCGCGGCCTCCTGCCATTTTTGGAACCAGCGCAAATGACTTTTACACCGGTGACACTGTGTGAGGTGAAAGTGTGTGTGACTGTGGCTGCTCATAGCTCAGTGTGTAGACCTGCCAAAAGAAGGCTTGGCAACATTCAGAAAAGCCAGGCACTGGAAATCTGTCTGTGGTTCATTGCAATGCTCCTTGAAGTTACAGCTGTTGCACTGTGGAGAGTAGCGGTGTAATGTGGATTCATTCATTGGATTAAGATGCATTCACTGAACTGCGTTTGGTCTCTGTTCTCAGCTGTCGCACGAGCAACAGAAAGAGTCTGATTGTGACATCCAGCACCTCCCCCACCCTGCCACGACCACACTCACCTCTGCATGGACACACAGGTAACACACACACTCAGACAAAACACACTGTATGTACTCTCTCGGACAGTTTATGTCTAAAACGGTGTAAACATACCATGTTACCTGCAGAGTTTTGATCCACAGTTTGAAAACGAATAAAACGCCACCGTTTTTTAAAGCAGAATGTAGCAGCATCCTCTGGAGACCGTAAAAATCCACAGCCGCCTTTAAAGCAACGTGGCCAATACACGTGACTCACTGGACGGAGAGAGACAAACCAGCTGACATCGCCGTCTTTAGCAGTACCTGATACATAAATGACAACAAAAACACAAAGATGTTCTAGTAGCACCGTGAGTCTCAGGGATGTTCATTTGTTCCTCATCAGCTGAAAGGTGTGTGTAGTAACGGCATGTGAGGTTTGTTGCTTCCTATCACACACCAACAAAACTCCATTAACAGTTCAGCCAGCACACTGAGCTCAGCACAGCGCAGACAGATATTTGACTGCAAGGATTAAAGCGGAAGCCTGACTGATGACTGATGATGCTCCATGAGAGACTGACCCTGGCCCTGCTCAGGACTCTGCCTGCAGACCTTGTTCATTCAGCCACGCACTGCTTCCCTGTTAATCTATTACATGGGCCGATGTATTTGATCGGTTTCTGCATCAGACCCAAAATTTAGGTTTGAGAGTCTGACCTGGACATTTTGCCTAACTGCAGTCTACATCAGCAGTAATATCACTTTGGACTTTGATGGGTTTTTTTTTTTTTTGCCATTTCTAAATCTGACATTAATAATAAAAATGTTGATTACATCCTTTAAAGAACGAAAAGGAAAGTCTAAAAAACAAACACCATAACAGAGTGTGTTGTGTTCTGTTTGCCTTTTCCGGGTGATGTTGGTTTCTTTCACTCCATCCTTCGATCTCTTCTTCTTTTTCTCCTTCCTCTGTCCGTCTCCATTCGCCAGGCTGCTGTGGCTGCTGTGTTGCCATGGTAACGTTGCCACCAGTCTCGCCGTCGTCCTCACGTTCTTGTCTTCTCTGTGTGTCAGGCCGTGCCGAGGAAACAAATACTGCTAATTAAATGTCACAAATTAATGTTCCTGGTTTTCATTTTCTCTCCTGTGTCTTCAGCCTTTTCTCCTGCTAAGTGATGCTGTTTAGACTTAATGGCTCTCTCCTCTAACACATGTTTTTCCTAATGTTTATACCTGATAAATATCTGCCCTCCACGCTACTGATTTATGTAGGTGCATAGTTTGTCACTAATGGGATGTTTTCACATTTCTCTGCAAATGTGTGTTTGCGTTTGGTAGTACCCTGAGTGCTAACGGTTAGCTCTGTTACTAGATTATGTTTTGGATCAACTGAGTGAGATAAAGTGATACATACATACTGTCAAACTCTCAGCTGGACAGTAAATACGTTTGCACATTTTCTTAGAGTAATTCTTGTGAATGGTAACAGCAGAGAGCAGAATGCAGCGCGTTAGCTAACATGCACTGAATTTGTTTTGTTAGCCAAGGAAGCTACTTAGTTGACATTACAAAATAAATCCAGTATGTTACATTTCCTTTTAATCATTTTAAACCACCTTCCCAAGCAAATAGCTACAAGACGCTAACCTCCCTCACCAGCAGTCTGCCAAGCGCTGAATGTAGAGAATAAGACTCCGGGTCTGAACAAGGCTCCAATGTATAAGACTATATATACACAAATATTCGGTGATGTGCTGTCATATCCTGATACAGAGTAATTTCACCTTCTACCTGGTTAATGCAGCGGAGGTGGGCAATCGGACTTATTTTCATATATTTGAATATTCATAATCTTGGGAGTGACAGTGAAGGGCAAAGACCAGTCATGTATTCAAGCCCTTTTTTGTGGAAAAACTTAGCAAGGGACTTTTATATGCTTTGAAATGTTTCTGGAGGGTATCTTTAAATGTTTGGATCAAAGCTTAAATGGAGTTTCAACCTTATGCCGAGTTTGGTATTATCATCACAGAAACTTTCTATAATCTGTTGAAGGCTGTGATAGGCTGGTACTTTACTGATTAATATGCAACACTGGAGGCAATTAAACCTTGCCTTCATTTCTAGAGACCATCTTTATGCACATATGATTGCATACAGATTCCATCATGGTTTCAATCATCCAGCCATTTGCTGCTAATCAAACAGATTCCTCGGAGTCTGATATCCCACAGGGCTCACGAGGACCAGTCATCTCCAGATATGACTTTTATTAAATGTTGAAAGTTGGCATAAATTTCTCATTGCCATTTCTGCTGTCTTCTTTTTCTCCATAACACCACCTTTAATTTTCCATCTCTTTTACTCTACATCTTCTCTTTATCTCCCTTTCCACCCTGAACTTTCCTCTCTCCAACTGGTCGACAGCCGGCTGTTATTTGGTAAAGGTCAGGTGATGATTGGCAGCTCTGTGTGCTCCGACTTCTGATGAGTTCTAACAATCCACCACTTTTCTTTGTAATTCTAATGAAGGACAAAAACGGAGGCAGCAGGGATTCAAGCTTTTCTCTTGTTCACTTTTCGTCACATTTCAGAGAGAATGCATGTTTTTTTTTTCCTTTTCTTTCCGCCCCCTCCTCAATTATAGCTGTATTTTGTTATCCCAACCACAGTCTCCCCGGAGAGGCAGTGAGGGAGCGAGACTAAAGAGGCACAAAGCAGATATTGCATTTGCATTTATCTTACATGCCGGTATATTTTTTGCTAAAGTAGGTCAGTGTCACTGCAGTTTGCAGCAGAAAGCTTTCTAAAAGTGTGACAGCAAAGCAGCCATCATACCTGTAGTGGTGAGACCGGCGACCAGCTGCACTCAGCTGTAGTTTACATTTCACCTGAGCCATTAGTGTTTTACCTCACAGGAAGTGCAGTGTATTATTCAAGTATGATTTGATTTTACTGTAACCAGCCTGTAATTTGCCCTGGGCCCTGGTGATTTTCTAATGAGAGATCAACACAGAAACCGGTGACCTGTGGCTTAGGAAGATACAGCTGTGAGTGGTGACGCCATGTTGGCCAGAGGGACAGACACAAAGCCTGAACAGATGGATAGCAACCAACCAAACCGTCATCTCGGAGCACGCAGCTTACCGGCCTTTGTCATGATGGGTAAATCTGAGTCAGTCTGCTGAATTAATACATTCATTTATCCGCTTATTTATGCTCACGTCACCAACACGTTATCATGCAAATGTGGCTCAGAAGCTCCAACCATCCTCCACACACACACACACACACACACACACACACACACACACACACGTAGTATACGCACACAGTGAAATGTGACGGTGCAGTGACTGAGACCGCTAACAACGAGACCTCTTCAAATATAACCTCAGCACATGAGGCGTTTCACATCAGGGCCACAGACACTAACAAGCATGTTCGACTGATGACACACTTGTGCACCCAAGTATGTGCACACCCGTTCTGCACTCCAGCCACAGACAGAAACACAGATTCCCTGACTGGAAGCAAATGCTGGTATTAATATTTGACTTTGCAGACATGCTGCTGAGGAAAATGTATAATTGATGTGGAAATGTCCGACTACTTCATCTCTCCTCCTGTCTCTGAGGCCGCCAGCCTTCCCTCTCCCATCTATCTGTGTCGCTGTATATGTGTGTGTGTGTGTGTGTGTGTGGGACATGTTCACCCCTTCGCCCTGTACTGAATGATTAGTTACACAGCGACACTCGTAGCGCTGTGTTTTCTCTGCAGATAGGCTGGCATTGAACATTCATTCGTGACCCTGTAGCGTTCTTATTAAATAATCTCAGGTTTATTCAAAAGGCAACCATCTGTTCTCTGAGTGTCGGCTCCAAAGTCGGACGTTCAGTCTGTGCTGCAGGTGCTTTGTGCATGGAAATGTTTCTCTCTCTAGCACTGGATTGCTGTTTCATTTTCACTTCATTATTCAGTGTAATATGGTGTTCATCTGTTTTTGTTTGGGGGGACAGATGCATCTGTGCTGTAATCGTCATTTTCAGTCGACACAGAAAACTTCTGGTTCTACAGAGAGCTACACACGCATCAACACACTACTGGCAAAATGGTGCAGATGCCGTACCACTGGCAGTTAGGTCAAAATAAAATCCAGGTTCAGTACTAATGCAACCAACCCAGCTGATTTTATAGGAGGCTGAACTGCTACGAATATGTAACACAAGTAAATCATTCTGCCTGTTTGTCGCAAAAAGCAATAAAATGTGCAGTACACACTGTATTATAATAATAATGATAAAGAATTACAAAACTTAGGTAAATACATAAATATAGTAAAATACCAAATAAAAACAGCAGCAGATAAAGCCAAGACCACTTTGAACTCAGTGGGAATAGTGTCCAGATTTTTGCCTTGTAGTGTAGAAACAGAAACTTGTTTTTCACTTGAGGCTTTAGTATTTGGAGCCTGGGGAGTCCCACTGCATAATCATAGTGTTCAACACATCGACTAACTGCCTTATGTGCAAATCCATATGAAGCTAATAATTCACCACAAGGAATTTAATTCACCTACAAGGTAATACTGTGTCACGGCTACCTTGCAGTACTAGTACGAGACCCGGCAGCCTTTTGATTGTGTTCTCTCCTCTTCTCTGCCATGCATCCATCCCTCCTTTCATGTTTCCTTCTGAATGCTGTCATCTTTCTTGTTGTGATTCCTTTGTCTCTGCATCTTTTCTGTTGCAGCTGTGCAGCAGTGCAGATGTTCTCCTCCTCTGTCAGAACCCACTTCTGCTCTCCACAGACAGAGGAGACAGATTAGTCAGCCCTCTTATCTCTCTGACCTCCACCTTCCTCTGAGCTGCCGGTCACCTAATGAGACACTCCATCAAGCCCTCAGCGTCCGTGTCCATCTCTCTCTGGCCTTCATCACAGCCCCTTTCTCTTATTTTTGTTGCTTGCAATTTAATTCGTCCCCATCACTTGAGAGTGTTGTCTTCCCCCCAGACAGTATGCCCTCCCTTCACTCATTCTGCTCCTGTCTTGTTGAGGGCCAGGTAATGGAACATGGAGGAGGAAAAAGAAACAAGCAGAACACTTCACACACACACTCAGCTTTCATACAGCTCATTATTTACTCATTTGTCTTTCAGCTTGTCAGCTTGGTTTCACACAGCCTGCTACATCTCGACCCAAAATGTTTCACCGGGTTTCTATGAAATAGTATTTAGATTCAGCAGTTTGGTGTTTTTACTGAAATGTACCCTGGGAGTCTGAGTTGCCTTCTGTTCTTCACCTTTTATGTCTGTGGTCTTGTAGCTTTGACATTTTATCATGGATTCAGTTATTTTTTTCCACAGCTGTTGATTATTTATACTGATAACTCAACCATGAAGGTTTTGCGTCCTTCCCAGATTTAAAGAGCTCCAGCTGTGAGTCACCTGGAACATTGGACTTTCAATAAAACTCCTTTTGCTTCACGATGCTGTTAGTCTTCATCTGTTAAAATGTGTATGGGTTTATAAACATGTCGGTCCCATTCACTCAGTTTCAGTCACTGAGCAGCTCCACAGGGCTAAAAGCATTTTTGCAGGCTGTTTTTGTTACTTTGAAAATGACAAGCGTTAACGAAATGTGCTTGACTTCATGATCAGTTTGTTGTATTTACTTTGACATAGAGTGTTTTGTTTTAGAGCAGCTTGTTTTCTGAGCTTGCTCCTCCTCCATGATGCCAGACGCTCTGTCAGTATTCTGATGAACAGCCTCAGACCATGTCTGACGTTCCCATGCTAAAACAACAGAGATGATGTACTGAACATTCAGCAGGGGTTCTGTTTAATGTGCTTACATATTCCTCCTCCCCTCCTTTCTCTCTGTCAGGTACCAGCCCACTGGACAGCCCTCGCAACTTCTCCCCCAACACAGCTGCACACTTCTCTTTTATTCCTGCACGCAGGTGAGATACGCATAAATACACACCTAGAAAACAAAGTCAGTGAGTCTTGTAGCTGGGATGACAGAATCACTAATGTAAAACCCTGCTTGCAACCTGGGTTATAAAAATAGCACTGGCTACACAGAGGTTCTGTTTTTCGTTTTTAATCGTCAGGAACTGCAACAGAATCAGCACCTCTTTAGCATGTTCTCCTCATTTCCTCACAATCGGAGTTTTCCTAAAATCCTCACCGTAGCCCTGTTGGTATTCCTAAAGAATGAATCTCGGATAATATATGGACACTGTTATTGAAAGGTTCCAAATGATAGGCGGTCCATTCTTGGTTGGCAAAGCACAAAATCAGCAGCTTCTTCACTGTTCTTCACACATGACAGTTAATACTAGTCAGCACAAAGCACGGTGGCCAGACAGGAAGTGAAGATGATCTGCCCAGATAGATGAGCTGTGCCTCAGCTGTCTGAAAAGCTGCGACGTAGCTCCGCGGCCTCTGGGCTGCTGCTGATGAGCAGGCAGATGATCACTCTGAGGCTGTCACTCAAACCAGGATTAATAAACCTCTAATCAGTCTCAGCTCTCAGCACTGATAGCAGCTACTGAAAGGGAGGGAGCACGAGTGTGTGTGTGCCTCTTGTGTTTGGGGGTGCGTGTGAGCATTTATGCATGTAAGGTAAAATAGTGTTTTTCTGAGCCTGACATATGTAAAAGAAATTACTGCAGGCCTGCCTCTTAAGCCTTCATTAAGAAGATGATGTTTCCATGGTAACACTTGACCCACTGAACCCCCTCTTCATGACAACATCATCAAACACTGTGTGAGAGCTGTGCAGCAGCCAGACAGGGTGTTACTGTTGATTTGAATTGGAAATCCCTCCCTGTCCGGCTGCTGACCTCGGCGCTGCAGCTGCAGACGTGACAACAGCACCACCACGTGGTGGAGCTGGATATGACGCAGTAGAGGCTGGTTGTGGAAAAGGTTCTGTTTTTAATTTCACTTCAGGTTTTGATCATCTTCATATTTACACCAAAATCTCAAACTGTCACCTGAAATAAGAAAAAATAGAAAACAGTTTGCAACAGTCCTACAGCTCTGCTGTTCTCAGTTCAAACCTGTGACACTTTTGGTTTTCATTTATATTGTATAAATCCCAAGGTTTGTCTAGAGCATCTCCTTATTAATGAGGACATGTCCTCCTTAGCTCTTCAGGTTTCTAACAATAAAATGTCAAAATGTCAAAAGTCCTGACACATTAGTATTATTATAATTTTGAACAGAAGCAGGTTTATGATGAGAATAGAGATATTTTGGGTTATTTTATAGTTTTATGGTTGCAGCATATTTAATTCTGTATCTATTGACATATTTATTTCTCTAATGTTTCATTTATTTATTTAATACTGAACACTGTGAAGTCAGGAGCTTGAGCTGATGCTGTAAAAATAACTTTGCTCTTTAAAATCATTTTGGAGGAAAATCTGAATGTTCTCAGCCCCCTGCAGCCTCTGAACACTTACACTGACATTGTGTTTGTTTAATGTTTCGACTCAAACCGAGCCCGAGTGGAGATATGTGTGAGTGTGTGAGGTCATGTGACTGACAGCTGCTAGCAGCGATAAAAAGAAAACCAGTGTCTTGTCTCCCTCACAGCCACGGACACAGAGCTGACAGGTAACCTCTGAGTTCTCTTTCCTCCCTCTTCCTTCCGCCACCTCCCTGCCCCACGTCCTGCATGGCTGAGTGTACACACTCTGAATGACATCCACAAGTACCCTGCAGGGTCTCCTCTTCTGCTGCTGAACTGTCTGTGCATGACACGCCCTGAACAGGAGACAGCCTTCCCCACACTACCTTCACTTCTGGGTCCCAGAGATCAATAACACAGTGTTAAGAAATTCTTGGTTAAATATTTATTGTTCCTGAAAACATGAGCCTGGTGATATTCTGTAGTTTTCCTCACCACCACTACTAACCAATCAAATGAATAAAAAACCCATCAGTGACCACACGGCTGCACTGGGTGACATGTTCACCATGAACACACACTCTGCACTTTACTTTCAGTCCCACACACACCGTCCTGCAGCCACAAATACTCAATGGAGACCAAATGTGGATTCATCCGCAACTGAAACTAGTCCCCAACAGATGCATTGTTTCCTCCTGTTTGTTTGATAAAACCTACAGTGAGTAGCTGTTTTAGGAAATTATTGAGGTTCTTTGTGTTTTTAACATCCTTAATCAATGAGCTTGGAGCTGAGCCCCACCAACAGGACAGCGCAGTTAGAAAGTACTGAGAGGCGAACTAATATTGGTGTGTTGCTTGTTGATATAAGAACAGCTGGCTCGCGTCTGAATAAATCCAAGCAAAAAGTGTAAAACCCAGCTGCAGGTGAGGTGCAGACAGGTGGGACTGGCTGTCGGGTGTGGACTCCGTCCTGCTTCACAGTCTCTGTGCATTCACCTCACGGCTTTTCCTGCACCTCTGAGTCTATGTGTTTGCATTTTCCTTCTTTTAATTGAATCACCTTTTTGCTGTATGTCATGGTGCTGCACCTTCTTCACATGGTTGTTGTGGAATAGGTGTTTAAATATTAAAAATATGCATGTGTCTTCATCCCTTTAGTCTTTAACTCTTTCTGTCTCTCTCTGCAGGACGGATGGCAGACGCTGGTCCCTGGCCTCGTTGCCTTCCTCTGGCTATGGCACCAACACTCCCAGCTCTACTGTCTCGGTAAATATCCTCACTATTTTTTTTTTGTCTCTACGAGTGATCGTATGTTATTTTATAGTGAAATCCAGGGACAGAAGCACCTTCTGCTCTTCTTTTTTCCTCCCATCTGATGTCCTCGAGTGGACATCTGCTTCCTGTTCTGCCTCCCGCTGTTCCCTCCTTCATTCCGAGACTTATAAACACTTCTCTTCTAGTCCGCCTCCCTCTCCTTTACTTTCTGTTCTTCCTTCATCTCCCTTCATGATTCCCCATGTTGCAGTTTCTCTGTATGTGTAGAATGAAGCTCAGCAAAGGCTGAGTTATCTGGCTGTGCGTGCTCTTGACTGCTAGCATGCCTGCTTACTTTAGGGATTTTTCCATTATGGGAACCCACTGAAACGTGTCGCACCAAGTAAAGCTCGTCACACGGGTCCTTCATTTGTTTGGAGGTGCATTCTGGGAGCTAAATTTTGGTACCCCTCAGGAGGAAGCACTAAAATCAAGTACCAGGACTGTGGCGGGGGAGGGGGTGTGTACGCACAGAGCGGTGTTGATTATTTTCTTTAACAGGTAGATGTTATAAACTCAGTTGAAAAGAAAATTCAGAGCACAGTAACATTTGATCAGACCCATCCATACAAATCATAGGTGACACCCGTCTCAGTCGAGTCATGTCACTCGCTGCCTCATACTTGTATATTTATGGGTGAACTGCTCCAGATTAATAGTAGCTTTGAATAGACGTGTGACAGCTGAAAGTTTGAAGAGCCGGGAGAACAACACACAGCCCAGTGTTTAGACCAGCCTCAATCCCAGCCTAACCCCCCTCCTCCTCCTTTAACTGGTTACAGTAGTTAAGCCTAGTCGTGGCCTCGCCCCAGCCTCACCCACAGTAACCCCCAGTGCTGGTTGTAATCTGTGCTCCCTCTGTGCTCCTCCTCTCACAGTCCTCCTGTTCATCTCAGGAGACGCTGCACCAGCTGCCCTTCCAGCCCACACCGGACGAGCTGCACTTCCTCACCAAACACTTCAGCTCTGAGAGCATCACGGACGAGGAGGGACGCCGCTCCCCTGCCATGAGGCCTCGCTCCCGCAGCCTCAGGTAGGAGCTCTGTGCCTTTTATAAGATGCAGTGCCCTTGCATCGGGTACAGCTGATGTTCAGGCCGCAGTGACAGCACATGCTGCAAACAAGGTGTGAGGGTCCAGTCTTTGACCTGCTTTATGGCACCATACAACTGATAGAAGTGAAACTACCCAAATAGGACCCAGGCTGTAATAAATAACCTTTGTGACCTTTCTCTTTCAAGGTCCCCAGGGTTAAACCACGTTGTTGGGGTGACCATGCTTTCTATAAGTGTTAGATCTGTCTCTGACCTGTCAGAGTTTAAATCCTTATTAAAAACATATTTAGTTCCTTCGACCTACAGTCCCTAGTGGAGTCTGCATGTTCTGTCATTGTTA
>NW_018127978.1:338702-350266 GCF_001952655.1 Monopterus albus | reverse complement strand
GTTTTATTTTAATTGTGAAGCACTGTGGCCAACGTGCCGTCGTCTTAAAGTGCTAGATAAACTTTGACTTGACTTGAAGTAGAACTTATCCTTTAACAGCTGTAGTTTTCAAGGCTGAATATGAAAAAAAATCAGGCTGACTTGTCCACCACCATTAAAACTGGAAGACAAAGTAGAACAGTGGGTGAACTTACAGTGTCGACCGACCTCAGCAACATCCTGTGTTATCACCTGTCTGGACACAGCAGCGCGAGCGACTCCTCTGACACTCATATTAGCAAAGCTCAAATGCAGCTTCCTGTTTTAAGCCGCTGCTGATCATCACTTTATCCGGTTAAAGTAGTGGGGAGGCGGACTTCAGCACAACCCCGCCGGCTGCACGCAGCCAGAGATTGTTTATGAGGTAAAAGAGGCATCACTTTGTAACGCCACTGAACAATCGGGGTGGACTGAGTGTTTATCTGGGTGCAACAAACATCTTCGCTGGTGAAATCATCAGCTGATCTCAAATCAGTTTCAGCACTGTAGCAATGATGTAGTGTAATCCGGGGAGTGGCGCGCATGCAGATGGTTATGAAGATCTTTCAGCGAGTATGAAATTCCCACCGTTTATATCAGTGACACTCCCCTGTCCACCTTTCTCCATCTCCTCATGTCTTCTATCTTTATCTCTGTTTTTACCTGCCAAGTGCTGCCTTTAGATTTCAGCCTTTTCATCCCCTTCTCCCACACTCGGGCTCTCATGTCCATCTCTTTGCTCTGAAGATTTATTTCTACTGCTTTACAGAGAGATATTGAATTCCTTCATCCTCTGAGAAGAAAGAGCTGCTTTGTGTGTCTCTGGTTAGCGTGCTGCTGTGTTTGTTGATTGATATCAGGCTTTGTGTGTGTAGAGCTGTGCCCTCTCAGGTAATCTGCCGTCACCTGTGTCCTTATATATCCTCAGTCTCTCTAGAAAAAGAAATCATGAAAAGGTAAAAATGAAAAATAAAAACATCAACAGTGAAATGTTATAAAACCTTCCAGCTTTTATCAGAGATTTTTAAAAGCCGACAAAACCAAAGGGATGTCGTTATAGAAACAAAGGAGACTGAGCGAGTTATTTTACATGGAGGTGACTTTGATAAGTGTTGTGGCTGCGGCCACAGATATAGTGCAAATATATAACCAAGAGAACGCTGCGGAGAGACAAAGTTCAGACTGTGGGGGAAAAGAAAGACCAGAGATCTGAAGAGGAGTGGAGGATGGGGCAGACAATAGGGAGCAGTGAGAGGAGAGATGATGATAATGATGATTAGACCCAGGAGGAGTGGGAGATGTGTCTGAGAGCAAATGAAAACGAGGTGCAGAATACAATTATATGCTAATTTTCCAACGCTGCCACGAGGGATGACACTCACAGTCTCTTTGTTCATCTCTAATTTTTTATTCCTTGTTCAACTCATTCTTCTCCCATTTTTTGCCTCTGTGGTCTTTTCTTAGCCGCTCTGCTCTCTGCACTACAGTGACCAGTTCCCTCTGTCACTATGTCCACCAGCTCCATAAGTGTGTAGGGGGGCGGGGGACGCTGGGGCTCATCCATCCGTGTCACAGTGTGTGAATCAGTTGACTGATGGTCTCTATGTACACACACCTCATTGGCTTTACGGCTGGAAAACTCCAGATAGCACACGCAGTACTGCTCACACCACATTTACATACAGTACAGTATTACAGTATATGATATATATATATGAAGTAAACATTTTCTGCGTCATATTTTACATAATGGTAAATGGTCTTATACCTTTCTATGCTTTTACAGCACACTCAAAGCGCTTTCACATTATTCGGCCATTCACCCATTCGCACTCCCAAGCACTCACGCATTCACACACCGGTAACATCACCGGGAGCAACTGGGGGTTCAGTGTCTTGCTCAAGGACACCTTGACATGTTGACTGGACAAGCCGGGAATCGAACCGCTAATCCTCCGGTTAGGAAACGACCCGCTCTACCTCCTGAGCCACAGCCGCCCCCATAATAAAATGTCCCCCGCCATGGAAACAGGAGCCATTTTCTTATCACGGTAATTGTCGCTCCTTGACACTTAACTGCCTTAATTGTTCTTGTTTTGCAAAATAATCATAAAAACATTCATAGTATAATAAATAACTGCATGTAATTCAGGACTTTCAGGACCCAGACACTGTGATGCTTCTTTCCTGACTTACTTCAGGAGGCAAAGAAGCTGATACTTCACACACTGTGGCGGCAGAGTTAGTGGAGCGTCATGCTTTCTGCACAGATATTGTCATACAGCCTCCTCATTTCCTGCCCGACCTTTACTGTACCAAAAACAGATCAGTAGTGTGGTACTGTAACAAGGTAGGCTGTTGTACTGCTGGAAGTAGTGCTGTGGATATTCTGCTGTGTTAAGACAACAGGTAAACAGAGGAAGTGTTGAGTTGAAACAGGAGCAGATCAGAAAACAGGGAGGCCGACATACTGGACTAAGGCCTGAAGCTAACGGTCACGAAGGTTTATCTCTGCTTCTTCTACGTTAGAATTCACAGGGCAAAACCTTCGCCAAATTTTACAAAGGTATCTTCCTTCTGTCCAGTCCTTTATGGTTTTCAGTGGAATGGTGGATCTCATTACAGGATGCTGAGGCGTTACGCACACATACGCCTCATCCTCAGCGCCTCACCTCTGCTCTGGCCGCCTCTCTGTCACGGCCAATTAGGCCTCTCATTTCCCGAGTCACCTGCCCCCATTGCGAAGCATCAATGTTATATCTCTCTCTCTCTCTCTCTCTCTCTCTCTCTCTCTCTCTCTCTCTCTCTCTCTCTCTCACACACACACACACACACACATGCACCATCTCTCCCCTTTCCTCCTCTCTGCCCACCCCCATCACCGTCTGATTCACTGTCTCGTCTGATTTACTTCAATTACCCTCTCTACCAATAAGCTCGTTTGCATTTTGAGTGCCTGTGGTCGAATGTGACATCATCACTTAGCTGAAAAGAAAGAAAACAGCCTACTGCCAATATTTTAATTATCCAGCTTTATAAAACACCCAGGGGTTGGAACACACTGATCTAATATTCCATCCCATAAATATTTTCTGTCTTTCTAACTTTTGAACGAAAATCAGAACAACTCTTCCACAGCTTTCCCATTTCCAAGGCCGTTTTCCTTGATAATGACGAAGATGTTTTCTCAGGGATTGCTACGGGGCGATTTTTATTTCCCATTACAGCAGAAATATAACAGTTTTAATTAGCCTTTGACTTCTTGTGTTCTTCATCCAAGGGATGTTCCTCCGACCTGAACAGGAGCTGTATTTTAATAAAGGCCCAGGCTGCTCAGAGCCGCGAATAGACAAGAAGAACAGCAGAGGGAGAAAGAAGAGAGTCTGAAAATGAAAGAATGAACAGCCTGTGGCACTGAATCCATCCTTGTCAAGGCCAACCTTTGCTCACTGAGCCCAGTGACAGAGCCAGCCAGCTTTGGATTGATTTCTCTCTTTCATGAAACGTGACATGAAAAGAGAGCTTTAAAGGGGAGCGTGTCAGAGCTGCAGGTGATTGACGCACATCAGTGATGGCTGACTGTGTGTCTCGCTTTGGTTAAAGGGTCAGTTCACCTAGTTTAAAAATAAACCATTTTCCAGTGCTGCTTAGTCTGAAAAGTTTTTATTTTACTGATTCTACAGCCTTCTTTCAGTCTCTGTTGTCATTGAAACTCCTTCCTGCAGATGTTTCATAATAAAAGCCTGCCGCTGCTGGAGGACGGGATGTGCAGTAAGTGAAAAGCTCCATTAACAGTAGTTTAATACAGATCAAAATCAGAGTAGTAACAGTTCACTTTAGTGAGAGGACATTCGTCCTGCAGCCACGACACATCGAACACACAGGCCTAAACGTATGTAAGATACATCATTTACTCACAATTAAGAAAATTAAATTAGAACGTTGTTAAGCAATTTGAGGGAACTGACCTTTTAAACAAAGCAGGACTCATCTGTGTGAACTTCAGACCAACCACACAATCCTGACAATGATAGTTACCGTTAATCCTGCAGAGCGTACTGTAGTTAGAGACGGACAAAATGAAGGAACAGGTTAAAACAAAAGAATAATGGACACATCTGTGTGTGTGTGTGTGTGTGTGTGTGTGTGTGTGTGTGCGTGTGCGCGCGTGTGTGTGACTATGACTGTGTCTTGGCATAATGATAAACGGCCCCCGTGACGTTTAGCTCATATGTCACATTCAAGCTGTTCTCGTTCCTATTAAGCTGATAATTGGGCTTTGAGTTGCTGATAGATGACTTAACGCATTACCTCATCACACAGGTCACGTGTGTGTGTGTGTGTGTGTGTGTGTGTGTGTGTGTGTGCGTGTGTGTCCCGATGACTCATACAAACAAAGACATCTGGAGCCCCCAGTCTGTATTTGACTTCACCTACTTTCCCCTCAGGTTGTAAAAGTCTCTCCTGGAATGTTGTTCTGTACTCATCATTTTACTTTGTAGACACTTTGTTCTACAGATTCTTTTTGTTATGATGGAATTTTTAATCAAATTGTTATTGAAAAAATGCTTTGTCTTAGTTTGATTTCACATTCACCATTCAAATGAACAGTTATTTTATTTTATGTGGGTTATGCAGTTCTTTTTAAACTTCTAAACATGATGTTTGAAGATGTTTAAAGTGAAAAGAGTCAAAATGAGGAAATGATTTTCCTGCACAGCAAATGAAAGTGAAATGTGAATGGAATGAATAATACAACAGGCTAACAAAGCCTAAAATTGCTTGGAATGAAATTTCTCCACCATGACTTGTGTACACACACACACACACACACACACACACTCTGCCTGTCATCAGTGCCTGTCCTCCTGAAAGTGAGACAGAGAGGTCAAGGAGATGGCTGCTGTCGTTGGTTTGTCTTACTGTGTGGGGGGGGGCTTCCGGTTCATGATAGAATCAGAAAAGAGATGAGTCCCGGGGGGGTCGGTGGAGAGACAGTCCACTGAGAGAAGGGTGGATTTATATTCTGCTGGAGCTGCTATGGACTGAAGGAGACGTCACTGTCAGTCTGTCAGGTCATGATGCCCCCTGAGAGCTGACTCTCGGCTGAGTAGTGGACAGCCTCTATTACTCATGACTATACACACACACACACACATACACACACTCTGCCTATTGGTCTGCAGGTCTCCAGAGGCGTTACCTTTGTGCGTTTTGTGTGTCCAGGCTGGTGAGTGCAGAGGTTGTCATGGTCTTCAGTTTGCACCACTGCAGACACACATACTGTATGATGACAACCCCAAGGTCCTGTTAGTGTGTGTGACACCACCCTGCTTTCATTCCTGGTTTTCACCTGCAGATTTGCAGGGTTGTTGTGGAACCACACATGTTTGGCTCTCAGTGTTTTTCTTAACCTCCAGAAAGTAAAAATTAGACTGATCTATAGATTTCACACCTGGAAATCAGCCAGGACATAGTTATATACTGACACCTGTAGGTGGTTCAGCAATGGCTTCAAAACGGCTTCATGCATTTCAGCAGTGAGCCTCCTTAACATCTTCCAGACTTTTCCTTCTATGTGAGCATGAAGACAGAGGACCAGTAGTGTTGATAGCTGAGCAGGTAAACAGGACTGGAGCTGCCTGAAGACAACACCGTGTCTCACAAGAAAGAAAGCAAAATATTTATGTATATTTTGGTCCACAGTGCCTTAGTAATAGAGTCTGTCTTTGTTTGAGCTGCCCACCCCCCAAACCTTAGAATCAAAACAACAAAATAAATGATGTTTGTCTCTGGTTCCAGCCCCGGGCGCTCGCCTGTCTCCTTTGACCATGAGATTGTAATGATGAACCATGTGTACAAGGAGAGGTTCCCCAAGGTTTGTACTGTGTACACATACACACACACTTCCTGTACAGACAAATATACGCCACAGTAGCACAGGGAAGAGAGAGAACAATGCATAGTAGTGAAATAGGAAGATGTAATTATGGTGAAGTCTATCAGGATGCTTAGTTTATCATGGAGTGTTTTGTCCGGAAGTAGTTTGAAGGGATTTAGCCAAAAATATGACACATGGTCACATATGTCTAGTTGTGTATATCTATCAGGTGACTCATCCCCAACCCCATTTGGCCTCCACCCTGGACCCCTCTGCTTCCCTCCCCTTAGGCGACAGCTCAGATGGAGGAGCGACTGGCCGAGCTGCTCTCGTCCTCAGCCCCGGAGAAGGTCTGCCCGCTGGCTGACGGGGTCCTGAGCTTCATCTACCATCAGCTGATAGAGCTGTCCAGAGACTGCCTGGAGAAAAGCAGAGAGGGCCTCATCACCTCCCGCTACTTCTACGAGCTGCAGGAGAACCTGGAGAAGCTGCTGCAGGATGTAAGTCGCTTACAGTTTATTCACTGCAAAAAGCCACTTTTACTTCCAGGCTAATCGTTCTCTTACGAACCAAAGCATCTCTTAAAAGTATAAAAGATCATCTGACACCGTCCTGTTTGTAAGATATGGATTCACTTACAGTTTGTGCTCCTGGTGCATTTTCACAAGTGTAAAAGTATATTGTTTGTCATAAAAGTGAAGAGCAGAACAGTAAAAAGTCAATGTGTTCTCGTAAGGCAGACCTAGTTCTATAGCAGCGTTTCAGCACAAGGGGCACTGAGAGTGATTCACATCAGGCATGCTTAAAAGAAATACTCATGGAGGAGAACGTCTAGTTAATAATAAAGCCTGTTAATATTCAAAAGAAGTTCTTGGTTTACATAAATATATCACATCATATCATATATCATGTTATATCATATATCATATCATGCCGCTCTTATTTTTTCGGATCATATCTGTCTCATTATGGGTCTTTGTCATACTTTCACATTTTGACTAACGAACCTGATGGGAATGCAACCATTAATAATAATTAGTCACACCTGTGCTTTATCCAAAATCCCTCCTTTGTTTTTTATTCCATACATAATAGATTTGATGACAGTGAGCAGTAAATTGATATGTCAGCTGCTAGTGAGTCAGCATCTGTTTGTATTGACAGGTGTGTTGTGATGTGACTAATGCTCACATCTGCAATACAAAGCAGAAACTTCACACACAGAATTTGTGTGCAGGTTAGTTCAGATGGTCAGGAGCCAATATAACAGTATTTACTTAGTTTTACATGGGACAGCTCCTCATAAGTACAACACCGTTAATTCACCATAATTAATGCCTCAAAACTTATTTTTTTATCCTGTAATATGGACCAACCTCCATAGAATATTATTAGGATTTTCAAGACCCCAAATATAAAGCATTTCCATTTTGTCAGAGCATCTGCTGTGACTGGTGATGAAGACATCATGGCGCCTTCCCAGTTCCGCTCGGTTTGCCAGGGCGTGACTCTCTCCTTCGCTCACCCATCGTGGTCACAGCCGCCATGTGAGGCACAAAGACTGTGGCTCCCAGCACATAAGACCTGCCTCGGCGCGCACGCATTCCTTCACACATACACAGACACACACCTGCTGTTTGTTTATTACTGACAAACAGCTCTGGTTTGCTTATCATAGCACTGGAGGATATGACCGATTCTGACTGTTTTTGTGTATTTTTGTGCAAATTTGTGTGAAAACAGAAACATAATTACATGTGTGTGGCAGTGGTGACTTGTCTATTAGCTCAGTTTGGCAGTGCCTGCGGGGTGACATTATGGCTCTTACTGGCCTATTATTGACCTTCTGTTCTGCTGGGACACACACTCACACACACACAAACTAGTTCTCAATCATAGACACACCTATATATAGGCGGTTACACACACACACATCTTCCCTATTTTAATTTCACACTCCAGCAGTCACTGGGGGCCGACAGATGACTCTCCCAGATGAACAGGAGGGGTGAAGGAGGTGCATTCAGAGTGTTTTGGGATGGGCGGGTCCAGGGTGTTCCTCAGCTTCTGATTGGCCAAGGGCGCGTAGAGGGGGAGGTGGATGTACATGGATGGAGCCTGTTCGAATGCTTTTGGAGGGTGTGAGGAACTCAAACACATCTGGAGAAGCTTCAGACGCCAGAGCTGCAATGCGGGTGGATGATGACATCAGCAATTAGGCAGCACCGGTCTGTTTTTTTTATTTGGCGGGCGACCGAGTGCGGCAGCAGGTGGAGCAGAGCTACAGACAAGAGAAGAGTTAAAGCCGTGAGCAGGTGGAAGGAGGTGTGAAAGCAGCCTCCCTCCCTGCACCGTGTATGGAAGTCCTTCATCGATTTTGTGGTTTTGTTGTTTTGGACGAGAGACATGTCTCGCATCTCGTGGCAGAGGAGGCTGGAGGAGGAGGAGGAGGCACTGGAGGAGGTGATGAGGAGGAGCGAGTGGACGGTGTTCACTCACAGCTGGGAGGAGGAGCAGGAGGCAGATGCAGACTTTGCAGTTGAGTCAAATTAAGTTTGGTTCGGTCAAGCTTCATTAGCACGCTGAAACGTGTTACACTGATGGTGACGAAAGCAGTTTCATTAGACTCGAGGACAGACTGAAATGTATGAGCTTTGGTGCTGTTTCATAAGAAGTCGCATTTTACACTCAGTTTATTAGGAGCAGCCGTGTCGAACTAAGTCGGTCTGATCCAACAGACCTGCAGTAAATCCTCCTTCCTCAAGGTGATAATGTTCAGACAGACAGAGCAGTTGCTACACAGTATGTTTACCTTTATACTGTGATATCAGTAAATATTGGGATATAGTAAATGTTCTCGAAATTTTTTGGCCATTCAGAAATAATTGTATCTTGGCATGAACAGCACAGAAAGATCTCTTGACAAATGTGTATCATCTTATGGTAAATGTCGTTACATGACATGAAACAGTGATGTTTTCTAAACTCTGCAGCGACTTGTCCTCCTGAAAACTGTCAAAATACAGTGTCAGTGATTTGGGTAAATTGTCCCTTTAACTGTAATTCCACAAAGAAACAGGAAGTGGAAGTCTGCATTTTTTCTTTGCTGTGTTCAAACTGCCAAGATGGGCCAAGATGAAAACTTTGGTGCTTTGTATTTGAGAAATTAAGCTTTTACAGTTTGTGTGTTGTGTAACAGTCATCATATTTGCAGCTTTGTATAAAACCATTCCCCCCCCTTTGTTAGTCCACTCTGTGGCCTTGATAACTCTCGGCCCTTTGCCTTTGTCCTCCTTGCTTATCCACTTCTTTAGTCATCCCTCGTTCGTTCCTCTCCTCGTGTCATGACCCCATTACAGAACCCACAGGAGGCCGACTCTCCTCTCCTCCTTCCATCCTCCTCTGATTCTGGCCTTGACTTTTATCTTTCCTTCACCTTTCCCTCTCTCCACCTCCACCGGTCATCCTCACTCATCCATCTCTGTCATGGGCCCTTAGTGACCTGCCTGGCGGTCACCATGGCGACCTGCATCCAGCCCATCCTCTACTGGGCCCACCTGGGAGACCCTGTTAGACTCCCGGTGGTTACTCGAGGGCAGAGACGGAGCGCTAACTCGGCTACGGTGGCCTGTCACTGTTCTCTCTGATCCTTTGGCAAATATATGGTGTGAATAGGCTTTCAGATGGAAACGGCACCCATCCAGAGGAGGTGATGAGTCCTGTATCATACGTGTGATGACGTCACTTCTGTCCATTCATTTGTACCTTCAGTACGTGCAAAGGAATTTCATGGACGTCCACATGGCCCCTGTCCAGTGACATAACCCAGGCAGCAGATGTTATACTGAGTAGACGATGAAAACCTGCTCTGCTGTAATCATTTCCCTGAATTATAGAAAATATAAAGCCCACTTTGTCTCTGGTAGTTTCAGAAGCCATGCTACATTTTCATAAGGGTGCCTTATATTTTATTGCTAAAAAGCTTTTAGCCAGACCTGTTCTTTAACAGTAAACCTTACTGGAAATTAAAATAGTAATAACAATAAACAAAGCTGAGAGGAAAAAAGAGTCAGATGTATTAAATACAGCTTTTAAAAAATCATAATTATTCTAGACTATACGGATATACAACACAAAAAAGCATGTTTTATGAGCAGTACATTACTTATTGATTGTTTAAATAACCTGTTATAAATGACTAATTCATTTGAAATTCTACTTTACCTGCTTACGGATTCTTTTGTCTAAATAAGGCGAACGCTCGCTCCAACAGTTATTTATGTCAGAACACTGAACTCCAATGTACAGTTCTCCTCATTTGTCACTGAATTGTATTTGTGATCAATTAAAATGTATAGATCAAATCGTATGGTACACAGATGCATCCAAGCACACTGTGTATACCGTGTAGCCACACTGTAATGTCTTTCACATCAGCTGGTCTGGTCTGTGTCTGACTGGTTAATTAGCTGCAGCATGCTGGGAGTCCGTCCCTCAGCTGTCTATTACTCACCGATCACTGGCCTGTACACTCACCTCACACATTCAGTCTCCTTCACACTTACCCCCCAGGTTTCATTACAGTTATAAATAATTCAGAGGGGGTCCAGGCCCCAGGGCCTCCGGCGTCTGTCGCCACAGCTCTGTTAGACAAACTGTAGCGACCGGCCGCCGCCTCTCTGTTAGGCACATGCATTGTAAATACATACATACTGCATTCATAAGTACGTGCACACACAAATTAAACCCCCCGAGAATTAAACACGGGTTACAGTGGGTGGTTGGGAATTGTTCCACTTTGCACCCATCCACACACACACACACTTCCATTCCATTTCCATCTGCGTCCAGATGCGTCTGCAGTCAGTTACAGTGGAATGCTGGGTAAATTGCTGTGTTTCCACGCTGACAGACATTTCACGGTGGATACCAGGGAGCGAGGCGGAGGTCGCTCTGATTTAGATTATCTCTCAGGTGCTGCTGAAGGAGGGAGTCCTCCGTCCTCTCGTCCTCAAACTGCTTGTTCTGCCTTTTTGTGAAGGACAAACACAATGCACAAGGCTTTTTCTATACAGCTCCAAGGTCATGTAAACATCCAGCATGATGAATTATTTTAAATGTAATTAAGCAATGATTATTACCATGAGGACCAGTCCTCTCCCACAGACTGTGTTTTTAATGTAGGAGCATTAAAACCTCTTCAGTATTTTTCTAAGAACCATTTTTGTCTTGACAGATTTCTCACATTTGAAAATAAGGTATAATGTTGCCTCGTGCCCCTAAGCTAACCTGCTCCTGCTGTTTTGCTGTCTGTGAACAGGCTCATGAGCGTTCAGAGAGCATGGAGGTTACCTTCGTCACACAACTTGTCAAGAAGCTGATGATCATCATCGCTCGACCTGCACGCCTCCTGGAGTGCCTGGTAAGAAAAACTGACTGGCAAAAAAACTTCGTTAACATCCATTTACCATTGTGCTAATGCTTCAAACTGCTGATGTTTGTCAGTTTAGTTCTGGTGTGTTTAATTTAATCGCTTTCAGGATTTTATTATTTAATATTGACTAATGAGATGGTGTGATCTCTAAGAGATAGGGTGAGGAGCTCGGTCACCCGGGAGGAGCTCAGAGTAGAACCGCTGCTCCTCCACATCGAGAGGAGCCAGCTG
>NW_018127978.1:315284-338552 GCF_001952655.1 Monopterus albus | reverse complement strand
GAGGAGCTGGAGGAAGTGTCTGGAGAGAAGGAAGTCTGGGCATCTTTGCTTAGACTGCTGCCCCCGTGACCCGGTCCCGGATAAGCGGAGGAAAATGGATGGATGGATGGATGGTGTGATAGAGCTGTCTTCCTGGCTGGGACTCTTACAAAAGAGATTTTTATTCTTAGTGAGGTTTTTCTTATAAGATAAAGATTAAAGTAAAGTAACTGTACTTAAGCACTGTTTAGAAGCACTTATACTGTACACTCACAGGCCACTTTATTAGGTACAACTGTATGCACTTCAATGCCACACTTCCACCTTAACATCTGTGTGCATGACACTTAAAATGTTTCCGTTTTTGGTGAAATTGTCATAAATGTATAAATTTAATTATATGTTTACTATTAAGATCATAGTCAAAGGTGGTTTTGTCCTGCACAACATTATATTCAGAGGTGTCCCCGCCACCTGAGGTATCATCCTCACCATCAGCTCCCCTTCACATGCGCACTTCTTCCAAACACAGCGTCATCAGTTCAAGTGGGAATGGGCCGAACAGGTGAAGCCAACCGTGTGTGAGCCCAGAAATGAGCCAGGGTAGGAGAAAGTGAAGAAGGGAGACCAGATGAAGACAGATGGGTAACTGCAGGGGTGGTGGGGAGGGAGGAGAGGAGGGGAGGCCGCCCTGGTGCTCACATCATTAGCTTTGACTAATCACATGCGGCAGAAGCTGTGACACCGATCAGGATGAGTTTTCACAAATGGAAGCAAACAGATAGAAGAGGGGGCAGGGATGGGGTATACATGTATACTGTATGTGCTGTGTGTGCAGAAGTGGGAGTGCAACAGTGATGGCCTCTATGTCAGGGAACACAGGAGTAATATTAGGGTGTGCAACAAAAACAGCCTCCATCTTTACACCACAGCTCCACAGCCCTTCTGTTGTTGTTTCAGGTTCTCTACACTGTGTGGTCAGTGCACGTCCACTAAATGACCCCCCTCAAGATGTGTTAGCATCTAAAGCTAAAGCTGTTTTGGTAGCATTAGCCACCTAGCATGGTCATGATTTTACCTTTGTGCTGAATTAATAGGAGTTTAATTTGGGAGTAACTGGAGCTTTGTGTAACGTCAGTGCTTTGTGTCACATCAGCGGTAATCACGGCGTTCTACTGAACTGACACGTTGACTGTTAGCCAGATAACGCTAGCTTCAGACTGGAGGCTGCATTTTGGACAGTTTGTCCCAAACTGGTATCTGTAGCTTCAGGAAATAGGACGGGAGGGGCAGAGAGAGCGGTTTATGGTGTCAGTTTGTCCTGAGTTTCACTAAACTAGACTAGAAGTTGAAATCTGGTTAATAATCTATGATGTCACAGTTTTGATCTGCAATCGAATAATAATGTGTCAGTTTCTTTATGCCATGTTTCACAATGTGAAACACAGTCATGACCTATGAGACAGAACAACCTTTAGTTTTATTTTAAGAGCATAAACAACCTTGGAACAGGAATCTTGCAGTAAAACTACATAACACAATCAACGTTCATACGTGATATGTACATAACAATGTTTCTTTGTAAAGATTTCTCAGTGTTTGTCTAATTTAGTTCTTACTGTCAGATCTACAGCTGTTTCTTTTTTCTGTCTCCTTGCTTCTTCTCCTCACCTCTGTCCCCGTCCTCCCGCCCCTGCAGGAGTTTGATCCTGAGGAGTTCTACCACCTGTTGGAAGCGGCAGAGGGCCATGCCAAGGAGGGCCAGGGCATCAAGTCTGACATCCCCAGATACATCATCAGCCAGCTGGGCCTCACCAGGGACCCCCTGGAGGGTACACCATCTCAGAATCAACATTTTTATTTATTTTCCTCTAAGTGTAGTGAGAGGGGATCAGAGCAGGTGTCATGTGTGGTTGAGCCTAACGTAGCACATTCAGGACGTTTCTCTTTGTTACTCGAGTTTCCTGTTCTGGTTCAGTTCGCTTACTAATCCTCTGTCTTTTCATAGAAATGGCGCAGCTGAGCAGCTATGACAGTGGGAACCCGGAAACCCCAGAGACTGACGAGTCAGTGGATGTGAGTGCAGAACCACCATCAACATCTGTGTAGAAAACACAATCTGCTTAAAGGACTGGCAGCTAAGAATTTATCTGAAATAGCTTATCAGTTAGTGTTCCCAAAAAAGTCACCCAGGACTTTTTTTTTGAAAAGTTGACTAAACAAATATGCTGTTCCCTCCTGATAGATGAGAGTAGCTTTCACACATTTTGTTTCTGTGCTGGATGCAAACATTTCTTCTTTGTGTTGCGTGTCTGCCAGAGTCGTGGAACCACTGTGCCAGCAGCGCCACCACAGGCTAAAACCAAAACTCCTCGAGAAGAGGACTTTGAAAACATCAAGCTCATCAGTAACGGCGCCTACGGGTACAGCAACATGTCATTTATCCTGTTATTCTCATTTTAATACATGCCAGCTTCATTTCCAACCAGTGATTTTAACTTAAATGTTCTTAATGTTCTGTGTAAGATGGCGGCACAGAGGCGCAGTGGCTAAGTGCTTTCCCTGGTGTATCATTCATTCATTCTGATGGAGAATATACGTATTCCTACTGAAGCATACGGTTTAAACATCCCCTGGCTTCTTGTTTGGTGCAGTGCTGTGTTCCTGGTGCGTCACAAGGAGACCCGGCAGCGTTTCGCCATGAAGAAGATCAACAAGCAGAACCTGATCCTGAGGAACCAGATCCAGCAGGCCTTCGTGGAGCGAGACATCCTGACGTTCGCTGAGAACCCCTTCGTTGTCTCCATGTTCTGCTCCTTTGAGACTAGGAGGCACCTCTGCATGGTGATGGAGTATGTGGAGGGTAAGGTCATTGTTATCGGAGTTCATTGTTAGTTTTGCCACTAGTACTGTGTTGCCCAAAGTCATCGCCGCCGTCCTCTGTAGGTGGAGACTGTGCCACACTGCTGAAGAATATAGGAGCCCTGCCGGTCGATATGGCCCGTATGTACTTCGCCGAGACCGTCCTTGCATTGGAATATCTTCACAACTATGGCATCGTGCACCGAGACCTCAAACCAGACAAGTAAGACACACACACACTTGTTCTTTGTCATTCTGTTTACATTAAACACACAGCATTAGTCTGTAGATGGTGTCTAAAACTAAGCTTCTTTCATTTTACATCCTGCAGTCTTCTCATCACATCGATGGGACACATCAAGTTGACAGACTTCGGTCTTTCCAAGATCGGTTTGATGAGCTTGACCACAAACCTGTATGAAGGACACATAGAGAAGGACACCAGAGAGTTCCTGGATAAACAGGTGCCAGCTCACTTCTTCACCTTCTAGAAAGCCTTTTCTGTTTTGCTGTTGTTTTTCTGGCCCAACATCATCAATTCAACTGCTTTTCCAAATCATTGTGCTAATTTTTTATTTTGCAATAAAGTGTGACAAGTTTGCAGCTGTTGAAAGAAGTGACTGATGATTATAAAATGCCCATAGGTGTTTTTTGTAGCTGCTAGTCACATACTGTTAGCAGTTAAATGGAACTTTACCAGATGTTGCGACTGATAAAATCAACAAATCAAACAAACATTTTTTTTAGGACAACAAATTCTTTGTTGGAGTTTCACAAGACCTTGTAAATACTGTGTGGGCTGGTTAAGTTGCCATGTTTCCCATGTGTTTAGCTGCTTTTCTCTGTGCTGATGCTTCTTCAGGTGTGTGGCACTCCAGAGTACATCGCCCCAGAGGTGATTCTCCGTCAAGGCTATGGGAAGCCGGTGGACTGGTGGGCGATGGGAGTCATCCTGTACGAGTTTCTGGTGGGCTGCGCTCCCTTCTTCGGAGACACACCAGAGGAACTGTTTGGGCAGGTCATCAGTGGTGAGTAGATCATCTGACGTACTGCTCCTAAAAGCAGCTTACAGTGATTTGTTTCTTATAACTTTGGTCATCAGAGACACTTTCCAGCCCAGTCACATCGGTGTTTATTGTATAACAACACAGCATTGTGTCCCCAAAGTGCTGCCGTGCACTCTCATTATCCTGTGTTATAAAACCACTCTCTAAAACGTTTGTTGTGGCTGTAACTTTTGATGCATTTTGTGAATAGCTAGCAGTGTGCGGCTAGTTAGTATGTTAGCAGCTGACTACCCATTCCCATGCATAGACACTTTTGTTATGAAGATGCAGCAGTGAATTTCATTTTGCCAGTGACGGGTTTTAATCTCCACAGTCTCCCCCCCACCAATGTCTATTTAAACTTTTAATGTCCTTTGTTTTCTCAGTTGCAAAGCTGTTATGACTGCATCTCTCCAGCGAAGCCAGTAAACATTTATCAAAACAGACACGAGTGACGGACAGAAAGACTCTGTGCCAAAGTTGGCCAGAAAATGTTTTCTTACAATATGGATAAAACACTTAAAATGGATGTTGTCCAGTTCCCATTTTCCCATAAAGGTGTTGTTATGTCCACATTTTATTGTGAATATTAGATGTCAGGGCCCCAGGAGTGAGAACAGCAGACCTGAGCAAATCATAAGTCATGGACAGCGGAGAAGCACAGGCTCGACTTAGATGGCATAAAATCAATTGTGATTTCTCCTCTGCTCTTATTCCTCCTTTGAATTCCCTTTATGAAAGGAAAAGTCAATGATCGTAAACCTGTATTGATCTCTGTGTGTGTCTTTTATTGATGCAGTGTGGTACAAACGAGGGCCTCTCTGTGCCTGGACTGTCTGTCTGCGGGGGGTTTGTCAGGAAGGTTCATCACGTAGAGTCGTGAATTTCAAACTCTTAAAGTCGAAAACTCGGCAGGAACAAATTCACTCAGGTTAATTTAGACAACATGTTGCTGAGAAGATGGTCATGGGATTAGCGTGATATAACTGAAACAAACATTAATTTTCACATCCAGGGTCGTATTTCTGATGTTTTGTCCTCTTCAATCAGTGACATTGTAACACAATCAGGCCAGATGGAACAAACCCCACAATAGATAGAAGTATTTGGAACAATAAACAGATGTTGAAAGGTAAAATGCATTCCCCAGACGACTTACATTAAACATCTGTCACAGACGTTCTGCTCTGACTTTGACCTACTGTACTTACAGTACTTATGGTCACACAGTTTGGTTGTGCGGTGAGGGAATTACTGCCATTTGATGTGCAGTGTCTTTAAGTTTCATCTTCAGATAAGGAGGTTAGGTGATCTGAACATTCTGTTGACTTTTCTGTGTAAATGAGACTTAAGTCACAATGAAGCAGAATTGTCCTTAAAATCCTACTAAGTTGTAAGTAACAGGGACACATTCAAGACTGATTTATGAGAAATGTAACTGTGTTAAATCATCACGTTTTGTCTCTCAGGTCCTGTTTCGTTGGGCTCTGTGTGAGTGTTATAAATTATGTGTGTGACATTGTAATCATATATTAGATAGAAAGGTCTGGGAGGAGGAGGAAACCAACTGGGATTTTGTCAGCCCTACTTGGTCCCGGTGTCTCATTTCCTCTGTTTTTTACTAATAAAAGCAGCTGCAGTATCTGGGCTCACACCACAGATCTGTGTTTGTACTCTGTCTGTGCGCTGCATTAGATGAGATCATCTGGCCGGAGGGTGATGAAGCTCTACCTCAGGAGGCTCAGGACCTCATCGCCCAACTGCTGAGACAAAACCCTCTGGAGAGGCTCGGCACAGGTAACACACACACATTTGAAGAACTAGAAAATTATGAAACTAAAAATTATGGAAAGGTGTTTCAAGGAGCCTCGTTGTTCCCCCTCTGTAGATGCCCTTGTGTGTTAGGTTTGTTTTTCTTCTTTGGGCTCAGTCAGCACTCTGTTGGAATGGGTTCCTCAAAATCCAGGTGTTTGGCCCAAGCTGGTCTCCAGTTATCTGTTCTCATCCGTCTCACTGCGCTCCTTCAAGTCTCTGTTCGTGTCCACAGGAAGCGCCTTTGAGGTGAAGCAGCACCCGTTCTTCACCGAGCTGGACTGGAACAGCCTGCTAAGGCAGAAAGCTGAGTTCATCCCCCAGCTGGAGTCTGAGGACGACACCAGCTACTTCGACAGTACGTCTCTGTCTGGCTGATAGCTGGCTGGTGTTAGCGGTCTGAACATCAGTACTCAGACTGTAATCGACATCTAACCTGACCACTTGCTGTCTCGTAGCTCGCTCTGATCGGTACCACCACGTGGACTCAGAAGAGGAGGACGACACGAATGATGATGAACACGTGGAGATTCGACAGTTTTCCTCCTGCTCACCTCGCTTCAGCAAGGTACAAAGTAATATCTGTCTGTAAATTCTGTTTACGGCCTGTTAAACTCTCCTGAAACAACAAAAGACATTTTAGACTGTTTGTCAAGGAAGAGACCAAGGATTTCGTCATGTAGGACATTGTTGATATCGCTTCACTGGTTCCTCATGCACTTGGTTCAATTCAGCAAATCCAGCACATTATCCCATGATGCCAGACAACAAAAATACCACCATAAACAGCCTTGATAGAGCTGTCTTTTGCATTAAATTTTAAAATTAAATAGACTAAGGGAAAAAGGTTTGAAATACATTATTAGATCTACAGTATAATATAATGCAATTTTTTTCTAAAATCCAACTGCAGCTCTGTTTGTGTACTTCCAAATGTGAACTGTGTCAGCTGAGCTCTGATGCGTGTTATTTGCAGGTGTACAGCAGCATGGAGCGTCTGTCCCTGCATGAGGAGAAGAGGACGCCTCCACCCACCAAACGCAGCCTCAGCGAGGAAGGAGGAGATCGCATTGACAGCCTGAGTGGACTCAAGTCCAGGGATCGATCCTGGCTGGTGGGATCTCCAGAGATGTGAGTTCCTCTAAACAGGCCCAGTCATTCACAGTCATTTTCTATCTTCAAAAATAGTTTGCATTATTTTTAGTTCTAGAGAACTTTGTGCATTTAGCGTGATATTTTCTGTGGGTATTTATTAATTCAAATAGGAACCCACCTGGAATGTGAGTGTCTTGACTTGCTGTCTCCTTTATTTTTGCGACATGTCTGATCTTTGCCCACCTTCCCCTCTCCAGACTGCGGAAGCGTCTGTCAGTCTCTGAGTCGTCCCACACTGAGAGCGACTCCAGCCCCCCTCTGACAGTGCGGAGACGCTGCTGCTCCGCCATCATTGAGATGCCGCGCTTTGCCATCTCCTCCGAGGAGGAAGGAGGTAAAAAAACACAGGAGGAATGTATCGCTGGCCGGTGGCCGTTCACTGTCAGGAGAAGCAGCACTTCACATCAGCCCTGAAGGAGTGAGCATAGCAAAGAAAGTTGCTGAGGCTCTGGAAAGAAATAAAATCTGACATGATACAACTCTGGTTGGTTTGTGGAAGCTGTTTACGGCAGCACAGTGTGTACACATCCAGGTTAGCATTGCTACTAATGCAGACAATCGGTCAAATTATCTGCAATCAAGAAAACCTCGCTTTTGAAACAGGGTCATAAATTGCTGTAACCGTGAACTTAATTGGGGACGTGGGTTGTCACACTGGTGAGTAGGCAGCTGCTGCTTGGGGAACCCCTCGAAGTACAAGCAGTAACTGTATACAAGCTGTAACTCCAGCTCCTAACTCAGCCTGTTCTTTGTCTGTCTTTCCGGTGCAGCTGTAAGTCGTAAGAGTCCCAGCCTGCTGGGTCCGAGTGCAGTGAGGGGTCCACGGAGTGACGAGCTCCCCCTTGCCATCCCAGAGATCCCAGTGGAGAGAGAGCTGAAGCTGGACGAGTCTCCCACCACCCCGAGCTCCACTTCCAGCCCACTGAGCAAGGCCACACTCACACGTCAGTACAAACGAAATCTGATCCATAAATGCAAAGAAAAGACCAGTTTTACATGAACCCAACTTTCTTCTGGTCAAAGTTACTGCAGAGAGAAATCACTGTCAAACTTCCTGCATGATTTCTCCAGAATCCCCCTTAACTTTCTTTACCTTTACACCACTGATATCAGTAGAAACCTTGTTTCCCTGAATTTTGTCATGCACACTGGAAAGGTTTTTTCCGACCGTCTCCCTGACATTAATTCCTCTGTCAATGCAGCGGGCAGCTCAGGCGACATCTGTGAACGTGTTAACGGTGGTAACGGCAGCAATGGTGGCACCAGTGGAGCTGCTAAAGGTGCATCAGACAGCGACTCTCCATCGACTCCGAAGGCCATCAGTGACCTGGCGGCTCGCCGGGCGCGGCACCGGCTGCTCTCAGGGGACACAGACAAACACACGGCAACAGTGAGCTCCAGGCCACTTAACAAGGTCATCAAGTCGGCCTCCGCCACCACGCTGTCACTGATGATCCCCGCAGGTCAGTGCATCTGTCTGTTGAACACCCGGATGTAATCAATTGGAGTTTCTGTCACGTTTCACATATATATTGCTTCTAAGTGTAGTGGATCTTGAACTTTCATGGGAAATAAAGGTAATATTCCTTGATTATTATAAATACTTACTCAGTAAGGCTGTAATATCTGTCCACCCCTAGACCACCATGGAGCCTCCCCACTGGCCAGCCCGATGTCACCCCACTCGCTGTCATCCAACCCGTCGTCACGAGACTCGTCCCCGAGCCGGGACCTGTCGCCAGCCGTCAGCGGCGTCAAACCTGCCATTATCATCCACAGAGCGGGGAAGAAGTACGGCTTCACTCTGAGAGCCATCCGGGTCTACATGGGCGACTCCGACATCTACACTGTGCACCACATGGTCTGGGTGAGCCCGCAGTGCCCATGTTAACACGTTACCTGTTGATGCCTCAACTTCACAAAGATCTTTAAGAGTCAGACGCATCAGTCATTTGTTTCAAACCAGCTTCTCCTGATTGAAATAAAAAAAACTAATCACAAAATCCAAAATGTAGAAGAAAAGTAGCTGACACTGACAATAAACTACTATATTACAGGTATTATTAGCAGGTTAGATTTCTGTACTTTTTTAGACTGACAATCACGTTATAATAGCGTTGGTGTGGTTGCAGTGAACGGGGGTTTTATCGTTGACAGAAGATGGCAGTAAACAACAATAAAACAGGCTTGGTCCAGAGACCTTTTCTACATCTCCCTCCAACACCTTGCCTTTTTTCTATCTCCTCATGTTGCTTCTGCTCCTTCCTCTGTCCTCCTCTGCCTCTCTCAGCATGTGGAGGAGGGCGGTCCGGCCCATGAGGCGGGGCTGAGGGAGGGCGACCTGATCACCCATGTCAACGGAGAGCCGGTGCACGGTCTGGTTCACACTGAGGTGGTGGAGCTCATTCTGAAGGTACAAACATAAAGTTGGCTCAACTCCGCTTTTTCCCTCCAGTAAAATCACGTCTTGAAGGCACAGTACTGATAACAGCCAGAGTGCACGCCACGGGCACTTTTTTATCTTGTTTGTTTACTTTAAGTGTTCTCCTTTTTTGCTTTATGCTTTTTAATTTAATAAAACATTCGTTTGACCTAAATGATGACTTCTTAAAGAACATGAAGTCAAACTGCAAATATCTTTCCAATAAAATAAGATTGTGGACTCACACGTGCACAAAAGAGGCTATTTTTGCTGTATTTTAGTTTTGAAAATGAATATGAATTCATGCTAAATAGAACCATCCAGACACCAGATGTCTGTTGGTAACATACATAATGTCACAATCGGTTTCCACTCACCTGCCCAGGTTGTGACATAAAATACTTGTAACATAAAAATGTAACTTCCAAATTTACACCAGTATCTGAGTAAAGTGACATAAACACTGTGTGTGTTCTCGTAGGGCGGCGCCAAGGTGTCCATCTCTGCCACCCCGTTTGAGAACACGTCCATCAAAGTCGGCCCTGCCCGAAAGACGAGCCAAAAATCCAAGATGGCGAGACGCAACAAGAAGACCAAGAACAAGGAGGGACAGGACAGGTGGGACACACACAGACATACACACACACCTGGGGCATACCAGACATCACGTGAGGTTGCTTAGAGCTGTTTCCTCTGTGTCCGTTGCAGTAAGAAGAAGACGTCTCTGTTCAGGAAGATCACCAAGCAGGCGTCTCTTCTCCACACCAGCCGTAGTCTGTCCTCCTTAAACCGCTCCCTGTCCTCTGGCGAGAGCGGCCCCGGCTCTCCGACACACAACCTGTCGCCACGGAGCCCGACCCAGGGCTACAGGTCCATACCAGACTCCGTCCACTCAGGTCAGAGACACAGCCCCTCACCAGTTAATGTGTTAATTGTCTTCTAAATCAGTTCAGCTTGAACAGAGCTGTATTTCATGGCATTGTCTCTTAGTACAGCCCTGCTGCATTACTCCACTCCCTCTCTCTCTCCCCCCTCAGTTGGTGGAAACTCTTCTCAGAGCAGCTCCCCCAGTTCCAGTGTCCCAAACTCCCCAGCGAGCTCGGGCCACATCCGGCCCAGCTCCCTCCACGGTCTCGCCCCGAAGCTCCAGCGCCAGTACCGCTCTCCACGCCGAAAGTCTGCCGGCAACATCCCCCTGTCTCCTCTGGCCCGCACACCTTCACCGACCCCTCAGAGCAGCTCCCCACAGCGCTCCCCCTCCCCGCTGTCCAGCCATGCTCTGGGCCAGTCCACCGGGGGCCCATCGTTCCCTGTAAAGCTGCACTCCTCCCCTCCCCTGGTGAGGCAGATATCCAGACCTAAGAGTGCAGAGCCTCCACGCTCTCCACTCCTCAAGAGGGTGCAGTCAGCTGAGAAACTGGCTGCCTCCCTCTCTAACCCCCCCTCATCCCCGTCTGGGGTCGCAGCAGCAGGGGACAAGAAGCTGACGGTGGGAGCAGCTGTAGGGAGTCGTAAACACAGTCTGGACATCTCCCATTCAGAGTTTAAGAAGGAGATTCTGCAGAGGGAGCCGAGCCTGCAGAGCCTCCAGGTAAGAGTTAATCACACTCCAGTGGATTCTAACAGCATAATGATGATGGGGATCGCTGGAAGGAGATTATGGTGCTGTCAGTGAACAATAGTGTGTTTAATAGGACGTCTTATGGAAAGATGTAGCAGTTAGCAATATTATGTACATGCTATTGAAACTGGTTCTCAGACAGGAGAAGTGTGCATGGCTGGAGCACAGATGAGATGTGGAGCTGAATGACTACTCAGGCTTAGTGCTTATCAAAACCACAGCCGAAAAAGTGGAAACCAGATTATCTGCGCTGTGTTCTAGCTACAGATTCCAAAAACCAATTCAATTTGAACCTAACAGTTTAATGTTTTAGTTTTATGTTGATGTTCTGCTGCAGAAACCTTCACCAGAAACATCCACAAACTCATGAAAGCTCCTGTTTTCTATGATTAGCTGTTCCCTTCACTGTGCACGATGTGGGATCAGTGACATTCTGTCGTGTTACTCTGTCTCCTCCAGGAGTCAGCCAGCGAGAGTCTTCTGTCCTCAGCAGGACGTGGTGTGGAGAAGGGCAGCCTGCAGAAACACTCCTCCTCTTCCAGGAAGTTAGGACGCCAGGAAGGGGACGGTGCCCTCAGTGTGGTGTCTGGCTCACTGGGCCTGGCCCCCGGGAAGAGCAAGCTGAAGGACAAACTGTCCGCCATCCGGCAGGACAGAGCAGAGCGGAGGGAGTCACTGCAGAAGCAAGACGCCATCCATGAGGTTGATTCATCTGAGGACGAGACAGACGAGGGCTCAGAGGACAGCCAGGAGGGACGCAGGGGGGCAACATTCACCCCTCCTCCCCTGCTGAGGCCCACCACTGTGAGAACAGGCCCTGGAGGCACTCTGCCATCCCTCTGCCTCTCCCCCTGCACCCCCCATGCCACATTCACCCACACAGGACCCTCACAGGTAGGCAGGCCCACTCCCTCGCCTGCTCCCTCCTCCATTACAGAAACAAAGTCCAGTCAGAGCACCTCCTCTCTGGTCCTAAAGGACAGCAGCTCTGCCTCATCCACTGAAGACGGAGCACAACAAGAGAGGAAGGTTGTGGAGCCAAGTGGTACCAAACCCACTCAGGGCTCCCTTCCCTTCTCCACTCCAGGCAGTGCCTTCATCTCAGTCAGCAAGGACACTTTCCTGAATCCGACTCCTCCACAAGACTCAAAGAGCCAGTCCAGAGCAGAGGACCCTGGAACCACTGCCCCCTCTACAATGAGCACTGCAAGTATTCCTGACTGCACAGCCTCCACGAGTACCGCAGCCTCCCGAATCACCACAAGTACAACAGACTGTCGAACCGCTAACAGCCGAGATGCTCCCTGCACCTCCCGCTACTCTCCTGGCATCCCCAAGGAGAAGAAGGACGCCGATAATCGGAAACTGTGCGCTGCTGCCGCTGCTGCGAGTCTAAGTGGGTCATCCTCGTCCCCTTCAAGCTCCAACTCGGGCGCTAGCTCCCCAGTTCCACCCTCTGACAGTGGGGTTGACAAAGTTATGTCCCAGCTTGCGACAGTAGCTAAGAGCGTTCTGGGTCCTGTCAAACTGAGCGCTCCTGCAGACAAGAGCTCAAAGGACCAGAAACCCTCCAGAGGTGGAACCCCAGAAGTCCCCCACCCTGACCCCCTTTCCTTCCCCTCCAAACAGCTCACAGCCCCTCAGTCACCTCACCTATCTCCAACCAGGCAGAAAACAGAGCGAGCTGCTTCACCGACCACTTCACAGAGGTCGGCCAAATCCTCCTCCCAGAAAGACTGCGCAACCCTGGCAACACCATCCTGCAAGGACGTCACAGCAGGGGCCACATCAGGGTCTGTAAGTAGGGAGAGCACTGCCACCTCTGCATCTGCACAGCGGCCGGGTGCAGCAGCTCAGGTCACCCCCAACACAAGCCTCCCTGTCTCTGCAGCAACTGAGCCACAGCGCAAGGCGTCCGAATCCCAGACAGCAACTATGGCCAGCGGCACATCCGCCTCCTCACAACCAGAAAAAGCAACCGGCAAGAAGACGTAGCAGCAAAACAAAATGTACAGCTCACACCGCTCAGTGCTAGCCGGAGGCTGTAAAACTCACACAAACTGCATGTTTGGGAGAACACAACATATTACTAACTAATCTGAAAGTATGACTTTCAAAGGAAGGTGCAGACAGAGAGCTAACAGCAGCACACACAGATGTGCTGGTCTCAGCTCTGTGCCAGCTGTTCTGTGCTTTTTATGTTTGTGAGAGTTAATTTGGTGTCCTGCCGCTTTGGTTCATGCTTTCAGACTAAATTCCACGAGGGGTTTCGTTCGTTACCCTTCTGCAGACATGTCTGGGGCTAGAAATAAAGAGCTCGCTGGTCCATGCACAGGCAAGTTAAAGTGTAGGCACATTTACACACACCACGCATGTTCCTCAAACAGATCAGAACATACCTTGCTGAACAGGCTCTCGTCCTAGAACAACTGCTAACCATCCCTCACTGGAAAAGGATTGCATCTCTGCAGTGAAGTGCAGCTTAAATTCATCAGTCTGTGTAAAAGCATTAGAGTGTTTTTAACAGGAGGGACTCTGCAGTGTCTCTGTACACTCAGCACCCAGCTAATAAGACCAAATTTAATTCTCCCTTTTGCTGTAGCCCCTGCTGAGTTGACACTGCAGCTCTGCAGCTGAGGAGATGTATTCCCCGAGCACTGACTGCAGGAGTGGTTCTGCAGACATTCAGAGAGATTTGAATTTCACTGTTGGATCAGGGTTTATGTGCATTTATCAAAGGACAGAGCTATGGAAGCTGCCTAAAACTCAATCAGTGAGCTCAAAGTTTTAGTTCTAATATTTGAAAAGCACTGACTTCCTGAAAAGTACAAGCACTTACATCCAGTCCGCCATGTGTTTGTTAGCTAAGATGCCAGATCAGGTCAGGTTTCAGTTGTTGGCTCCATTTAGCCCCAGTTTCAAGTTTGCTAACACATCTTTATTTATTTCTACTTGCAGTTTTTATCAGCAGAGAATGATGCTAACTGTCACTTTCACCAGCCCATAAGATGGTGATGCCTGATTTTACAGTGTGGCTGCTGCAGCTACTGCGTTTTCTGCAAATGCTCTAAAAGTATCTAAAAGTAAATGTTTATTAAAGGGTTAAACAAAGGGACTTATTACTGGATCCAGTAAAGTCCTGTCAAATCCCAGCCCTAGCATGTTAGCATGAGCACAACTAGCTAGGCACGTTGGACATGTTTTAACTCCGGCCCTGAGATTGCCATGCTGCTCACCACTGTTTGGGTTCAGCCACCTGCACAGACCCCCACCCTGAGCTTCAGCTGCAGACCCAGACTGACTGTGGCTCTGTTGGACCACCACCTTTTTATTTCTAGTCCGCTCGGCCTCTAAAGGCTCCACTTGTTTGTTTGGTATCTGGACTGACTCACTGTGCTTTTTGCCTCTAATCCACTTTGTGTGTGTGTGTGTGTGTGTGTGTGTGTGTGTGTGTGTGTGTGTGTGTGTGTGTGTATATTTTTTTTTTGTGTGTGTATATATGTGTGTGTGTGTGTGTGTGTATATATGTGTGTGTGTGTGTGTGTGTATATATGTGTGTGTGTGTGTGTGTGTGTATATATTTGTATATTAATATATATATATATTCATTTAACATTCTGTTGTGCATCGGATTTATACCCCGAGTGTGTTTGTGTGTGTGTTTTATGTTTACCTTAGGCCAGGACACCTGTGTGTGTGCCGAGCTCTCTGGGTCTGTGTCAGGCATCAGGCTTTGCACAAAACTTTATCTCATTTGTCTAAGAAAAAACAAAATGGAGATCTGTTCGGGATGTTTGACCACTTCCTCAAGTGTTAGACTCTTGCTTCTGGAGGTAAGAACAAAAATCCAGTCAGCCTGTTCAGTCAGCCTTTTCTTTGGATATTCCACATGTAATTTCCTCTGTGCCGTCATGATGACGTCCTCGATTCTCCCTGCATGTTTTAGAAAGAGTTTTTTTCAAATTCAGTTTGCAGAAAGTCACCTGTGAAACCCGGGCCCGACCCACTTGTGAGATAAATGTTTCCTGCTGTTTCCAAGCCGCTCTTCTTGTGAAGCTGAACTGAACCTCCCTCAGTGTCTTGTCTTTGCAGAGCTTGTCTCTGTTAATGGATGCTGTTCAGCCGACTGCAACGATCCCTGTATCATGTTTACATGTTTGTTTCTTTGTTTTGTTTTTGTGAGTGAATTTTGCAGCGGTCGAACTCCCTCTGACAGGCTAAGACAATTACCACCATGGTCAGGTGACTCCTGGTCAGAATGTGGTGTGCTATGTGGTCATGTGGGCCACAGAGGAAGAGTTAGCACAAATGTGTCAGAGTCGTCATCACATGTGTGAACGGGTGTGTCTGCGGAGTCGGGGCTCGTGCACAGAGCAACTCCAAGGATAGAGCTGCAGTCAGCTGCGGCCAATTACACGGTCAGGAAGTTAAGGAACTCCTGAGTTAAAAGCGCTTCTCTCTTTGGTGGCGTTTAACCAGCTGCACTCGCTGTTATTCATACACACAAGCCAAAGGTCTCGTCTGTGGTATCACCAGATACAGACGAGGTCAAGGTGGAATGGAAGACATCAGTCTGCAGGTCAGATTTGAGAGCAAGCACGGACACATTCCTAAGTCCTTAGAATTGTGAGCATATTTAACAGTCTGAGGCCAGAAGCCACGTTTTGCCTGTAGGCTGAAGTGAGCAGTTTAAAGGCCAGTTTAAAGTTTAAAAATCTTAGATTTGTTCATCTTGGAGGTTAAGAAATCTCTTTAGATTGGCTGAGGAGCTCCACTTCCTTCAGTTCAGAGTCGAGAACTCTCCTCAGCTTTAAAAGACAAACTGTAGGAAGATCTTGTGACTTGCAGATGAAATCAGAATCTTGTGCTTTAAGCTTGAAGTAAACCTAGAGCAGTATTATCACAGTGTCTGTTTCACTGTGTGTGTTGGTTAGATATGTTATAGGTCCTGCAGAAACTGTCTGCACAGACGTATCCAAAAGTCAGATAGTTTCATCTGGGCATCAGAAACCCACAAAATGCTGTCTGTGTCCTGTTTCAGTCCCTGTGTCCTCTCAAATCTTGACTAACGGGTTAAAGATTAACTAAGACAGGTTCATTAAATCTTGCCGTTTGGTCCTTGCTCAGTAGATTTGTCACTGCGAATTTTCCATATCAGTGCAAGAAGCACCAGAGTTTTGACGTTCTGTGTGTAATTAGACCCGGAGTGTTTTAACCGTGCACCGTCCAGCCCATCTGCTCTCAGCTGCTCGTCCTATTAATACCACATGAACAGCTGCCTCACACACTCACACACTCATACAGATCAATACTCGCACCATCAAAGCTACTGTAGTGGTGCCAGTTTCCCCGTCTCCACTGACTGCAGACACACACACGACACCTCCTCCTGGGTAAAGATGGCGGTGCAGCCATCTGCTGGAGACCGGGGCATGTGTCAGTTTCTCGGGTGAAGTCATTCATCTTGAGCCCCGAGCCTGTTTACCACGCCACACGGGGTCAAGGTGCCCCCCTCAGGCCCTCCTGTCCCATCCTGGCCCGCCCGCTGCAGCAGTTAGTCTGCCCTCCAGCCCATGTTTACCCATCATGCACCCGTGCTGCTCTGTGTCCGAGGCCCAGTGACCAGACCCCCCCCCACTGTGGACGTTCATTAACCAGGTCGACGTGGAACTGGAATCAATTAGAAAGTCAGGGTTTGAGAGCGTGTGTGTGGAGCTGTGTCAGCAGCTGGTAGCACCATCACCTGTGTAACTTCTGGGTGTTAGTACTAGTGCCGATGCAGTACCTGGGTACAAATATAGTGCTTACATAAAGCATATTTGATTGAATTCAACAAAAATGATGAATTTCTCTGAGGTTACATGTACAAACACAGGCAACAATGACAGGTGTCTCCCTCCAACTGGAAACTGCCAAATATTCTGTCACTGTAATGAAGTAATTTTGTCACTGAATACTTTTTGTAGTTTGACCTTAACAGGTGACATGTCCAGCAAATCCTGCAAAAACAGCTGCGGCAAACAGCAGGTTTACAAACTAAACACACACAAACCCCAGACTTTGAACACGGAGCCTGTTTTGTGCTCCTGCCTCCACTTAGGCTCAGTCCATCAAAAACACATTTCCTGTTCTCATGCAGTACTTTTGTAAAAACGTTCAGGACAAAATGAGGCTTCTGAGTTTCCTGAACCGACGACTGTGTCTCCGTTTGCTCTCACTCACTGATTTGTCCCCAGCGAGTTTCCGTATGCCTCTGACTCCGAACAGGAGCACAGACAAGCTCTGTCTCTGAGGCACACGGTGACTTAAACATGTGACCTTGGCCATGACGAGGTGAACCCTTCCTCCCACCAAAACATCCACACACACACTCTGAAGCTTCACATCACCGTTACATGAGAGTCAGTGATGGTTCAATGTGCAGTCCGTTGCTTTCTGTCTCAGGAGGTCATCCCTGACCTTTATTGACTTGACTCCAAACCATGTTTGTCTCTAAAGACTGAGGAAGAGGAGGAGGAAGGTTCAGCTGTGCACCATAAAAGCTTGAGAAAGACATTAGGAGGGAGAAAAACATCACTAGAGTAAAACCAGTGCAATATCTTTTTATTTTTTATTGTGGTAAAAGCATGTTGTAGTCAATCTTACCTTACAACAATAATAAAGTTTTTTTTAATGTACGGCTCCGTGTGTGATGTGCTGATTGTGTTATATGATGGTTTGTTCCTTCCCTGCACTTCATCACCACCTTTTATGTGACACATCATGCTTTTTACATTAGGGCTGCCACTGAACTCACATTAAATCACAAATGATAGAAGATAACTGGCCCCAGGTTAAACTGTGCCTCTGGCTACAGAGAGCTGCTGCACTGCCAAACAACTCAACCAGAAAGAGCACTTATCTTTGCAGCTACCTCTACGTGTCTCATTTTTGTGTCGATATTCAGAAGTGGCCATTTTGCATCTCTGCATTTTGTGACTCTTTAACAGCTTTCATTGTGTTGCATCTCTTTTTAGTCACTTGTTTTACTTATTTTGTCTGTCTTATTCTGCACATCCTTGTGCACATTTTGCACCTCTTTGTGGCTGTTTTGCATCCATTTGTTGTGGACTGACCTCATAACCACAAATATTAAGTCACTTCACACAGAGGCCTCTGGGCTGTGCTCACTACACCTGTTCTGTTGTCACCTCACTCGAATCTAAAGAAATATTGGAGCAACCAGAGTCGTGATGCTGAGCTGCAGAACACTGAGCAGCTGCTCACCGAGATCTGACCATCAACACTGATGCACCGCAAACTAATGTTACTCTCCTTCACTGTACAAGAAGCAGGAAACCTGGACAAACCAAAGCAGAACTGTCTGATGATTCCAGTGTTTCTTTATGTTTTAATCTGTGTAAACACGCACACACGCAGAACAGGATCCTTAAGATTCACATGATTTAAGATGAAGCACTTCTTTGTTCTCAGAAGGGAACGGTGGCATTTTCCTCCTCTGCTCAGAACTTCATCTCATACATGTGATGTTAAACTGCCCCCTCCCTCTCCCGGTCCATGCCAGGCATTTGATTCTCAGGCGTTTGTCCTCATCACGTCCTGGTGTCTTTCGGGGGAATGAGGCTGAGCAGAAAAGTGGCAGTAAATTATGTGTAAACTCGTTTTCCCTGCAGTTCTGCGTATTATCAGTAAAGTGGCTTCACCCAGCCAGTTAAGCTGTGGTTGTTGCCTCAAATGGACCGAACATCCCCTGGATGTGTGTCTGCTGTCTCTCCCTGTCGCTGCAGGATATTTCTGGCATCTTAATGGTCTTGAGAGACGCTTCAGCGGGGCCTGCAGTGCACTTACGTGGGGTAATGGCTGATCTGTGCAGCGCTGCCACAATTTCAGGGAGATATTGCATTAAAATCCATTAGTTTTCCTCCTGCTACCATAGACTGTTGCTAAAGCACCTCACTCTCCTGCTGCTAGATACTGAGGTCAGGGGTCAGGGGTGATTTAAAACACCACCTACTGCTGCATTCTGGGATAATTGGGTCCCCCCCCCCACCTCAGTCTCACCCTCCTTCCATCCATCCAGGGGTCTGCGTGGAGCTGTCAGAGCAGAGCAGGGCACACGGCCCCTCTCAGTCTCTACTGGAGGTCCTGAGGTAGTCAGGGTGGTGGTGAGGAGCTGTGACAGCAGGCGTCCAGCCATCACACACACACACACACACACAAGAAAAAAACGGTGGAGGAGCAGTGACAGGCAACCAGCGCAGGGTGATGAATTGCCAGCATCGCCTGGCTCTGACACGGCTCTACATGAGCAGGCAAATTCATTCCAGGCTGCCTGGGAGGGAGGGAGGAGGGCAGACAGGGGAGAGTGAGCGGGAGGAAACAAGCCCCAAATATATCGACTTCCTGTGTTTGGCTTTGGCCACTTGTCATCCATCAAATAAGAAAACCGCAGCCATGAGACTCAGGTGTGTCTGTGAGTGTTTGACTGACCTCACGCTGGACGTCCACAGTTGGGGCCTGTCCCTGCTTACTCACAGCCAGGATCCAACATCGATAGAAGTGCAAGTCCTCCCACGCAAACAGGCACAACAAAACTAAATGTAGGGTCACAGTATGTAAATTATATACACACACACACACACACACACACACACACTCCTGAGGAGCGGTCTCATTAGACAAAATAAGCAGAAACGTGCGTGTGTGTGTGTGTGTGTTGGGCCTCTATGCAGGTGATCTCATTACTCTTATGGAATGTAAACATGGATGAAAAGTTTCTTTTGTCACATCAGATCTCCTCCAGATTAGTGTAGTAATTATGCTAATACTATAATTGCATATCAGGGCAATATGTTCAGGTTCGTGGGTGTGTTTCCATGTTTTCCACTGTGGCCTCACATCTGTGTTCACAGTCTTCTGTCCATAAAGCTCCTTCAAACACTTGCTTACCATAGAGCTAAAAACAGTTCTTTTCCTAGGTTGTTCCGTCTCTGACATGGTGAAGGTACAAGCTTCGTATCAAGTAGCAACTCTGTGTTAAAGCTGAAGTTTTAAAGGACCAGTTCACCATTTTGGAAATATACTTTGCTGTTTTTTTTTTTTAAATGACTCGGATAGACGCTGTCCGAGAGTTCTTGTGATCACGATAACTTAGAGGGGAATTTCATCAAATTTGGTACAAGTGTCTCCTTGGACTCACAGATGAGCTGATTAGATGTTGGTGGTCAAAGGTCAGGGTCACAGTGACCTCTGTCCCATTTCCTTGAATTTGACTGGTTGGTGGAGGTGTACCACTGCAAGGCAGGGATTCAACTTGTTTTCTGATTGAGTGTGTGATGAGATCAGTATCAAACCCATGTCTCTGTGTTAAGCACAGACCTGGTTAGCCTAGCTTAGCATAACCCCTGGAAGCAGACCGTTTAAAAATACATACTGATTAGTATGATGCATCTTGTTTGTTTAACCTGTGACTGGCTGCCAACACCTTAATAAACAGTCATTTTTCAGTTTTGAGAGTCACAGTTATTTTAAGGTTAAGGTGGGTTTATCATGTTTCCTTGCCTGACAGGTGTCTTGGGCATCACACTGAGCTGTGCTGATCACTGCTTCTGCAGAAAGCTGGATGGTGTCACAGCTGTGGCTTGTGTCCATTTTTCTTCAGTAACAGCTCAATTCTTTGAGTTCTTTTTCTGTCATTAATAAACCTCCGTCAGTTTCCCCTTGGCCAAGCCGCCTGTTCGTCATCAGCCCCAGGGAAAAGATAAGAACAAAGTGACTCCTGTTTCCAACTTCCTCATCACCATTAATGAGCGGCGTGGAGTAATTAAATCTGGCTCCTGATTGGCTCAGACCTGACAGAGAGAGATTACATCCCATTGCTCCCTGTCATCTAATTGGTCTCTGCAGGTAGCAGGTGCCAGGTACTTAATGAGGCCTGTTGTGGCTGATGTATGCTACTGTAGCATCAGGCCTGCCACACTCGAGACGATGATGCCTACGATGCTAATAGTGCATGAAATAGCTGCCACTGTCAGGAAGTAAATACAGATTGTGGTGGAGGCAGAACAGACATTTCTGTTCATTTCAATGTTTGAACAGAAACAGAGGTGGTGGAGATGTGGAGCACGGCTTGCTGTTGTTCCCCAGGTGTGATGGTCCGCTTTTAAATCGGTGCATTATTGCACTTGAATGCATCAAACTAACTCCAGATGCAACATTCAGATGAAGTAAAACTGGACAGTCGACTCTGAGAGCAGCAGCCCTGTGGGGCAGCACGCCACGGTTTAAAAGTGACACTTCAACCATGGCCAGACTGTCCTCCGACATGTTCACTAAAGCTCTGTGTTTTTGTTTCTGTGTATTGTCAGTTTAACACTGACACAACAAAAATATAACTTTATTACATAGAAAATGCTTTTTAGTTATGTTCAGTGCAAATTAGCATCAGTATTGACTGGTGTGTAAATAAATAAAATGAAACCTGTGCTGTTGTTTTGTTCCATTTAGCTGGTTCCATGATCCTGCAGTCCGAGACGGTGTTGTCCTTTGTGGAGCACAGACGTTTTCAGATCTGAAAATCACTGGGTTTCGCTTTTTTGTCCACTTGAAAGCTGTTTACGTTATGTCACCTGCAGGTTTAACAAAAAGTCATTAGGGATTTTTCCTGGAATCACCTTGTCAGAGAGAAGAGTCCTAATGAGGTGAGAGCACAGACACGCAGCCAGGGCCTCTGAACAAAGAGGCTGCTGCTCAACAAAGGACTGGTAGGAAGGGGTTAAAAGATCCAGGTGTGTGTGTGTGTGCGCGCGCACGTATGTGGGGGCACCCTGGGTCTCCATCAGTGTCTGGCTGATTGATTGAGATGCCAACCAAGATAAAAGATCCCGTCCTCACAGCACGGCCACGCAGCGCCCCGGGGAGGGAGGAGCACACACTGACACGCACACACACACAGGCCTGCACTTGGATACCTGTACTGCATACAGATCTGCTGTCTTCACACTCTGGGGCCCAGGTGCACGACTACATTTGTGTGCACAGTGAAAGAACCGCACGTGCATTTCTTTCACACGGGGAGTGTTCTGGTTTTCTCAGTCAGTAATCACATGTGGTTTGGACGTGCTCCATGTGAAATCTAGGCCCTTGTGACGACGTCAGGTTCACTTGTAATTTGACACATTTAAAGTGTCATTGCAACAGCGCACGTGAAATACAGCGCTTACAGAGTGTGTGTTTGGACGCGGAGAGGATGTGCAATCATTTCACACATGAAGCATATTTCACAGTGGAGCAAACTGTCAGCAGCAAAATCAGTGCACAAAGGGAAATGACATTAGATTATGTCATCACAGAAAATTAAAAGAACTGAGCACAATTTTGTGAACCAATTTTATTTTTATTGGCTTTACAGAGGTCACTATGTGAACTGCAAAAAACCACATGAAAACAGAAAACCAGACCCACACATTTAAACAAAGACTGTCCAGCTCATTATAACCATAGTTTTATTCATGTTCTCACCCAATTTTCAGTTGTTATCACACCCATGACTGTGCTTGAGCAGGGGCAAACTGCACCTACCAGTAGGCACACGTGTGTTCTCAGGTCAGTGGGTCATCATAAAGTGAACACATCCTGATTTGATCCCAGCTGTTGTGTGTAACTGATGTGCATGTCAGTTTAGAGTCTGCACGTGTGTTTTCCATATCTGACACATTTTCATTCAATAAAGAACCAGATATTATAGTAGTGAAAGCAGTCGAATGGGGGTGCTGCCGCTGCTGCACCGTCGCTCTCTTTGTTTAGTCTCTGTTTTCTCCTCATTCATTTTTTAAGTCCTGACATCTCATTTTGCTTTTCAGGCCACTTTATCACCCCCCCAACCCCTGTGCTTGCACACCAGGCTTGACCGTCCACCTCCTCCATCCTTCATGCCTCCCTCTCTCCATCTTCTGGACTTCCCTGGGCTCCTCCATTCATTTTTAACCTCCTTCCCTCTGATCATTCAGTGGAGGAGCTGTTCGATGTGTCTGACGTCTCTATCAGATAGCAGCGAGTGGTCACCTGCAGGGGGAACCAGCCTGAAATACACACCAGGAGCTGTCACACACACTTCTAACAAACGCACTGCAGACACATGCACACAGCAGCATATATCAGCCACCCGGCCCACAGTCCACATTCCTTAATGTTATATGGTAAAGTAGAGCAGCAGCATTTCAACACACGCCTGCAACAACAGGGAGCAATGTTTGGTGCTTTAAAGCAGTGGCAGACCTCCAGACTGTCTCAGGCTGATCCTCACAGCCATATGTTGAGAGGAGGCACACACCACCCAACCCCCCCACCTCCCCTCCCCTAATTGTCTCACC
>NW_018127978.1:314550-314802 GCF_001952655.1 Monopterus albus | reverse complement strand
GGCAGCCCCAGGGGTGTCAGGATGGGCAATGGGGCTTCAGCCAGCATTGTTACGAACACTGGCACCCCACAGGGAGGTGTCCTCAGTCCCATCCTCTACACCCTGTTCACCCACGACTGTGTCGCCTCCCACAAAGAAAACATCATCCTTAAGTTCATGGGCAACACCCCAGTGATAGGTCGCATCACTGGTGGGGACGAAGCAGCCTACAGGAGGGAGTCATGGTGCAAGGACAATAATCTCAGCCTCAAA
>NW_018127978.1:278208-314088 GCF_001952655.1 Monopterus albus | reverse complement strand
TGTACTGTTTACATTCTCAGTTTGCACATGCATAATTGCACATTGACTGTTGACTGCTGCACATGCTGCTCCCATACAACATACATTCTCTTATTATATTCTTATATATTTTTATTATATTGCTGCTTAAAGTGCCTTAGATTTTGTGTTACTTATTTATCTACGTACTTTATATTTCATTTGTATTTTATGGCATTCATGTGGACGGCAAAGTAAGAATTTCATTGTACAGGGAAACATGTTTCCTAACTGTGCATATGACAAAATAAACACTTTGAACTTTGAAACACACATAAGCAGTGCTGCAGCACACAGACTCACTTCTACAGCTGGACTGTGTGTGTGTGTGTGTGTGTGTCCATGCAGGGCTCCACTCGCCCACAATGCACTGACAGTGTGTGGACCCCGAGTCCCCGTCTAACCCATGGCTCTATAATGAAGGAATAAGTTTATTACTGGCCTGTCGCCTGCCTGTGCTGCTTCCCTTCCCTCCCTGGTCACTTGTTACTCGGTTTGTTTTTCCTCACACGTGGTGAGGTGAGAGCAGCAGGTCAGCACCTTTGTTCATTTCCTCTGATCTCATGTTCAGCTTCGCTGAGCTGGCAGCTCCATCATTACCTCCACGCTCACCGTCCTTCTCTAACTGTAATAGTGTTGTGGCAGCGGGCTGCGACCCTCCGTGCTCCATCACTGTCACTCACTGAGCCATAGAACGAGTAGATATTCAATTAGCAGCAGGGAGATGGAGAATTAGAATGTAGATGACCCAATTAAACCATAGGAGGGCACTGTTTGATTAGATTCAGAGCCACATCTTTATAGAGCATGATGCTTTACAAAGAGAATCACTATAACATCAGTTTACACCCCGCTGTGCACACAGTGTGCCAGTGGTTTATTTTTTATATTTTGTTAGTTTTATATCCTTAATTAGTCCAATTGTAGAAATGCATCCAGATGTACTCCTGCAGCTGTGGGCTACAGTACAGCAACACAAACCTCTGGAGGTTTGGGTTTATTTTGGAGTGAACCTAATTATCTCCTGGCACCACAAGTGGGGCACGGTTTGCTGATATGAAGGTAATCAGTGGCTCTAAATGTGGCTGCTGACATCATGCACTGCAGGATAGAAATGCACTATTTAGGCCCCTTAGCTTCCATGAAGGGAGATAACAGGGCTGAATCACACTGTGATATTTTAGACTAAATAGAAATGTGTTTCCCAGTTTGGTGCGGAGGAACCTGCACAGAGCTCTGTCCTCAACCGGACCAGCGCCTCAGGGGTGAACCGGAAAGCTGACGACGAGCCAGATCTTCTCACCAGCACCGGTGTCTAATGGGGGCAAATCCAACATCTGTTGGAGGACCGGAGCCAGAGGTGGGGAGGATGCCCTGTGCAGCTGCAGTGGGAGTGTCCACATACTTCTGGCCAGTGTACATCACAGGTGAGTCAGGTGTCAGTATGTGTTTGTGTTTTAGGAGATTTCACACACTTCCTGATGCAAAGGTCTGTAGGAGTGTAACTGAATTCGTTAAAGTACATTCCCTCACATTATGTGCTGTGAATAACGTTCTGTGTGTTTTCTCTAAAAGACTTGTGTTTTTCTGCGTGGAATACTTTTAGCTGCATCTTTAGTAGGGTACCTTTAGAAGGTAACGACAGAAATCCCTTTTCTTCTAGTTGGGTCACGTCAGCAGGTACAGCAGGTTCCTGTCGGGCTCATTTCTACAGGTTAATGTGTAAAACTAAACATGTCCTACGTGCATTGATGTGCGCCCCCTATGGACACTGGAGGTATTGCACCAAAACTCCCCGACTTCTCGCGTCCACTGAGGTAAGTGCTCACCTGGCACCTGACCCGCTGATTCAACCAGGAAGTAGTTGGTCAGCTTCCCGCGGCGTGGTTACGTTGTTCACTTTCTCAGTCCAAACACGAGTTTCTGGCCAGTTTTAACTCAATGAACTGTGAATTCCCTGCGGTGGCAGCCTGTTTCTTCACCTCAGAGAGGATGAAGAGGGCAACACGCAGTTTGGAGCCACGTCCTGGTTCCTTCTGGTTCACCTGTTGGAGTCAGTCAAAGAACTGATCCATGATGACGCTGGCAAAAAGGTAGGAGGCGTTTTGTGAATCACCGGAGTTGGTTACATGAGCCATGATGTGAGTTTTGCTTCGGCTGCCGGTGACACTGGCTCGGGTTGAACAAACAAACCTGGACACAGTTTATGTGAGAAATGACAGGATCGTCTTGTCCTGTAGCAGTGGCTTCAGGTGACTTCTCAGTGTTGTCCTCTTGGATCCCGTCGGGACAGAATCCCAAGTCATGAACACACAGCAAAGAGTTCAGGTTAATGTCCATTTCTCTCTGGGTGAAGCTCACACTGACCGGGTGGCCTGATTTCCTGCAGCAGCCTAGTCTGAGTTTAGTTTGATTTGTGTTTTGCACTGCAAAAAGGAATATCATTTAAGACAAATGAAATGACAGGTAAAACATGACCGGTGTTATCCAGGGCAACTGTCCAACATTCAACCAGAAGCTCTTTGTTTACTTTGTGGACCTGGTTTTAATTTGTCAGTGTTCTAATGCTTTTCTCTGTGGTGATGAACAGAGTGTGTTTACACCCTCTTCATTGGAAACTGCTTTTATTTTGTGATTGAGGCCATGAGTTGATTTCAAAGTTTCCAAGCACTTCTTGAACCAGACTTGATTTAGGATAAATCCCGGTTCTCTTAGTTGCAGCCATGTTTCCCTCACTTGCATCTTGGTCCCACTCATGTGCAGCTAAAATATGAGGGGAAAGGAATCGAGTAAACATGTCTGCAGAGGCATGAGGCGTCCTTTACATCTGATCGTTCAGCTGAAGCTCCCGATCATCAACTGATTTCTGATAACTAAGCGTGTCAGTCCGTCCCTTCTTCTAACCTTGGCTAGGTGGCAGGCGGGGCAGATTTACAGACCGTACTTTGACAACACAGGGTGGAGAAGCTGGAATAACAACAGGAGGCTGTAGGCAGCAGAGGGTCATGGAGGGGGGTGTAGCTGAGAGACACCACGTCCTGTCCCACTGTCACTGGGGTTATCAGACACTATAGTTAATTCACCTTTAAGGTTTAATTGTATCTTTGAAGTTGGCAACAAATAGGTTCATCACAGTTTTTCTTGAAGAGGCTGTGTGTTGCAGCGCACGTCGTCTTTAAGCTGCGCTCACATTCAGACATTCGTTCTCTTTGCACAAAGGCAGAAAAATCAACTTTGAGCTTCAGTTAAAGAGAGTTTGCCCAGTCTCACTGTTAACGTCGTGTGCTTTGCAGTATAGATGGCTATAGCATGAAGCTGTGTAGTGCCTGTGTGCACCGATTGGGGTGGGCAGCTCTGCGCTGGTTAGATTTAATGACTGTGAACATACATATTCTGAGATGTCAGAAATCTGTTTGGATGTCAGTTCATGAAAAGTTTTCTCACTCTTGCCACGAGCAGATTATACAGAATATTTGATTTGCTTCTGCAGCCGGCGCTCGTGGGGATTTAGTCAGACTGTCAGAGAAGATGTGAGGAGAGCTGGAGAGAGGGAGCAGCAGAGAGACGGGCTTTGATCAGCAGCAGATCTCACTGGTCTCTGGCAGCCGGAGCTCGCTCTCCTGAAGCAGATCTCTCTCCCCGTCTCTGGTGTTGTTCTCCTCGTCCTTCACTCTGCCCTCTCCTCTCTCACTCACAGCTCCATACGTCCACATCTGCAGTACAAAGAGTCTGCTTTTTTGCTTTTGCCAGTTTTTAAAATGAAAGAAACTTCTCAGTGATATGGTTTGTTTTTTACAGACAGGAGTGAGAGAGTGCCATGGAACCGAGTTACTCATCCCTTACACACTGGCCAGACTGGCTCATCACCATTAGGCTTTAACTGGTTCAGGGTTTCACTCCCTCCAGCGTTACAGTTCACTGAGCGGTTAGAGGATAATTGTTGGATTCAATTAGAGCTGAAGCGGTTTCCCTTCTTTCAGCTGCAGCCAAAGCTGTTAATTTAACCTGAGCTGCAGTGGCCACAGCTCGGAGGTGAGACTTTCTCCTTGGTGGCAAAGGTTGATTAAACAAAGATTGTAACATATATTATAAATAATATATGACCATAAAGGATTCGACAGAAGTGGTGAGAGAGTTACAGACACACACATGTTTTAGTTTCATAGATGAATGTGTGTGGACTTGAGTTTTTTCCTGGTGCTTCAGTGTAGGACTGCAAAGTGAAGTGAGTCCTCTCTGTGAAGGAAGCGCTGTAATGTTCACCCAGTCCACCGCAGGACGCCGGAGAACAGAGATGTCCTCCTCAGAAAGTCTAACTCCACTGTATGGTCTGTGGGCATGTTCAGTCCTGCTAGTGTCGGTGTCACCTGGACTCAGGTTTATGTGGACTGTCCTCAGACTGCTCTGATCTGTAAAGGCCTTCCTCTGTTAGGAGACAAACAAATTAGACTATATCTATAGTGGAAAATGGAAACGGTTAATTCAGGACAGTCTGTCACATGTCTACTTGGTCTCCCTTGCTGTCTGGGGTCTGAAAGGCTCAGGTAAGACTTGACTCCTGAATCTTAGCAGGTAAGCTACGACTGTGACAATGTGCATGGCTGTTGTCAACCCCTGGACACTGGATTCACAGCTAGATCCAGCCAGCGGTGGACCTCGGAGCTTTTGCTTTGGTTTTACATGCATGATGTATGTTCTTCTCTCAACATGTCTGTGCAGATTCTCAGTCATCCAGGTCATAGTAAGCTGAAAAAATCAACTGGACTTGGATTTCTAGGTCGAAGACATTTCATCTCTCATCCAAGAGGCTTTATCAGTTCTGCCTGACTGGTGTTGAGCCGGAGATGTTTATCCCCATTGGTGGTGTTTCAGTCTTTTGAAGGCCAACAATGTTCAACATGTTCTCACAAACACATGTAGCACAGTTTATCTGCAGATTGAGGCATGTGGGGGAGGCGTATCTCTGCAGAGCCAACGTGGAGGCCGTCAGACTTGAGGTCACGTCTATCCATACTGGTGCGTGTGCCCGTGTAGGTGTTGTTCTCCCAGGTGCTCGCCTGTGGAAACAGCAGTGTTGATGGGCTGAACTCCATCTGTGAGTTCACAGCTATTTGTTTGCTCCTCCATCAGCCGGTCTGTGATGTGAGATACGCCGGCCTTGTACTTCTCTTCTTTGAAATTCTCCACAACACAGATAACAGTCCGATTTATTATTGAGCAGGGCCCACATGCATAGTGTGGTAAATTCAGAGCATCGGTCTGGACTTCACTGTGCAGCGCTCCAGAGGTTTGCTCACCAATTATTTATGGTACGCCCTGAGGCTTGTTTCCAGCCATTGTTTTGCATCTGATTGTGAACAGAATTTTGAGATAAGCTAAACTACATGTGTTATATAAATTCTGCTCCAACGTATCAGTCGGGTGCGTCCACGCACAGGCGCTGTGAAGATTTCCAGTAAACACCTGTGAATAGTGAATATGATCCTGCCAGGTTTGACCTTCCTTTCAGCAAGGACTGACAGCAGGAACTGTTTCTGTCTGCGGTTTGTTCTGCTCTGAGCAGCGCGCCTGATGAATATTTCTATCATTATGAAGTAGACGGTGCAGCCGGTGTGTTTACTGTGGAATCGATGCGCAGTTGGAACAAAGCAGCAGTTACAGTAAGAGCAGTTTAGATGTGCAGCATACTGTCGCTGTGCCTTGTTTCACCGTGAAGCTTAGAAAAGCACTGCTTGTTTTTAGCTGGAGCTGTGTCTCACCATGAAGGTACACATGCTTTTGAGATCTGCCTCATTGTGGCTGAGTGGAAAGGCCACTGTACCGAGGGAACAGGTGATATTATTTAAAAGTGATGATAACAGTGTCTCCTGGAAAACATTTGGTGTTTGACTCCAGCATTGACAGAACTAGTCCCGTTAAGAATGACAAGCCACAGCTGCACAGTAAGAATCTGAGCTCCTCTACAGGTCTGTGCAGGACTTTACCACTGAAATGTCCTTTTAGTTGTTGAAGGCAAAGCCTCCACGTTTCATCTGAGTGTCTTTAATGTGTAGATCCACGAACGCTCGAGTGAGAAGCAGTGTAGCAGCGTGGCCGCTGCTTTCTGCTGACGATCCCACAATGCAGTGCTCCATTTTATGGATTGATAGATTACTGTTAATGATGACGATGATAAGGAAGTACCTGAAACCTCAATTTACTGCTCACTAGCGGAGTATCGAGCGCCTGTTATAAATGGAGTAGTGAGCGAAGGAGTGATCTCAGACACGGCACTCGGCTGTGCCTCCATCTGAAGTCGGATTCCAGTCGATATGGAAATATTGACCGACTACCCCACTGTCACTAATGGAAAGATCTGTGATCAATAAGTAGGCACACCTTAATTTAAGAAGAATTTAATAAACTTGATTGACCAGAAACAGACATTTTAATTTGGTTATTTTATCCACAAATGGTTTTCAAATTGAATTTTTAGATGGTTTACAATATCATAAGTCACTGAAGAAGATTATTCCCCATTGCCTACTGACTGACAGTTTCTTTGTATAGCACCTTTTCATCCACAACGGAAATTCAAAGAGCTTAACACAATGCACACAAACAGATAAAACACAACAATACAAGACTGGCAGACCGTGGAGCCTCACTGTTCTCCACATACTTTGTACCCCCTTGGCCTGAAAACGGCAGAAACACAGTGGAAGTTTGATTTGTTAACGTACAGCGAGAGACCACAGAGAAGTGACAGGCTGTGACACTCAGATGCACCCACGTCTCTGGCAAAAACCCTACAAAGCTGCCACAAATCCTGTTCTTCTGCCCATCCTAAAGCCTAAGCATTACATTATTTGGAATTTTTGTACCCTTTGTATTCAGTTAACTATTTGGTCATATTGATTTTTAAGTCCACAGACAGTTACCAAGCACTGGATGGTAACTATAGGCCCGTTTGGTTGGATCAGGTGACAAATGGACAAACAAATCAGATGTATTAAGAGGTAGAGGAAGGTTCATTACTGCCACTGATGTATATAAAGGCAAAGGGAGAGAGAGGGCAGAAACCAAACAGAAAGCTAGCGTGTCTCACTCAGCTTAACCAGCCAGGAGGAGTTCTGACTTCACTAGGATCCCACCTGGCACAGCCAGGCCTTTTGTCCTGCCCCAGTCCAATTTCCTCTCACCTGCTGAAGTCGGCCAGATGCACCCGGAGAAAGTTTCCAAGCCAATAACTCGTGATTCAGAGAGTCCCATGCTTACTAGCTAATCTGCTGCAGGTACAGTGTGAGCAGCCTAATCCTGCATCCCACAGTCCTCTGTATTATTAGACTGACCATGGTGATGGGCTACGAAGTGTTCACACGCTCCTCCACACTTCACTTTCAAAGCTCGTTATCAAAACACACTGAAATGATCTCCCCTTCTGAAGATGAACTAGTGTTTCAACCACAGACGTGCAACACGACTCCTGTATGTGCGCTGTCTGTGCACTGCACTGGCTTCGTGTTTGAGTTCTGCCCTTTTCCTTCCATCAACATTAATGGAGAAATTGATTTTTAGCATTTGTGAATGGATTTGTTATTGTGGAAGATGTGGATCATGATTGTGATGTGACTGGAGCTAGATCCTCTCTCCGTGTTATTTATTAATGGGCTGATATGTATATATTTGAACTGCAGGAGTGGAGACAAGTGTGCACTATTCAGCTCCCCTTGGCTTTGTATGAGATCTGTCATAATTAAGTGGGACTGTGTGGGTGGTGGTGTTTCTACGTACACTGCATCCAGACTCATAAATCACCCAAGCTGACCTGTAGTGTGTGTGTGTGTGTGTGTGTGTGTGTTTATTTAATTACATTTCTTATGATTATTGCAGAGTAACAACATTGACATTCAGAGCACGAGTTTGTGTGCATTTGGAGACAAAAAGATAAATAAAGAAAAGACCCTGTAGGTCGTTTGTGCTGGTAGGTTTGGTTTTTTGTTAGCTGACCTTCACTGGCTACAAAAGTTATGACACAAGTTAAATGACTTTTTATATACAAACTGCAACAAGGGGGAGGGGGGGGGGGCTTGATGGACAACAGGACTTTGACACAGGCGATCGCTGTTTGTTTCCTGTTTCAAACTGATGGTTGTTGTTGTTCCTTTTAACCTCGACTGCTTCGTAATCCTGGGTTTATTATTGTAACTATGACAACAAAAGTCTGGGTGCTGCCCCTGGTGGTGGCACTAGTTCATGACATGCTCCGTGAGGGTTGGGACAAATCACCTCTGCAGGTGTGTTTCCGCTGGAAAGATGCTGGAACTTGCAGGAACAAACATCCAGAAGGTTCCCTGGGGTAAAAGTCCCTCGAACGCAGTGTGAACTCCCTCCACTCACAGCTGATGTCTGCCAGTCTCCAACCTGGATTATCTTATGCATCTGTGCCACAGCTGTTGTTCATAAACAATTAAAACACATCAGTGCACTGGGTGACATGTTTCTTCATTATGAAACACCATGTTTGTTAAGAAGTATTCAGATCCTTTGCTTAAGTAAAAGTATCAATGCAACAGTGTAAACATTTAAATGCAAAATAACCGTGATTGATAATTCCCCTGGAGAGTTACCAGTACTCGAGAACAGATACCTGAAACATCTACTTAAGTTCAGTAGAACATTTGTATTTCATTACTTCCCACCTCTGGCTGAGGCTGAGAGCGCTGTCATCCTGGAAGAGACCCCTCCCATCATTACAGGATAAAGGCGTTCGCTGAGAACAAGCTCGTATTGATCTGCACCGACTCCTCCCTCTAAGGGGACAAGTGGACCTGGACCGTGGCAGCATCTGCATTTCTTATGTTTCTCCACTCGTTTGTTCAGGTCCTTCCTTTCATTTGACACCTGTGTGTATCTGTCAGGAACATTTATTTACAGAAACGTTCCTTCCTCTGCGTTAGTGTGACATTAAATATAAATAATGTTTGTTTCGTTTTTCTCTCTCCACCACACACACTGACTGTTGTTGATGTGGTGTGTACAGTCTGTCAGCGAGTTCACCTTGAGGCCTGAGCCGAGGCCACCTTCACTGTACACAGGCTAACGTTGGGGATTTTATTTGCTACAAATCAATTTGAGTCAGCTTTTGGATTGGCCGATTGATTGGTGAATTGATCAGCTGCCTTATCAGATGATCAATTTATCACTGTGTGAGCTGCTGACCTTTTTATGGAGTGGTGTGTCCGATGAAGGATGAGCTGACTGTGGGTTTCATGGAGAAACATGTCGTGTCCTCAGATTTCTCTCTACAGTCGGATCAAATACAAGCATCTTCTAAAAATCACTGCTTTCTCTGCGTTGCACCTTCAGATGAGCGAACATCTCCCATGTTTATTTCAAAGTTTAAATTACTGACCTGTAAAACAATTTAAATAGCGTTCTCATAAACATCATTGTCACCCACTTGCTCATGCGGAGCCTCTGGCCCCTCGAATCAGCAGCTACTCGGGTCAGGATCAAACATTCTGGATGATTTCCTGCTCTAATGAAGTTGGACTAATTGGTTCCTTAAAGGAGAACCTGCTGTGAGGATTCAGCTTATTTATGCTGAGACCTTCAAACGTGAACCGTTTGAGTTGTGGCTAGTTCAAGTAGTGAAATAGCCATAAAAATAGAAGTAGTGCCTGTGGGATCCGAGGCCCGTGAAACCTCTTCAGTCCAGGACCCAAATAAGTGTAAGCCACTCGGCCACAGGGCCGAGCCTTATTAAAACAGACTCATTATCACTGTGTCATGTACACAACTGAGACACAAACACTGAACCTGAACCTGCAGTGAGCATATACATATTCATAGTATTCATGTTCCTTGGCTGTAGGGGCTGATAACATCTGTTTAACTTGGATTTCTTCAAAAAATATTTCAAATAATTTGAAATCAGAATATTTAAGTGCCATTTTGTATTTAGCGATGTGAGCCTGTCAGTTTCTGATCTATTAGAACTAACTGGTTGCCCTGGCAGACATTTATAATGCTGCACTGGTTTGTTCACATGTGTAACTAATGAAAAAGAGAGCTGGAAATGGGCACAGGCCCTACCACCTTCCTTCACAGACCGATCACAGCACGACGTGGATGTCGGATTGTCTGTTTTCCATGACACAAAGCAGAGGCTTCAAATCAATCAAATGCATCAATCCACGCTGACTCTGAGACTTGCGTGTCATCCTGGGAACCCTTCTCTACGCTTTGAGTCTGTTTTTTCCTTTGGCACATTTGAAGTGTAATCGCCCCAGAAGCTGTTTAAATCAGGTAAATCTCTTGTGATGGATCAGACTCCTGGTGTCACTGTGAGGTTAGATGGATCAGACTCCTGGTGTCACTGTGAGGTTACTGGTTTTACTCCCCCCCCTTGCACAGAGGTCAGAGTCGGTGCGGACTGAAGTACTGTACTGTAAGTCACGCATACGCACCGCTCACGTCGAGTGAAGTCCCAGTTTGAAGCTAGTAGTGGCTGAAACCCACCATTGGTCAGAGACGAGCTGACATCGTCAACCACCAGCCCTGTTCCAGAAGTGACTTTCCCATTTACTGTGCTCCATAAATTTCCCCATCTCTGAATTTCATTATAAATACAGGCTATGCACATTGGATGAAACGGTATTTAAAATAATCTGTGAAAACTACAGATTCTTTTACATTACGCTGTAAAATGGAGGTATGAAGTGTTAGCCTGGAGCCTGCTGATGTACCGTCTCCACTGTTTATGGACTTAATTGCAATTTGTGGATGTTCCTGTTGGCATTTTTGGGGACATGCACTATTACAGCCGAGTTGGAATGCAGGGTGCTCTGGATACCCATCATGCACATCCACACAGTTAAAGCACGTATATCCCCTGGCTCATCCAGCAGCTCATCAGCTTGTTTCTAATACAAGATGCACAGTTTCCTTTATTTGTGTGACTGAATCCCACAAAACTGGCCGTAGTGGTCTCAGAGATCTGGATGTAGAACCTGTGTGAGCGTGTGCTGCAGTGTGTCATCGTGACAAGACTGTGCTCTGACTCTGGCTGAGAGTTTGTGTTCTGAATGAACTACAGCAGGATGTTTATACAGGGTGAGAAACTGCAGACGATGCTCTTAGTGTTGCCGTGCCGACCTGTCGTTTATCACCTCACTTAGAGACGTTGGCTAACGGACGTTGAGGGTGGATGACGGCGATAAAGTTAACTCGTCCTTCAGCTGATTGTAGCAACAGTATGAGAGCAGATTAAATTATCTTTAGAGTTTAGACACGGGCTGGGTGAGGTCATGTGATCTGTCACATCTGTCATGATTGGATCAATCGCCAGGCAGAGGTCAGTTACTCTACACCTTTCATAATGGTTACAGAACTGTTCCTTTCTTCATATCTCCAGCCAGTGATGGATGATCCTCGCAGTCGACACTGTGTGTGTGTGCTGAGGAAACCCGCTGTCCCCGCGATGTCATTCCATTATTGTTTCACCTTCTTTGCCTGAACAGTAGGTGGCAGTTTAATTAAGCTGCTGTGTAGCTGTAATGTATCACTGTCATACAGAGTCCTGTGTGGCTCCACACCCAGAACGTCCTCGCACCCACAAAGCAAATGCAAAAACTCACCCGTTACCCACCGTGGACTCCAGCCGATCTCTTTACGCAACGCCCTCAGCCTGAGCTGCTGCAGGTGTAAATGTGTTGACCGAAGACACAGCTGCTGAAATAATGTTAAAAACAGATGAAATACACCACAGACTCCACATTGCCAGTGTATATTGTTCACTTACTGTGTGTGTCCTGTAGTAAGGGGTGGTTGTCATCGTCAGAGGTGTTCTTTCTGATGTGTATGCTGACTATGTGTATGGTTTAGCCGTGTCCACCTTATCAGTGCTTTTTACTTTAGTTGTGGCAGTTTTCCCTGGTCTCTGGCTCTACAACAGAGGGTGTCTCATGCAAAACTCGGGCTCAGCTGTCTTCCACCTGCGGACGTCATCAAAGAGCACTGGTGATTTGATTTGAACGGTTCAGTGCGACCTAGAGGTCTGGCTCTATGTTTAATCCGTGGCAGAAATCCAAACTATGAGGTCTCCAAAACTGCAAAACAGGACCTTCAGTTACTCTGGGCTTTTCCTGATTTACACCTCACATAAAAAACCAAAGGGAAGGTGAGCATGCTTTCACAGGTAATGGACGTGATACAAAGTGCAGTAAACTTAAAAACCCTTAATTGGACCCGTATTCGCTGTGACCCCCTCTTGCATTTAAAGCAGCCCCAGGTCTCCTCACTACACCTGCACACAGTTGCCGGCCTGCTGCAGGGCTCCTGGTTCTTCTGGTCTCTGGACATAGTTCTCAATGACTCTGGGGGAGGTCTGGGCTTCGTGTCAGGCTTCAGGATGGATCTGGGCCCGTCAGCTTGGACACACACTGTGTTGGGCTGTGCCTTGTTTTGCTGAACAAGCTGAAACAAACATCCACCTACGGCTAATGTCATGTAGGCCAGGTAGCTAATTAGCTGGTCGGCAGCTCGGTGACCAACCTGCAGGTGTCAAAGCTAGTCGGATGTGATGCTGGACACTGTGGCTCTCTTCCTTCAGTAACCTTACTAATGGAGAAGTAGAGTATGTGACAGATGAATCTTTGACTCTGATCACAGCTGTCACACACGTGCACCTGGAGGCTTCCTGTTGCTAATCACAACAAATGTCAGGAAATGTAGAACTTACTGTTGCCGATTACAGAGAAGTGATTTCAGACTTCAAAACAATTAGTTTTAGTAACAGACACGTTCACTGTGCACTTTGGTCTTTCTTTGAATATGTGGACTCATCAATATGTGTGCTCTTATGACCTTAGTGATTATTGATCAGTGGACACATGGGGCACTTTACTGATGTCCTTGGGTTTATTACAGATGGAAACAATAAACAAACTAGAGAAGAGCTCTGGCTGTAAGCTCCGCTCTTCAGAGGCAAATTGAACAGTATTCCAATCAGTGCGGTCCGTTTTCCTGTAGCCGTGCGTCCGTGCATATCGATGTGTCTGCCTTTCAGTATAACGCTCCCTTTCGCCAGTTAAGCCACCTCTCCAGATCGACTGGATTTTTTTAGAAATGTGTTTTCCATTGATTGACAGATGTGTAATTAAATGACGGAGACGGAGCCGGGGGCGCTCTGCATTGATTGGCTCCACCAGGTTTAACAGTAAACTGCATCTCGGATGGGAAGCCCTGTTTAATAACCTGAGAAATAGTATTTTTATGGCGAATCATTGACAACAACAGGTAACAGTCATTCCCCGGTAATTGCTGCTTCTGGCTCCCCCCGATGGATTTCATCCCGACTTCAGAGCATAAATAATCAGAAGGAAACAGAGAAGGTAGAGAGAGCTGCTGTCAACAAGTCCCTGCCTCTCTCTCTCCTTTCGTTATCTCGTGGCCTCCATATGAACCCGCGTTCACAGCATCCTCCAAGAATTTTTTCCTCCCCTAGCCTGGCATCAGAATGTGTGTGTGTGTGTGTGTGTGTGTGTGTGTGTGTGGAGAGATGAAATGAAAGGCAGCGGATTGGACTCGCTCTCCCAGCACTCCCAGGCCCCCACTGCTGCTGAGCTGGTGACCAGAGTTTGACTCCTGCGTGTGTCAATCCTGAAAATAACCGATTTTTACAAGGAGATGAGAGAAGAAGGGGGGGTGAGGGGGATAAAATAATACCCAGTGTTAGACAGAGACAGTAGCTACAGAAATCTTGGCACAAATTTGGGGCTCCGTGTTGTCTGTTTAGATCACAGTGTGGCAGGGTTACACCAGCCTGTTTCTAATGCAAGAATTTCAACATTTATTTCAGGACAGAGTAATAACACGACTCTCACTCATCCCTGGGGAAGAACTTAATATTACAGCAGCACAACAAACCAGCGAGGTGTCAGCAAGTGTTAAATGTTCTGCAGCTATAATGTCTTGTTGCTTTTCTTCTTTTGTCTCTCCTCTATCCACTCACCCCAACCGGTCGAGGCAGAAGGCCGCCCACCAAGAGCCGGGGTCTGTCGGAGGTTTCTTCCGTTAAAGGGAGTTTTTCCTCCCCACTGTCGCCAAGTGCTACTCAAGGGGGATTTGTTGGGTTTTCCCTATGTAATAATAGTGATAACAGTAAGGTCTAGACCTTACTTTGTAAAGTGTCCTGAGATGACTTTTGTTGTGATTTGGCGCTATACAAATAAAATTTGATTTGATTTGATAATGTGATAATGATGTAAATAAAATCAACATGTCTTTAAATATAACAAACCTGAGATATTAGTGTGGTAAAAGTAAAAATCAGAGTTTAAAGAGTTTGTATTATCTTTGAAAATAATTTACTTGACTTACAAACTTCACTGCCCCGGTAAAAGAACTCCACTACACATCGTCATTTGGAAAGTAGGAGAGCGAGACAGGTGAGCTGGGGCAAAGGTGGCGACAGAGGCGGAGCGAGACGGCAGAGTGAGTGAGAAGCCAGTGACAAGAGAGGAGATGGAGGAGAAGGCAGGGTTGCTGCAGGTTGCTGCTCGTCCCTGCTGAGAGACCTAATGAGCGGCTGCTCCGCTCTCACAGGAGATAATTAAAACTGGAGTGATGCAGCAGCTGAAGCCAGAACCTGGCGGATGGATGGAGACATGAAGGGGCCTCCCTCTTTGATAAGAAGCCGTGCACAGACAGATGACCTCACTGGAGCCTGTGGGCTCTCTGAAGCAGGTGGCTGTCACTAATGCCCCACTGGCTCCTTCACTCCCCTCTCTAAACTCCAGCTTCGCCAAAAGGCCCAGACACTGATTAGGACTGCTTGGAGAGCTCAGTGATAAATGCGAGACACACTGACCCAGCGTTCACCCCGTCCCTCTCTGAGGCATGTCTGACAGATTCATCGAAAAGTGGGAAAATGCTCCGTGACGCACCACTCACTGCAAAACACTTGTGATGTTTCGCTGCCTCGTCAGGAAGTGACAGCAGTTGTAAAGACTGGTAGCTGTAGCGGTAGTAGTTGTCTGTAAGTGTGTGTGTGTGTGTGTGTGTGTGTGCGTGGCACGGCTCCTGGCTAATGAGCATGGCTGTGGGGCTGTTGTAACATGATGTGAGAGGACCTAGAGTTGTAAGCAGGCAGTTGTAGGGACGCCTCCTGTGCACGTCTCTTATAGGACTCTTCAGACTGCTGCTCTCTCTGGGGGTGAGGCCTCCTGCTGCTTAAAGCTCAGATGGAAACTGAATCAGACATTTAGAGGTTTCTACACTGGCAGCTACAAAACTGATGGACATGTAAAGTCATCTGTGTGTGTTTGTGTCAGCGCTGACCTGAATATGAACGGTCTCGTTCCCGGTGTCACGGTTCTCTGTTGCTTACGGCTGCGAGGCCGCACATGGAGCGTTGACAAGCACATGGTCTAAAGCTGTGTCTTTCAAAATATATTTATACACACTTAATTTACATCACTGTGCTTTGGACTGAACATAATTACTGGCTTATGAAATTTTGCAGCCCAGATAATGCCATGAATACCTCCTGATTACAAGTGCACACCAGTTTAGTGACCCTTGAAGTTGATGTCATGTAGTCGGATAATCGTTTCTTGCTGTGTTGTTCAGCTGCATTTGCAGTTGTAGAGCGGTGAGCTGATGTTTGGCTGAGCACACGCACCAGCAGACAGACATTTCATCATAGGCAAGCTGCTCACAGAAGTAGTTTAACTCCAGCTGATTTAGTCTTTCGCTGCTGATGCTTTTCAAACAGCGACAGTCTGTGCTAGCTAGAAGGAAGCCAGCATGTTATGAGCATTTATGTTGGTGAATAAAAAGAGGTGAGGGAACATGCGCTTACATAAGAGCAGTGTTAGTGTCTAAGCCAGGGGTGGGCAATTCCAGTCCTCGAGGGCTGCTGTCCTGCTTGTTTTCCAACTATCCCTGCCTGACCTGCTGCTGATTACCTGGCTCAGGTGTGTTCAGCCAGTCAGAAGCTGGAAGATACCATCTTAGATGAAAGTGGAGTGAGGGAAGATAAAGTGAATTAGTATCTTCCAGCTTCTGACTGACTGAACACACCTGAGCCAGATAATCAGCAGCAGGTCAGGCAGGGATAGTTGGAAAACAAGCAGGACAGCAGCCCTCGAGGACTGGAATTGCCCACCCCTGGTCTAAGCTCTGGTTCTCTACCAACTTCGAACTGGATCCAAAGTGGAACGATGACTGAAACCCAGTCCTGCAGGCTGCGTGCTACACGTGTGATCAGCTTAAACTCTGTGTAACAGGGTTTAGATTCAGGATGCCACGGGTGTTTTACCTGGTGTGTGTGTGTGTGTCAGAATAGAGCCAAGATGCTTCTCTGTCAGTGTGTTTGCTCTGCAGCCTGCACTGGTTTCATCTCACAGCTTTTAGCCAAACAAAAAGAATGTATGCAGGTAAATCTAGCACCTCCATCCCATCATTCATCACGGCGTGACATACCCTTATTGTTGCATCACATGAAATCCAATCAGGGCCAAGTATGCTGCAAAATCCACCAGACATGTAGTTTCTTTCAAGGTTGGACCGTTCATTCTGAAGGTCATGAATATAATTTGATGAGTCCAAATTGTTTGTTGCTGATAAACTGGTGACAGATGTAACATCTCACTCAGCAGTGAAGTTTTTACAATGGAGTAAAACTATTTCCTATCCATTACATTATCAGTAGTTTACAAATGCACATGTTGTAGCAGTTTGTGGTGCATTTTTGTAAGTTTGGCTCCTGGAGAGAGACCAGATTTCTCTTCTGGGTCTGGAGCTGAGAAGTTTGGGACCCCAGGCTTTTTGCCATGTGGCTTTTTGTTGTGCTGTTGCTACTTTTACTATGGTTTGATGCAACTTGGGTTTTATTTTTGTAGTTCAGAGCATCGGCTACAAAAGTAATTGTGGAGATGTCAAACTGCGGCGGCATTGCTAAAACTATGACTGGTGGGCCAGCAAACATGAGCAGCAGCCAGGTTGTAAACAAACCTTCGGGTTAGCCAGATTATTTTCAGAGAGAAAATACAGGTGGGCAGTAAAATGAGGATCCAAACCGTCTGTTGTAAACATCCATCACAGTTTACAGGCCGACTGTCTGTTTGACTTTGACCTGCTCTGCCTAGTGTTGTTTCTCCTGCGCTGTGAATTCTCTCATTCTTTTACCACCAAATAAAGGGGTTTTGATAAAACCGTCACCTTTTTTAACACAGCGCCTGATGCCGGACTGCTCTGCTTCTGGACACATCACAGGATCTGCAGTGTTTTATTGTGGTGAATAAAGGGTTAAAAATGTAGGCCTGGTGCTGGAGACCAGTCCAGACCACGTGGTTATGACTGCTGCCGGTTACGTTTCTGTCACCTTGGACCGGTCATTCCACTGTAGCACAGTCACACGTTCACACCAGCAGCATTTTTAACTGGAAGCGTGAGACTCGGTGCAGCTGAGCATGAAACGAAGCCGAGCTGTGGACAAAGAGAAAATGACGGTGGTAAACCTGACCGTGTCCAGAGTGTTTATAGTTTGATGACCCAGGAGCGAGGTCACGGCGCTCGGCCCCCGGGCCTTGTAAAACTGGCACATGAGGTGGTCCTGCAGCTGATGGCCTTTTTAATCGATTCCCTGCCCATTGATTTCTGCTTGGCTCTCATTGCTCGTGATTTCGCTCAGATCTGCTTTTGAGTCGCCTTAAGGTGTTAATGCATGACAGGCTGTGGGTTTTACTTTTCCTGTGAAATATGGGACTGTATGAACCAGCCACGCTGTGGTACTGAAGACGCACGGCGGCTCCCAGTTCTGTCCGGACTGTCTTTAAACTTTTTTCATTTCACTGACAATTCATAGAGCATCCATTATGTGTCCCAAATCACTGAATTGGCACATTTTTTCCCTTTACTTGAATCCCGTAAAAGGAATTTAATTAACAGTAAAACCCATGCAATGACTTGGAAAGGCTGTAATGACGGTTTTTACACGGCATGCAATTTACGGCTTGTGGTTTGGGTGTTTCGATGATATACTCATGGGGGAGGGGTGGGGGTGGAGTCACATCCATGCACAAGCACAACAGAAAGGCCTGTGTTTGTCGGTGACATGCCAGAGGACAAATGACGATGCCATTAAGGAACAGTGAAGCAGCTGTAAAGTGTTGTGGGCTCACTGTCGGCAGATGACCTCTGCTGCCTTTGGTACGGCCCACAGAGGTGATGAGGGTAAAGCTTTATGCCGTGCAGGCAGACACAGGTGGGAGGCTCTGCTGTGCAGCTCCCTCCTGTTTGCAGGTGGAGCGACCATATTTGAGCTTTGATGGAGCATTTTGCCAGAAAACAGTGGCACGAGCACCTTGTTTCTTCAGTCATCTGGTCTGCACCAGAACATCGAATGCTCCATGTCACTGCAGTTCCTCTCGGAAACCTCTCTTCTCTTTGCTGCACTTGAAGAGGCCTGGCATGTGGAGCTGCATCATTTGACACCGTACTCGGGTGCACCAGGCTTACTTTCTGTCTGACACACTGTGTACCCATCCGGCCAGTACTGTGCTCCAGTTACACTGAGCACAATGATGCTACCAAACCTGGATACCTCAGCGTGCTACCCAGGGTAGGAAGCTGTTGGCACTCGCTCCACGTGGTTGTTCTGTAAGAAACAACTGCAGAATAAATAGATTCCAAAACACAAAAATATAAAAAATTATTCCACACATGCCCTTTCTTTTCCTCGTCCCCCTGGTTCCTCCTGTGATGTCCAGCTCGTTTCTCTCCTTGTTTAAAAGCGTCGCCTTTTTGCATTTTAGTTTTCTTCCACTGGCGTGCTTCTCAGAATATCTGCAAATGGGACCTGAGCATGATAACTGTAAACACAGTGCTGCAACATGAGCATATTGTAAGACAAAATGCAAAACCAAGAAAACGAGTGGAGCGGTTGGGGACACGTCGACTCTCTGCACTTACACATAAAGTCCTTTTTGCATCGTCTGCTGTAGAACGCTGAATTTAAACCTCTCCTCTGGGAGAACGTGAGGCACAGTGGAGTGTGGGAAAAATCATCTCCACAGTATCTAAGTAGTTCATGTGTCTGTTCGACACGATCTGTATGTGCGGCTGAAGACACAGGGCGACCTCGGGTTGTCTTTCCCAGGTTGAGGCTGTTCTCTTTAACTCGGCTCATTAACTTTACCACATGAACTTTTACTCTCAAGATGAGATGACCACATGATACCCTGCCGTATAGTCAGATTAGTGTTCTTCTGTAGCTGGTATTAAAAGAAACTGAACAAATCATCGGTGCTGTCCTTTCTGACGAAGGACAGACGTTTAATGCTGCACTGAAACTGGACAGTGTCTGGTTGATACTGCCCTGACCTGCCAAATGGGGCCGCTGGATGCTAGAGATGCTGTTTTTACCCTGCGCCATGTCTCAGAAATAGAAGGAGACCGTCCTCCCCAGAAGAATAACAGAAGCAATCGAGTTGAACTCTGATGGTCATAGTAATGATGACAGGAGCAAAAGAGCAAGTGACTGTTAGAAAGTTCAAAGTGCAGGGCGAAGGTCGATGGAGATGACGGAGCACGAAAATGTCTGACAGGAGACTGCTGTTTGTTTCTTGTTTCAAATTGGCAGTCAACATTTTTCAAAACCATGACCATTTCCTGATCTTAACCACATGGTCATAATTGTAACCGTTTTAACCTCGTACCGTCGTTTCACGGCACTCGCCCAGCTTCTGAAGGTATTGCCCATATTCTCATAGACTGTTCTGACATTGCGGTCCGGTTCAGGAAAAATATCATTTTAATCATTTTCTCAGTTATGTCCGTTCGTCTCATATAAACAAAGATGATGTTGTCACTTTGGCTTTGCGTGAGAGCGGCTCAACTTTATTTCCTGTCACCATCTTTACGTGTGTGAAGAGCAGATTCTTCACCTGGAAAACTGACAAACTGTATATTTTCCTAGACCAGACTGAATTGGTTTTAATTCCACATCATCACCCCCTGTGCCCTGTGGATGGGGGCCCTGTCACCCATTCACACCAGTTTTCCTTTCAGTTGTCACCTGTCTGTACTGTTTCACTGAACGTCCTCCTCTGCTTGAGTCTTTATCGCCGCGGTCGATAGAAGTCTCCTAACTATCACACATAAATATATTTTATTAGACAGCCTCATCTGTGCAGTAAACTCTTATTTTGCCTTTAAACGCTGCTTCAACGCCGTGAACCAGATGGGAATTTGGACCCGTGCAGGTGCTCCATTTTACTGGAAGCTCTGCTTTTAAATCCTGCTGACACAGAATCTGGCGAGACTCTATCACTTAGCATCCCCCGCTTTTTCCTCCAGACTTTTGGACACACACACAAACACATGCACAAACCCTCCACTTTTTCAGAGGTGCAACAGAATGAAAGTATTATGATGCTGAATCCCTGTCTGTGGCTGGGTCCGACCCAGTAATCCTCCTGTTTGGGCAGCAGTTCCCGTAAATCCACTGGGAGCGACGCCAGCAGAATATTAACAACCGGAGGGATTCAGCAGGCGTCTGTCCATAGATTTAGAACTGATGCACCGATACCTGCCATGCAAACGAGGTCAGCGCAGGTTTGGTGGTCACCGAGCAGTGACCACGTAGAGTCGACAGCGTCCCCCTTTAACTGCAGCAAACAGACAGACGTATCTTGGAAACCTACTGAGTGGAACATAGTTTAAAGCTTCATGAAAACCTTGTCTCCTTTTTCTTGTGACACCAGCCTTCTCTCATTCCTTTCATTCTCTTCATCATGCTCAGTTTTCTCTTTTTGGCAGTTGACTCGGGCCTTTTCCTCCTCAGGCCACCTCTCCCTCCCTCCCTCTCTGAGTGTACACAAACGAGGCCTCTGTCTTTCTGGTTCATGTCTGTTTCACACTTCCTAGCAGACCTGTAGCATCTGGTTTGCATGACCAGACACACGCACACATAGATATACACACCGTCTCCCGCTCCACTCTAGTTCAGGTATTATAAACACGTCAGCGAGATGGCAGTGACACAGTGCATCTGCAGCCTGGCCTCCTGCCTGCGTGTTTAGCTCGATCAGGCCGAGTCAGACCCTGAGCGCTACCTGTGTGATACATAGCGTGTACTGTGTAGTAAAGCAGTGACAACTTGGTTCTCTTTTCTTTTCTTTGGTGGAGAAAACGGTGATAACAGAGGAGTAGCACACAACAGCCTCAGAAAACGTGGTGAAGTCTGTCCACCAACAGCTGAGCCCTGGACACCACAGACAGCCTGTGTCCAAATGTTAACACCTCACAAATACTGTGAGTCACACTTAGGTATGACTCAGGTCTAAACACCGACCAACTGGAATACGGCGTGGAATGACTTGCTGGTACAAGGCTGTAAATGGCGTCTGTGAATATGAGGAAAAAGCCCCAGGAGCGTTTTTATTGCTGCATTTTCCAAGTGACCAAATGGATGATGTGAGTTAAGGGCCAGTTGTAATGAAATGAAATGCCGGATCACAATCTAATATAAAAGTCCATGAGCCTTATGATTACCTGGAAATGGGGCCTTTCATTCACTGAAATCTCTCCCTGCCCCCTTTGCTCAGGACGTCCCCCTGGCTTTGGCGTACTGTACTGAAAGGCTCAGTAGGCAGCCTGATGTCTGCTTTATTTTCTTTATCAATGTAAACATTAAACAAATGAAGAGCAAAATATAAATACATGTGTAAATGATGCAGATTGTGAATTCTATTATTTGACCAGTTGTGACTGTTAATTACATTTTGTTCCTGAAATCCAGCCTCTCTGCTGGGACCAGGACAATCTAAATTTCTTTGGATTAAATTGTCCCATCCCTACTAAAGATTTGAACAACACAAAGGGCAGGTTTGAGCCAGACACAGCCAAGACCGGATGGCATAACTGAATTTGATTTCAGTATCCGTTGTTTATTTTGATCCAGTCCGATCAGGCTACTTCTGAACAACCGGCTCCTAGTTCCAAAGGTCGAGTGATGCAGACATCTTCATGCTTTCACTTGGGCCAGAGACGGCCTAGCAGGCTCTGCTTTCAGTGGCTAAGCTAGGCTACTCCCATCCCAGTTCTACTGTAACACACATGTGTGAGATGGATGTGGACCGTTTCTGTAAAGCCCACCAGTGTCCTGTGATTACGACATGGAGCCTCAGTGATGTTCAGAGTCGTACTGTGGTGTTTATGTATATTACTGAGTGATCAGACTTTCCAGTGTCTGGTGATCCACCAGATAAACATGCATGTTGGACATTTTACAGTAGTTAATACCAGGTATTAAAAGACTTGGGAATGTATTTAGATCCATGCCAACATTAAACTGTTTTCTGGGGCAGTGTCACGGCCTGTGAACTGTCATTGAAAAGCGGTTTGATTCCTCACATGACTAGCCAGCCTCTGTAGGAGAAGGAGGACGGCCAGTACGACCGATGACTCTCAGCTGACTCTTCTTTTCAGTGAACACACAGAGTTTGTTCAGTGAGCTGAGAGACCGTCTTCAGTCGCAGCTGATCCCGACTGCTGGGTCACAAAGAAGAATGAGCAGCTGGCAGTTTGAGCTGCTTTAAAGCTGGAAACAGTGATGTGTAAATCCTCTGTGTCCTGTATGACACTGGAAACAATACAACACTCTCATATACTACTGCAACTACTCACACATGAAGTACTGTAAAACTACACATACAGGATTTTTCCAGGCTCTGAATGAGATGGAGGTGGTACCATCCTGATCATGTGCACACATGCACACGTGTACCGTGCGTTCAACAAGCTCAAGCAAACAGTTTTTACAAGCAACATGCTTTAGGCCCCTCTTCAGGACAAGTGGTATAGATAAAGGATGGATGGATAAAAGCGCTGTGTTAATTTACACTTTTAATAAAATGGTTATTTAAAATCTCCACCATCTCATCAACGCGTGTATATTTGCTGTCAGTCGCATAATAAATAATGCAATTGCAGATAGAAATGATGGAAATCCACCGAGTGCAGCACTTGTGAGGACATAGTTTTCCACACAGACACCCAGCGGAGTGTTGTCGAGAGCTGGAGGCGGTACCAAATTTCACACCTCCTAATTTACTATGCAGGAAAAACCCTGATACGCAGCTGTGCACATTTTCAGTAGTGTGCGAGGAATTTCAGCAACATGTGGAAATATTTCACATGTGTATGTGAGAGGCAGATCTGTGATTAATGGCCTGTGCAGATCTACGTTCCTCTGCAAACAAATCCACTGATGTGACAAGTCCATTAAATGAACTGGGTTTGGTTGAAACTTAGAGCTACTGCTGTTGTTTCTGCTGCTCGTGTTGCTTTGGTGTGATGGAGCACAGACGTCGGTTTGAAAATGCAAAGTGTAAATAGCAGACATTTTGACATTCATCTACATTAGTGTGAACACGACTCAGGTGTGTGTGAATGGAGGAGGGCAGGGGAGCTGAGCAAGACAAATGGAGGGAAGTGGATGTAGAGACACTGAGAGCTGGTGTTATTCCTCTGTTAACACACAGGCTGCGGTGGAGCCCACTGAGCAGCAGCCCGCTTCTCATGCTGTGTTTACCCTCTTATTTATTTTTAATCCATCAATGGAGCCTTATAGGCCTCGCCTCAAGAAAAGGTTAGCGAGGAAAGGCACAGGAAACTGAAACGAGGTGGAATTAAGAAGGAAGGAGGGAGCGAGGGGGACGGGCCACCCGTTGAACACATTAGCAGTTGATGTAACATGGTCACTTCTTCCACCCGGTGCGACGTGTTTTATTTCTAGTACATTTCCATGCTCGGCTGTTTGTGTGACTTGCCTGTGTTTAGTATTCCGTTTGCTCATTTCCACCCCCCCCCTCCTCTAATTTCTCCTCTTCGTTGAAGACCGAGGTGCTCTGAGGTACTCAAGGCAAAACTCTCCAAAATGGAATTGCTGTCACCTCTAATTTAACTCGAGCTCTTTCTGAATCCAATCTTACTTCCCCGTAGTTACATACTTTCTTCCCTCTCTCTTAATCTGGTGGAAATTCTTGTTTTGAATTTGAAGTGAGCTCAGACTTTCTCAGCTAGAAATCTTGCTCTTTGCTTCTTCGTTCTTTTGAAAGACCACACGTTCCATGAAACAACATTTCTGTCTTTAGGGAAAGGTTTAACAGACAGTTGGTTTTTTTTCTATGCAGCTCATAGTTCCCTGGAAAATGGGTTTGAGTCCAGCTATGTGTATTTTAGCCATGTGATTAAACTCGTTGTGAACTCTGATTAAATCATACACAGCCAGAGCCATGGTCTTGTTAGGGAACTGGTCTGGCTGTGGTGTGATGGACAGAGGAGCAACATCGTGTCGGAAAACTAAACATTTGTCAGTATATCCTGTTTTGACATGTAGTTTGGCCTGAGAGAGTTTCTAATTGGACTCAAACGTCAGGCCTGTGCTCCACACTGCTGCAGCATCCACAGAGGCAGTTTACTGGATGTCACGTTGCCTTCAGCACCTGTCATCTTCAGAGGTTAGTCAGGGGGAAAGCTGCTGATTCTGTGAATTTGGTGACATTTCTCTTCACATTAGGGCTGCAGGACATTCTGTAGTTAGTATAGCAACATGTGGAAGTGGATAAATACCCTTCCATAGTTCCACCTGCTTCTACTAAGTTCTGTTACTGTTGCACTCCCAGCAGAAGCTGCACTAAGTGGGTCTCTGAAGAGACACTGAAGGCACCGGTGCTTTAAAATGGGTCACTGCTGATCTAATTATTGTGTACCGCTGCCTCACGGTGAACGGAGCTGCACAGAGTTGTGTAAACTGAAATCCAGAATCAAACTCGGACTCCATCAGCTGTTGTTGAATCGAGCAGCTGCACCTTCCTCGTTGCTTCAGGATGACTTTCCTTGTGGCTTTGTATGAAACCTTCAAGCTGGGTTTCTTTAGTCTGGGTCCTCTGAGCTTCAAGCCACACTGTTATACACGGATGGAGACACAAGCGACCATTCGGAGCCAAAAGATGGTCACTCAGTGGTGACCAAGTAGATGAGCTTGTTGCAGCTGTACCGGCTGTTGGGCCCCATTCCAAACCGGTAAAGTTTGGCTGATTTAAGTGAAACAAATGAGCAGTTTAGTCTAAATATTAGGTTGTGTTTATTAAAGCAAACTGTGCATTGTGCAGTAAAGGTTCTGTGTTTTGATATGCACAAAAGAACTTTTACTGTTGGCTGTACAGTATGTTCATGAGATGGACAGCCGTCACACAGGATTTGTTTTATAAGATAAAAGCCACGGTCACACAGCTGCTGCTTCAGAGGACTGGCGCCTTTTTTCTTCCATTTTAAGCAAACTGCATGTCAGTGTGTGACAGTCGGCGCTTGTGGCGCTCGTTTCACTGTCGTAGACCTGAAGCCAAAAGATATAAAAGGCCGTGCTTTGTCCTGTCCCTCTCCGTCCGTGTGTTCTGCGCACGCATGTGCGTGTTTGTGTGAGACAGGCAGCGGTTACCAGCGACGGCGAGGTCAGCGCTATCTTTATCAACATTACCGAGCAGATTCTGTGAACCAGGCTGACCGCACATCCTGTCATTTGCACACACACCCCTGACCTCGCCTTATAAACACACATATGCACCAACCCCCCCCACACTAAACGGTCACATGCTGAAGGAGGCTGAAAAATAGCCACTGCTGACACCAGAGACTATTATAAGCCATGACATAATTACTGACTGTTTTTTTGTGAGTGTTAGACCTGCCAAAATGAAACTGACACTTGTTTTATATCAGGACTATAATTACAGGCTTTCATAACAGTGTGTGGCCAGATGTGAGGTGCTAATTTTACTCATCTGGCACCTGTTTACATGCACGTACACTATATGTTACTAAATATGGTACATTTAGTAGAATATAATGATTGTCACTGGCTTTTTCATTATAGCTGTGTGTGTGTGTGTGTGTGTGTGTGTGCGCGCTCTCAGTGTTCGCAGTAGTTTTCCACAGCGTGATGCAGACAGTAAAAAGAAAAGTCACCTTTGCTCAACACACGACTGCTGACACAGAAACACAAGTCTGCTTTATGATTTAACAGTCCTGTGAGGTCACGTTATGGTTGAACTTTTCCTCTGTTAGTCCCCACAGCTGCTGAAGGTTGTCTCTGGCTGCAGCACAGCAGCGGACTGTACTGGCATGGCCTTGCCGGGGCCTTGTTGCTCCGCCACCATGTGATAGGATACAACTTGGCCATCTTTGACACTGAAATTCATTTAGCACCCTGAGGTTGTTCCACCCGAGGAGTAGGCATACAGTTAACAGTTAGTGTGTGTTTTAATTGTAAAGTGATTTTCCTGCTAAGCCAGAGTTCCGCAGTCCATCCACCATGTGGCCTGGGGCGGTGCTGTCATGCCTTCAGAGAAGGGAGCTGCCAGAGCTGTGTTTATACTGTGTGTACAAGCAACCAGGCCGCTGAGAAAAATCTGGCTATGCAGGAAATTGAACAATGTGCTCCCATGCACTGCAGTTAACCGCATATACGTGCAGCAGGTCATGAGTTCCTTGTACGGTAACAGAAGACCTTCTAGTTCCACTGAAGGGAAGTCTTAATGCTACAGCCAGTATCTTAGACAAGTGTCCTTCCAGCTTTGTGTCAGCAGTTTGTGTTTGTCCCTGTTCCCGTTTCAATGTAACCACATAAAGAAATGCTTTTCCCAGGCTGTGTGGAAGAATTTGACAGGACTTGACCTCATCACCCTGGAACAAACTGGAACACGCACTGTGAATGCTGTTGTGTATGAATGGGAGCAAAATCCCTGCAGCCAGATTCCAAAATGTGACAGAACAGCTGAAACCACAGGAACGGAGGCGGTTATGTGTTCAATCAACACATATTGCTGGAGTGTTAAGGCGTCCACATAGTGTATCTACATACAGTATGTCAGAGTGTCTAAGACAAATAAACGTGTCCTGACTGTGGCTGAATGGAATCCAGAGCAGTAGGTCAGGTGGCAGCACTGCTCCCACCTCTGCAGCCGTCTGCTCTCTCTCTGCTGCCAACAGCAACTTCCTTGCCTCGGCAGCCCCTCCTCTCCTCAGACCCCCGCTCTGTGTAAACAAGGTTCAAACTTTCTGGCTTTCTTTACGTGCGGCTCTGCTGTATTTGACAAGCTGAAGCTGCATAAACATATGTGTTGTTAATGCTCGTGGAGTGTGCAGGTTCCTGTGCAGTCATTAAGCAGCGGTGAACCCCACGGTCTGCCTGCCAGCACCAGGATGACCGTTTAGCTTTGAACTGCCCAACCAGCCACAGTGAGAAGTGCACGTGAGCAGGCAGAGCAGCTTCAGCTCTGTAAGGTCCAGATCAATAAAACATGAGCTGGAGTTCTGCTGTGTTTTTCCATGAAATATTAACTTGAATGTGGTTTTTTTGAGGATGTTCTGAGAAGCACTTCACAGAGCTTTTGCAAATTAGTTGGATTTGCCTGTGAAATTTCCACAGCCGAGTAAAAGATCCAGCATGAAGGGCTGAAAGATGTCACAGTGAACAAGCAGCTGAAGCTTTGCCCCAAACCTAATGGGCTTAATGCTGTTATTAAAGAGAGATGTGTCAGCATTTGAACTTATGGAAACCGCCATGAACCTTAGTGGCTGCTGTTTCCTCCCGAGCTCCCTGTGTTTTGCCGAGTGCTGGATGCTCGGGAGACTGTGGGTGGAGTCATCTGAGCAAAAAAGGCCAAAATGAACTTGACCTTCAGCGAAACATGTCATGGAACAGACCGTCGCAGGGTGCGGCTCTGTTTGGCCATGAGAAATCCCATCATCTGGTGCTCCGCGGAAAGCGAAACGTACAGTGTGAGGCCTGTTCAGTCGTGGTCCGTTAACTAGGCGACTGAAGCCATCATGACTGACGGGTTAGGCTGTTGACATACTCATCAATCTCAGGGACTGGCTGCGCCCTAGACCGTCACCGAGACCTGAAATCGTTCGCCACAGGATAAAGGTTGATTATTCAGAATGACGTTGTATTTATTCGTGTTCACTGAGCCCTGTGAGGAGCTTCAGCCCTGCCAGGAAAGTCTTACCTCACAGCTTTAATGTGTTTCGTCATTTTGGCTTTTATCCCCTTTTTAAGTTTCAGCTCAGACATGTCCAGCTGACAGGAAATAGATTAACGCACATTTTAACTACTAATTAAACAGAAATGAAATGAACCAGCGCAGCTCTAGTTGTAGCTACTGTCCCAGTCACATAATACAGTCCATACATTTGCTTCCTATTTGGTTGAGTACTGCTTTCTGATTGGACCTGCTTTTATTTATTCAATTTTGGGAACACTTTAGAGTTTTCACACAAACACATTTACACCATGTAAAACACATTTAAAGAGTGATTGCGTGGTCGAGTGGACGCTCAGTGACAATGAGAGAGGTGACTGGTCAGTAAGTAAAACCCACAGCAGCACCTTGCACGGCAGCGGGTTTGTAGAATCCCCTGGAAACCTCTAGTTTAGTAGTGTAGCTTTGTTTTGTACAGTGCTGCCTGGTTCTGTGTTTGCTGTAGCTTCTGTATTTCCAGTGCATGTCTTTATGCTGCATTTGTGTTTGTGTATAAACAGTGAAGGTGTTTCCTTCATTCCCATGTTTTTTGGTTGCAGTGTGTTAAGCTCTCTGTCACAATAATGGCTCATTTACTTGAGTTAGGTTTTCAATATTGCTGAAATTCTCTTGGAAATTGATGTATAACGCTGCACAACCTTGTGCTTTACAAAGCGTGTGTTTTGGTGGAGTCAAACTAGTTTCCTGTCTCGGATTAATGAAGCTAGTTAAGCTGCTGCTGAGATGTTTCAGACTTCACTGAAGGCCTCCACACACTACTGTGTGTGTTTGTCATTTATTCACAGCAACTGTCCACTGTCATAATTTATTAATTAACCTGTCATTAATTACAGGTCATTTTCTCCTTGCTGAATCAGATTGCAGCACAGTTTCCTGCCACTCGTGTATCCTATGAAGCTCCATGCTGCAGCTGGATTAGTCATCCTGACTCATCCTAACTTGGTAAAGAAGGTTTGTGGCCCTCGGTCAGGATGACGTCTCTGTTCTGCTGTGGTTCACACTCCTTAATCAGTGTCTGCTGACTCATCTCTGCCTTCTGCCTCGCTTCCGTCATGACCTCGGTCTGAAGGCTGTCTAGGTGTCCACTGCGAAGACCTTGGAAAGATAGGACACCGTCACACACACAGACACATGCCCATAGTACTGATGATTAGTGTTATCTGACTGGGTGTGTGAGCCTTGAAGCAGATCAGTGGGATGTGGGGGCAGCGAGTGTCGTCACTGCACAGTGGCGTGAGTCAAAGTTGAGTCAGCGGTTTGGCTGCAGAGGAGAACACTGTGCTAACTTAGTACGGCCTGGGAGAGTGGACATCGGTCCGTCCAGCACTTGTCCACAACACTGATCAGCCAGATTGATCGAGATGATGATTAATTAGTCTGGCGACCTCCTGCCCCAGCATCACACCAAAGGTTCCACGTGCACATTTGAAATCTAAAACCCTAGATATCTCTGCTTTAAAACGGTACAGGAGACTTCATCACTGAGGCCTGTTGTTAAAGGTCAACAGTAGAAACATGGCGTTCACTTGACTGAGTAATCCCCCGGGACTCGTGTGTCTCTGATCGGCCGATGCAGCACCTCGCCAGGCTGAGCCTGCTTCAGCTTCTTTACTGACGACGCTGCTCAGATTTACTGGAGCATCTCATTTTAAATGGCCCTCAACCTGTTTAGTTCCTGCCTCTTGTACCTTTTTTAGCTCAGCTGCTGGCAAGGCTCTAAGAACAGATAAATCATCATCCTACTGTAGTAAATGTGTTGTTTGTGTGTGTCGCAACAACGTGCGTTTTATCAGCTGCTCATGATTGCAACTGAGGCCGTGTGCCTTTATAAATTATAACATGGAAAGTTTAAGACCAATGTGTCGACTGCACGTGTGCTAGAAAAGCAAAATGACCATTTGATCTGAAGCGTGTGAGATGTTGTAGAAGGCTCTGGCCTGACTTCAGAGCATGTTTTATCGGACTTGGCTGGGTCGTTTCTTCATGTCCCATCAAAATAAAAGCTTGCGTTGAAGTGATTTATTCTAAGATTTCAGCCCCTTTTGCACAGTTAATTCACAGCTTTAAAATCTTTCTCAAGCCTTCTTCTATTTATCTCTATGTCCTGTGTGATCGGAGTAGATCCAATAAGCAGACGCCTTCCTGCAGTAAAGGAGGGATGAGTTTGGTTATTAAATAATTAAACAAAACACACAAGTAGTAAAGGGGAGAGTAAGAAGAGGATAAAAGGGAGAAACAGACGGAGGGGGGTGGTGCTGAACGACCGGCTGCATGTGGCCATATAAGGCCTCTGGAAGTCGAGGGCCCGGTTCAGGAATTCAGCCGAACCAAAATAAAGTCAACATTTATTGAGCGTAAAAGAAAACTGAATATGAAAGGGAAGGAGTAAAGGATGAGGGCAGTGGAGGTGGGGTGTGAGCACGGCCCTGTTGGCCTGCTGTGCTGTTATTCTTGGGAGCTGTGAATGGAGCTGTTATAGTGTGAATGTATGAACAGTACGTTTGTGTGTGTGTGTGTGTGTGTGTTGGGAGCCTGGGTTTGGTGTGTGAGGAGGAACACCTGTGACTTTAGCTTTTAAAGTAAATGAGCTTCAGGGGACTCCACCCCCGAGCGATGAGACAGGGCCGCCTTCACTGCACAGCGTGTGCTGTCCAGATGAAACACGTCAGGGTGGAGACGGTTCTACACAAGGTCAGAAACCTAAGTGACATGTAAAAACACTGGGGCCTGCTGTTAGAATGGGAGTTAGAAACACTTACTGTACATTTTCAACAAATCCCCCAGAGGCAGCGAACATAGTGGGGAAAAAGCATCGTCCAACAATTTTGTCTGATCTATTAGTTGTGTTTACTTAGAGTCGAACCTGTTGTGAGCTAAAACTAGCTGACAGTTAGGGCAGAGCCCAGACCTAGTGTCTGCATTAGCTTGGTCACTTAGCTCTAGTGCTAACTGCTGCTGTTTCAAGTAAATAAACCAGCTGCTTGTAAAATGTAGGAAATCTCAAACAGACCCAAACAAATTCAGCGACACTGGTAGCATCAGAAGTATTACAAGAAAGTAATCAATAGTACAGTTTGATGGATAAAGGTGAAGATGAACTGGTCCCACTGTCCACAACTCAGTGGTTTTGACTGTGGTTGTCATGCTGACATGTTCACGCTGACAGCACTAACAGGCCAGCGTTTAGCGTGTTTACTGCAAATACTTCCTGTTTAGCAGTAAACAGCACAGCTGAGGCTGCTGGGAGTGTCGTTAGTTTGGTGGGATGTTGGTCAGAAACCAATGTTTTTTTCCAGAACTCTTCAAAATGAAACTCTAGACATTTTCAGGTGACCAACTCTACATTTCTTCTTACTTTTCAGCAACTTGTCTAATGTATTTTAACATTAATATGCCGTGTATGGTGCGCACTGTACTGTAGCTGTACCTTGATACAGATGGAAGAGGTATGTGGAGACAGTGAGACAAAAACCAGATGAAGATGCAGTTACATTATGGAGATGTTCAGGCTCGCTGTGTATAGTCAGACATTCATGTGTAATACCAATATGCAAAGAACATGCAAATGCAACAAAAATGCACAGTATGCAAAGACTCTGCTGCAGTACAGTGTGTGTTGTTTATAAAGTACTTGCATATACAGTAGACATTATATACAAACTCCACCAGGTGTTTGTTTAAATGTATGTGCTCTGTTCTGCTTGGTGTGCAGCTCTGCCCTGGAGACACAGCACTTCCTCCCTCCATCCCTTCTTCTTCTCCTCCTCTCTTACCTTTGGCCCGGCGCCCTCCCTGGCATGCGCCCGCTCAGGCGGCCCTCATCATGACTTATTAGCAGGGTGGTAAATATTCACTGGGTTGTGCCCAGGGTTGGCATGGTGGCTAGCTGCAAACTCATTATCACTTTATTATTCAGCTTGTGTGTGTCTAATTTATTCCCCTGCCGCTTCTGTGGTGCTCAGTGGCTGCCTGATGCGCCTCAGGAGCATGCCCGGACCCCACGCTCCCCCTCCTCGCCTTCACTTCTCCCTCTGCTGTGGGAAGATGGGGTGGGGTGGGGATGATGGAGCAAGGGACAGAGGATTGTGATTATTGGGGAGAGATGGAGGTGTCTGCACAGCAGGAGCTCATTATGGTGATTCTGTGTTTGTACTGCTGTACACAGAACACAGCGTCCATGTCTGCTGTGCATTTGAGCTCTGTTAGTGACTGTCCAGCTGTCGGTCAACAGGGAGACCTGTGTGCACGTCACCCTGCTCAGTGGAGCCGTTTAACAAGCTGCACAACAGGGATGGAGTCGCAGCACCAGAGTCAGAGCGGTGACAGTGTTCTAGTCATCTGTCAGCAGTTGTTGAAAATGTACAGCGAGTGAAATGGAAGCCCTAAAAGTTATTGTCTTACACTTGGGAATGGCACTGAGATGTGACTTTTCACTGCAGAGCTTTGGAACCTTCTCCTCACATTTATAACTTCAGTTCCAGTTCATAATTGAAGACACCAAGGTCATGTTTAAGCAAATTCCACAGTGAAACTAAGACAGCTTAGTAGTTCCAGTATTTTTCCACCAGGACTCCTGGCAGTGTGGACAGGACTGTGAACAAGATTTAGGCCTCATGCTGGGAAACAACACAGTGACTGGCTCTTGACTCATACTTCTCTGATACTGGGGAATAAAGCTCTGCTCTTTCAGTCAGTTGTGTTTCTAAGCACGTGTAAGAAAATCCTGTTCAGAAGCACTCGGACAGCGCAGCTGTACGTGCGGGCCTGTTTTGGGACTTTGATTGATGATCGGATTTGTTTAGTTTAAAATCCTTCTAAACAATGTTCTCTCACTTTCCAGTCGCCCAGTCAGAAGCTCTGATCTGATTCAAATGTGGTTAAAACCCAGGCTGCTGCTGTTGATTCTGTAGAGCAGTGGCTTCCTCCGTGGCGTCCTGCCATGGATTCCACGCCTGTACCTTATTTTGCATATGGTTGACTCATGAACAGAGATGTTAACCAGCTCCAGTGAATCCTTCAAGCCTGTAGCTGTTACTGTGTTTGCTGATATTTGGGACTTTGGTGAAGGTCAGATCACATTTCATGACCAATTTATGCAGACAGTGACTTACTTTTTTTTTGCGACTGTGTCTCTGATTTCATGTAGTTTGTCCAACAAAACAACAGTTTAGAACATTTTTATGTTCCTTCACTTTTGAAAGCAAAGCAGCCACGTTATTGGTTTATACATTATATATTAACCAGTTTGACTTTCCAGTGGAAAGTGCAAAGCACTAATTGAGAGGGTGTTAATTATCAGCTCTTTTAGTTCAAACATTTAGCTCAGTGTAAGAGGTCGTCCTGGGGGGGATGTCAGCTCCCTCCAGACGCTGAGCGCAGCCGCCGTTTCTGAGAGGAGTCTGAGCTTCCTCGTAGAGAAGATGACACTGAGCTGTCTGTGAGCGCTGCAGCTGACTTAGGAGCTGCAGACCGAGCTCCATGCAGACCCTCTGATGACCAGTAATGACTGAGGTGTTGGAATGTGCATCTCTAACTGCTCACAGCATTTCTTTAGATTTGGCTGTATGCTAGGCCTTGTACTGCTGTAGTCTTGCTGACATCTGTGAAATTTAAATGCACATGTAAACAAGACATGGGAGAAAAAGCCATGACGTATGAACTAGGTGACAGTGAGCTGCTGCCAGTGGGTTGTTGATCTTTAGCAATTTAATTGTGCAGAGGATCTGTGCTCTCATCTCCACTCCGTATATGACAGAGATCATGAGTGTGAAACTAATGCCTGCACATCTTTGTGTGCTTATCCATAGAGGGAGGTGCACCCCCTCCTGATGAAGCTCTCCTGTTCTCTACCAGCTGTCCTGGTCCCCGTCTCAAGATTAAAATCATTAATCTTGTCAAACAACTTGCTTGCGCATATCTCATCCCCGTGACGCTGCAGATGAAGATTCTCTGGTGCCTTCATAAAGCTCTGTTAATTAACATGCTAATTGAAAATGCATCATGTTTTGTGTGCAGGACAATGCTGTATGAGGCGGTTGACCCTTTGTGTGCTGGTGTCTGGGTCTGCATCCATGCACGGTTTGCTGCTAGATGGGGGTTGTACAGATGAAGCGGAAAGTCTTTGTTTGACTTGTGCACACAGCCACAGCCTGAGCTTCAGTGGGAACTCATGGAGCTCAAGATTTCTGAGATTAAATGTTCAGAGCATGTTGGCAGCGTCACAGTGAGGTCACTGGGCGCTGAGCTGCAGACCAGCGGTCCTGTACTTCAGCTCACTGTCAGGTCGAAAATGTGTGGCACTGTTTGTAATGGCCGGACGAGTGTGGCTCTCCAGGCCATACGGGGTTAAGTGGGACTCCAGTTGCTTTTCATTATTCCACTAAAATGACATTTCATTGATTCTTTCTGCAGCTGAAGCATGGGGTTGATGGCCAGACTGAAAGAACGCTTCTGACTTTGCACTGACACAAATCTATAAATGGTTAAGTAGTAAGTAAAGTACACTTATCAGTACCTCAAAGTACAACCTCCTCCCTGCTACCTGACGTCTCCTATATAACTGTTTCTCATTATGTGAACAGACCAGGTTGATCTGAAGCTGGTTACCTATATTCACCCTGTATCTATAGCACATACTTGTGAACACAGGCCTCCTTCATCCTCTGACACACTGCTAATAATTTCTACATTTTCAGTTCAAGGACAGGATTCACATTTTAAAGGTTTGCAGAGGTTTAAAACATTTAGGAAGGCTCTTCCTCATCGACGTGATCAGTCAGAAATGTGCCTACGCAGAAACATTTTCTAAAACAGTCTCACAGGCGAACTTCTGTTTAGACCATTTTGGTTCTGTGATCTTATCAAAAAAAAAAACTGGAGGGACTCGTGTGGAAAATGTTATTGTGTCAGTTCACTGACACGGTTTTTTAATTTATTGAATTTGGGGCGTTTTGAGACTGTCCTCCCCTAAAAATGCCTGGTGATACTGCGTGTAGGGCGGAGGTCAGGGTGAGTCGACAAAACCTCTGACTTTGGGGATCATCGCTCTTTTATCTGTATGTGTTGAATACATTTGCGTGGACACTGGAGCTTCTGCTATCACTTTGGCACATCTGGTAAGATAAGATAATCCTTTATTGTCATTGTAACATGTACAATGAAATTTCAGAGTGACCTCCAGTCAGTGCAGCAATAAAAAAGCAAAACATATGAAATAAAACGTGTTTGTGTGTGTGTGTGCGCATGGGAAGAATCAAATCAAATCAAATTTTATTTGTATAGCGCCAAATCACAACAAAAGTCATCTCAGGACACTTTACAAAGTAAGGTCTAGACCTTACTGTTATCAATATTATTACATAGGGAAAACCCAACAAATCCCCCTTGAGCAAGCACTTGGCGACAGTGGGGAGGAAAAACTCCCGTTAACGGAAGAAACCTCCGACAGACCCCGGCTCTTGGTGGGCGGCCTTCTGCCTCGACCGGTTGGGGTGAGTGGATAGAGGAGAGACAAAAGAAGAAAAGCAACAAGACACAACAATCAAACACTGATCAGGTCGATGTGGCCGGTGACTGCTCGTCAGAGACATAGAGCTCCAGGGCCAGGGCAACCTGCAGAAAGGTACAGGGAGAGAGAGAGAGGACACACTACGGGAGAAAGGAGACACAAAGTTAGTAATGTGTAATAGTGGCAAGCTAGTGGCAGAGGTGCATGCGCAGACAACTGGAGTTATGACCTGGTCTGAACAGCCAGATTTTAAATCAT
>NW_018127978.1:245543-275767 GCF_001952655.1 Monopterus albus | reverse complement strand
TATACAATAACAAACAGAACAGGCTTTTGAGTTTTCCAGTTTGGGTGTGAGAGATTCAGAGTGAGACTTTCAAATGAGTTATAACTATGTTTAGGTCTAGGGTTGATTAATAGGCTTGAGTCAAAGATCGCTGCCACACCTCCACCTCGGCCTGTGTTTCGAGGGAGAATATAATTTGTCAACTGTTTGCATTTTTATTGGACATAACAAAGCTGATGGTTGGCTGCCTGAGGAAATGCTCTTTGCCAAACTCTTTCCACATGAGCTCATTTTCTTGCTTTCTCTTTTGTTGTATCCAGAATTAGCTGCAGTCTGTCGGAGTGAATCTGGTTTATATATGGTGGGAGGGGCAGCGTGTTTTCAGGAGCCAAGGACACAGAAGTGATGACACTTCTCAGCTCCGTCCTTATGAACATGAACTCCTGCAGCTTTGCCCCCGAGATGAGACGAGCATACATCTCCACAGTCTGCACGCTCATTAGAAAGAGCTCAGTGTAAAACAGAACTCTGGTGCGCAGGAGCTCATTAGAAAGTGTCTGGTGATGGCTCATTTATTTTGGAAGGCACCAAACCTCAGAGCCATTACCCCATCAGCCGCTCTGCCCTCAACCCAGTCCTAGTAAAGACCAGTACCGGCTTGTGCAGGCTACTCTGCATTCTATCTTGAGCACATGCACTTGTACATCTGGATGAGAGTCTGTTGAGGCCTCTGCCAAGTCTAGCCCCCAGAGAGCTCAGCGTGTCGCTCAGGATCAGTCGCCAGTCCCCTTTTCAAACGTATACAAAGGACTGACAGGTTTAATTCTTGGTGACATTTTGTCAGTGTGAACATTCAGGTCCAGGCCACAGACGTTCAGTGTGATCTACACTCGGATCTGTTTATTTTCATTTGGGAGGGTTTTTCCTCCTCGGAGTCATGAAGGTGAAACTTAAGTCTGATCTTTGTTCTCTCTCTGATTGTTTGTTCTTCAGGACTGGAGAGAGTGTGGTGAGACCTGACAGGGCGGAGGAAGCTGGAGACAAACGGCCGGACAAAGAGTTTCAGACTCACCAGGTGAGCACATTAACACTGGTGACCAACATCCAGCCTTGGAAATAAAAGAAAAAAAAAATCTCTCAACTCTGAAAATACAAACTTTTGTCTAAAAAGCTATGTATATCCACCAGTTTGCAAAGGAAGATGTGTAGTATAGAAAGTTGTAAATGTCACCTCCAGCTCCCTGCTGTTACTGGTTCCTTCACCAGTGAAACAAATGACTCTCTCATCAACAAGATGTCATAAAGTATGTGAAGTACACTGAGCTGCGCTGTGAGCAGCTACAACACTGAAACACTTCACTAGTACTAATCCAATTCTGCGTTTTGCACATTCTGTTGAATAATTTTGAAAAGAATTTAAAAGGGAACCTTATGCCCAAAATGATCTACTAATATTACTTAGATAAAGTTTGTATTTCGCTGTGTGTGTTAGTCAGCAGAGATGAATGTGAGCCATTAGAGTGTGTCTGTTTTTGATTGGATTGTTTAGTATTGTGTGTGCGCGTGTGAGCGCCAGCTGAGTCTCTGATGTGACTGCTGTGCCACTGTACGTGTGCCCACGTGAGTTGATTGGCACATGTCACGCACGTCTGTCAGCGCGAAAAAGGAAAAGGAACATTTTAAAGCTGCTGATTCACGCACGGCTGCTCTGGTTAATGTCTTGCCAAGATCTAATTACAGCCGCTTTGAATCTCGCTCCGCGCTTTTAATTAACACGCCCAAAAAGGGAAATGGAGCAAAAATGTAAAATTAATTGAATGAAATTTGTAATTCAAAGTGTGAGAGTGAAAGAAGAAAGAGAGGAGATCAAATACTTACTTTGCTTTTAAGAGTCGGCTCCCATGGGGTTTCCCAGCCTGTGTTTCGAGGTTTGTGTGCTGTGAGTCCACAGAGGGGCCACGGCCTCCATTTTCAAAATGAGGCTGCTGAATTAAGCTTTATGTAGAGCAGAATAATGATGTGGAGTCTTGCTGGGAGAAACAGTCTCGACAGAAAGGGCCACTCTCAAAGTTGCAGACTTGGGATTAATGTGACAGGCTCTCGCACTATTGATTTCACCAACACGCAGATGAAAGCAAATTTATTAAAACCCTAAAACTGTGGTGCGGCTCCACACTGAACTCAGGTGCATCCTGCTTGAGATGAGTCTAGAACCTGACCGGTGTCCACCTGTGACACACACACCCGTGTCTGTAAGGCTCCACAGGTCCCACTGCATGTCAGGACGCAGAGAGAGGAAGTCCCAGCAGCCCTCTGTAGACCTCTGTGATCAACCTGTGGTGAAGCACAGATCAGCACCAGGGGATTAAAAAATCTAGTAGGTGTAGAAATCTCTACACCACCAGTTTTGTCCAGTTAGAATGAGGAGCCTATAGAAAACTGACATGGATAAAATAGAATAGGAACAAACATATCTGGTCACAAACTGTCTGAAATGCCAAAAGTCTAAACGCCCCTACCCTTAAGTCGGTAACATGTTGGCCTCTGTGGCTCGGTTTTTCAGTCATGACTCTCTGAACAGCAGATGTAGGACAAAGCTAATGTCGTGTTTGTAAATGTAAAATTCACAGGAAGGCCAGCGGTGGAAGAGGTCGTAACGCTGTACATTAACAATCCTGCCGTCAGAGTATTGTAATATAACGTGACTGGATTCCTAATAGCATTTCAACGTGGTAGCAGTCGAGGAGCAATTTTTACTTTTTCATACTTTTGGGTTGAATATTATAAAATAATGCTTCATGGTGTTTTCATGTCAAATCTGCAGATTAGCAATGTGCTGGTCCATAACTGCAGCTGTCAAAGCATGAAAAGTGAAGAGTAAAAGATTCCTGTCTGAAACAATAAAATACCCCAGAAGTGAACTGGAAATTGAGTTGATGTACTTAATGTTATTTTCCACCACAAATTACGAAACAAACCAAATAGTGTATTTAATTTTGTCAGATGTGTAGGAACCAAACCTCAAATAAAACACGGACACTGAAAAGTTTGTATTTGAACAAAATATTTTCTTTATTCTGTAAGAGAACTGAATAAAGTGGAGCTCCACTGATAAACGTACGAGTTCAGCACATTAACAAATGGAGAGTCCACAACCAACAAACTATTGCAACTGATACGAGAAAGCAAAGTGTGATGGGCCAAAACCATTTCAAAGAGAGAATACCAAGAAAAGCTGGCAGCAGGAACAGCAGGGGTTAATACTGAGAGAGACCAGCTGACATTTTGTACTGAAGGGGTGTGTGAACATTTTCTGTCTGAATTTTGCTTTTTAAGTGTGGAACTGTTGTCTGTCTGAGTCTGTGCACCCAAATCAGATCAACTGGATGGACCTGTTGCCAAAGCTCTGGTGAGCCGCCTCACAAACCTGAGTTGTCGCACTTTATTTTCTGAGCCCACCCTAAAGGCGGTGTTCACAGACTGTTAACCGATCACGTCGTGGCCTCTGTATTTGGGGAACGTCAGTGAGGGTCATCTTTCTCAGTATTACCTCGTTATAGCATCATACAGCTGTCACAAAAGGGATGGAGCAGTGATGTTAGGTTTGCTCTATTAAATTCAGATCTGAATACACCATAAACAGACAAATAACAGTTGTTTTTCAAAGACATCTTTTTACCATGTTTCTTTTATTCACAAAAAACAACAGTCAAGAGTACCAAATATGCATGCTGGGTCTGTACGTATGCCAAAAAGCGGACGAGGGGGTGTCAGATACACGTGTTTTTAAGAATCTTTTTTTTAGTTTGCTTTTCTAAAAGGTCTTTATTTTCATATATATATATATATATATGTATATGAGAAGCTGTTACTCCTCAACGCTGTGCTGGGTACTGTGATCAGATAAGCAGTGGTAAGAACACAACACGACTCCTCGGTGAGAATCACAAACATATTCAAACCTGGCTGCAAATAAAACTTTGCAGAACTGCTTGAGGGTGAGTAGTACTTGTAGTAGTAATAATAGTAGTAGCAGAGGAACAACAGACGGTTGCTATTTTAACAGTCCTGGGTGGTAGTGAGTAGAAACACTCAGAAAGTAACGGTAGGCTTATTGTACCTTTTTGTTGCCGAGTCTGCACCTTTGCTTGAATCTAAATGTGCCTTTGTTTTCTGAGGTGAACCTAAACCTGGTTCCTGCAGTTATCTGAGTGAGAGCTGAGTTTTCCACAGTGCAAACTCAACTAAACAGTCGATAAAAGTAAACTTGACAAAACGGATATTTTGGTTTGTCCCACTAATCCTTTCATCTCTTTCTGCCTGTTTTTAGCACTACTACGAGTGAAACACCTGAAGAAAAGCAGCTGCCCCTCCCTCACGAACCCCCGGCTGACAGAAAAGGGAATATTGCATGTTGGGATGGAGCGGGACACAGAAAGAAAACGTCCTACAGGAAGCTCAGAGCGTAAGTGTTGAATATAACATCAGTGAAAACTGTAGCATTTCCCCTTTGTGATGGGTTCACAGGATTTTCTTTAAACTTCATTTTCATACTTATTTTGGAAGTGCTATATCAGGACAGGATTTTATAATGAACCAAAACTGCCCTTGTAAAAAAAAAAAAACCAAAACAAACAAACAAAAAAACAACCTGAAAACCCCTAAAGTCATGTAAAACAAGATGCACAAGTGTCTGTGGAGGACAACGTGTACGTAGGAACTTGTGGATTGTTTTTTGTGACTTTGGGGCTTCGGTTCTTGTGCACACAAGACGTTATTCAGTTCAGTTTAAGGGAAACTTAATACATTTTTTTATTCTTGAGATTTCTGCAGGACATTTCAACACAGAAACGAAAAAGTTTCGACTTGTAAGCCAGACTAAACTCCAGCTACGGTCATCATGTGCAAATAATTGGAGTAGCATGCGTGAGAAAACTGGGACTTTGGATAGTTTAATCAAAGTCAGTTTATACCAACACAAACCGAAGAGTGCAGATTGACTGAGAACAATCAACTGGGACATCACTGAACAAGACTTGAACCATGGCTCCTTTCTGAAGAGCCACAGAAGTCCCTGCTTGGTCTCTTTTCAACACGAAAGAACAACAGTCCCAGCAAGCCGGATGGGACGCTCGTCACACAACCTGCTTCTACCTTCTGAGCTGTGATAATTTCAAGGCAGGGGAGATAAACATCATCCCTTTCTGGTCGAACTGAAAGATTAACGAGAACTGAAATCTTTGGTGTAAATGTTAAGGGAGAAAATGAAAGTGTATAGATATATACTGGTGGGAGAGATGAAATGTGATTCAGGATGCATATGCAGACATCACAGGTAAATATTAACACAAGTTTCTTGTAGATGATAATGTGTGCAACTTCAGAGAAGCCCTCTGTGAAGGAAAGATCCAAACATACTCTATCTCTGAGAACAGTTTCAGAAAGTGCCTCCTTCTTCAGCTCTACCTGTGCCTGAAACAAATACTGTGCATCTGGCATAGAACTCTAAAAACCTCGGCCCTGCTCACCACGAAGCAAAAGGGAACCCTTCGTTTCTTTTTTTAATAAAGGTATATTTTCATATAAAGACATTCAACAGTGAGCAATGCAGTACAGTTCAAGTAACAGAGTTAAGAGATTTTTTTTTTTGTTCCCTATGCAAAACCAAAAGTCAGCTAGTGAAACACAAACCCTTCAGACTGAGTGGTGATGGAGGGGAAGAGCTGTGTCTAAGCTACAGGAAGCCACGAGGGACAAACCTGAAGTTAGGACACTACAAAAGTAAAGGTCATGGGGAGCTAGCTTAACTGATTGATTAAACATGAATTGATTGAAGAACTGATGCAGAAAAAACCCTGATTTACTTGTTTCAAATCGCTGGCTTTGTTCTGTTGTAGTTTCTGTGGTAAACTTGAAAACACCTGAGGGTTTTAACAACCAGAAACTTTGTGGTCACACATTGTGTTACAAGTTTAGTTTACAAAGTCTTACTAATTTTCTTTGTTTACTTTCTGCTTTTAGGAACTCGGTCCGATCCGTCCTAGTCTCAGCGGGGAAGTCACAGTGAGTACCTTGTTTCCATCCACCTTTCTGAACAGAAACATGACAGGCCAAAATTGAAAATGCCATCAATTTAAAAGATGTTGGCATATCAGCAAAGTTAATCAAGAACAAGGTTTAAAGGACACGTATTATGCAAAATTCACTTTTAGAGCGTTGTCTGATATTCACATGGGTTTCTGGGTGTGTAGAGACACAAAACATGAGAAAAGAGCAGTCCCTGCCTGTTTTGCTTTTTCCACATTAGTAAAAACCCCTGTTCGAACATGCTGTTTGGATTTGTCTCTCTTTACGACGTCCTAAAAAATGGCACGGCGATTAATTTCATTTCATCCTCCCACTCTGAGCCGTTTCGGTGCTATCGGTGCGCCACTGTGATTTTCTCACTAGAACAGCTCACAGGGACGCACGGATTCTGCTTGGTTGTTGGTTGCACAGACGAGCACAAACGTCTCTACCTACTTCCACCCTCAGAGCCAGTGCACACACAGTGGATATCGTATATTTATGGCAGAAATGTTCCTGAAGATAACCCTACCAAGTTGCATGTCAGAGTGCTTTCTCAACGAGGGTCAGTACAGCACTGGATTTGTTTCCAGACTGAAGCTCAACAGTGGATCTATTTCAGCTGTCCGTGAGTCTGCCTCAGATCCTGATTTAGTTATTTTACTGCTGGTGTATGAGGTTAGCCTGTTTAACTTAGCCACAATAGTCACAATGGGGCTTGTATTACAGGCCGAATGGCAGAAACAGGTTCAGTGTTTTGATGAATATACCAGAGAATTTGTGTGAAATTTTTTTAGCCAAATTTCCTGAGTAGTGGACAGGATGGTGGTAACTTTGCTTGTTTATCTAGCATCGTTGTAACAGCACTAAACTTTGGTTACCGGTGGACAACACTGCCCAGGTGTGATAACGAGTGGTGTGACAGTAGCAGGCTCCTGCGGCTGTTTAGTTTTTGGTGTAGAAGCGGTTATTATGGTGAAATGTACGGTAGAAATGCAGCTAACAGTGGCTAACAACGATAGTAGAGCTAATGCTGAGGATCTGAAAACACGGCTTAGTGTTGGTAGACGGCTCCTGTTCAGTGCTGACCAATCAGAGGAGACTGGGCTTTTAGGGAGGGGGCCAGGAGCTAGAACAGCATGTTAACACAGAGGTGAAAGGGTTGGTCTGATGCTACTGGTGCTCTGAGGAAACTAATGAACTTTATGAACATACAAAGGTGTAAATGTTTTCCTGTAGAACCTTTAAATAACAATATAAACCTGAAAATGAGCACAATGCAGGACCTTTAAATAACTGCCTTTTGTAAAGACACACCGCCAGTTTTGCTTTGTAAAGGCAGAAAACTGCAGCCTGGCAGAAATTAGTAATGATGGGGCCAGGTGATCTCATTACTAATTTCTGCCACGTGTGTGTGTGTGTAATCCTAGTTTACATAAAAATGTATGCAAATTTTCTTCTGCCAAACTTTCAGAGATGTACTGAAGCAGTTTTACATTAGTTGACTGGAACAGGCCAAGTTGGATTTAACACTGGTAACTTGAGGCTCAAACTGATTCAGTCTCCAATAAAAAATAAATAAAGGGAGACCACTTATTAACAGCTTTGTGCCCCCTCCTGGCTCATCACAGTAGACGCTATCTAGGGTGGGTCACAGGTCACTACGCCGTAGAGGACACTGAGACAGGCGTAGACAAACACATGGTGGGCACAACCAAGGTTGTATCACTGACTCACAATGGCCTTCTTCCTAAAACCTGACATGCGCGCCTTTGCACGGACCACGGTGTGTGTATGTGTGTGTTTGCTGGCTTATTATGCTGTGGAAACACTGCAGATGACAGGAGGGAGGGTGTTCTGTTTGACTTTGTAACCAGGCATTTAGGAACAGGCGCCCTCACAAATGTTATCCTGTAAAAAAGAATAAAACGCTGACTAGTGGGGGTGGGGGAGCGACTCGAGAACAGCTGTTTGTTTAAAGCGGGGTCACACAATCCCCTTCTTTGCAGCTCTACTAACCTTCATTAGGACCTACATAGCTACAGATTATCAGACAGGCAGAGGCAGGACAACTGTCTGGGGACACTGGGTCCCCCCGAGATGCAGCACTGACCCTGTTCAGCATCTCAGACATGTCTACCCAAATCAACAGCCAATCGGTGAATTTCAGTTGTCTAGGAAGAACAGAATGCAACGGGCTTGTGTGTTTTTTCTTCAGCGTTTGAAGATTGGTTTTAGTCTGACAGAAAATCTTCAACCGGTTACAAAGTCAAGCACTGAGCAAGAAAACAACAAAATCCAACCAACCAAACTGAATTTCACTCCCAAAAGCTTCACATGCACCAATCATCTCTTGGACGAGAGATTGCACGTTCTTTCAAGTTTTCAGCTGCGGCCATCACCTCCATCGACTGTTACAACATTTATCAAAGCTTATCGTTTCTAAAGGTTTAGACATAAAACAGTCCCAGTCGTCACCCCGCGGTTGGTAGCAAAAATTCTTTTCACATTTTTTTTTAAACCACACAAATTGGGTTTTAATTTTTAAGGTCAGACACTTTCATCCAGAGGAAGGTGAATCTGACCATCTGCAACCATGTAGGGTAGTGACGTGTGTGACCACAGTGGTCAGCATGTTTGTGATTTGGTCAAATACTGCTCCCCGTGCAAATGTCTACAATCCAACATGGCCACAGGCTGCCAGAACCGGTGTCAGTGCACCTTTTGTGAGTCCATGAGGCAGTGGAGCAGTGCCGCCTGGTGAAATACTGGATTTGAACGTTGGTTTCACCCCAAACACCTTTGAAGATGCAACCTTCAGCTGGAAACCAGGAACAAATATTGCTTGGACGTTTTCTCTATTAACTGATCACTGATCACTTTGTTGGGCTGAAAAAAGTCCTATAATGAAAAATGTCTAAAAGCTTTTTAGAAAACTACATTTTCATTGAAAAATGACTTGAGGCTGTAGTTTTAGTGTGCGCAGGTGAACTAATAGACTGGACCACAGAGAAACATCTGGAGCGCCGGGGTCACCAGTGAGGCTCGTCTAAGTGCTTCTCACTCAACCTTCGGTGCAAGTACCATTTGGTTTTTCAAAGGGCTGTTTGGTGCACAAGCTCATGGCCCAAACCTTTTTTGTGTGGTCTCAAACACACCATGTGTTTGCCCCTCTTCACTTTCTCCATTCACAAAAACAAAAGAAAGAAAAAAAAAAAACTAAGAAATGCACACTGGTGGACTTGTGGCCCTCCCCCTCCTTCTTCACACCAACTTTGGTCTCTGGTTCTGTGATGCTGCCATTTACAAACTGGCAAAATAAGAGTTATGTTCCAGTAAAGGAAGGAAAGAAAAACTCTACAGTTAGTCTAAAACCTTTTTCTCCTTCTTTAAGGACTACAAAACTGTTTAGTGTCACCTGTGCCCCCACCCTCCCCCTGAACCCTCAGCAGCAGTCTACAATGAGGAACACCTAATGGTAAGTGTCCATTGTCTTGTTATGCTACATCGCTTTTGCTTTTGTACGGTGTGGGACAGAGGACAGACACTGGACATCAGAATTTACCACAAACAAAGTTAGAAATAAAAAGAAACATGAAAACAGATGTTGAAATATAATCATCTGAGGTGAAGAAGAAAACATAATGGGAATGTTTTGTTGTTTTCAGTCGTGTGATTTTTTTTTTCTTTTCTTTTTTGAGCGTCTGGTAAATAGAGCTGGAGTTTAGGTAGCAGCGGGGTCAACCTGAAACTCTGAAGTCTCCTACTCCGTTTCCTTCCTTCTTTCGGTCACTTTATTTTTTTCACATTCACAAACATTTAAAACTCCCTTGTGCAAATCAAGCAGTCTTTAGAAAGAATGCCCTCCGAAATAGTTCTTGTAAAAATATATAACTCCAAGGTGGCTGATGTGTGTGTTGCAGCAAGTGTTTAATTCGTTTCTATCTTTGTTTCCGCCCCCCCCCCCCCCCCCCCCCCTTCATTCTCCCTGTTCTCCCTTCCCGAAGAGGGGGCTGTTTTGTTGTCTGTGTTGGGGTGCAGCCAAGCGGGTGGGGTTCATCTGCGTCCGGAGGGCATCTGTGCGTAGACGGGGTATGCGAGGCGCACATTGAGCGAATCGTTGTGCTGCACCAGGGAGGTCTGGTGGTAGTGGAGCACCAGGTCCTTAAGGCTGCTGTACAGGTTGTAGGGCTCAGCGAAGCCGAAGCCGCGCGGTGTGCTGTAGATGACGCAGTGCTTCACCTCCCCGTCAACACTGAGGAGAGACAGACAGGTTCAGTTGAGCTGACTGGTCAGGAGTTATTGTTAGATTCAGTGTAACATGATACATTTTAATTATAAATGTACATGTTTTGTCTGCATTTTCAGGTAAATTCTTCAAACCTGCTTTGTTCTCTAATTTCTGCAGTGTCTAATTCAACAGTCCTGCAGTGCATCCTCCTCCATGCACATGATGTTCAGTCTGTTTCACAGAAGTGTTGGTTCACCTGCGCGATCACTGTGCTGCATTGTACTGAGAGCTGTTTCTGGTCTTTATTGTAGCCTGTCAGTTAGGGCTGCCCCCAAATAGTCGAGAGACCTGTTAGTCGACTGAAACTCTCCCTGTCAAGGCTTTGTTTTTATTTTATTTAGGGCTGTACCCAACTAAGAATTTTGTCAGTTAGCTCTTCAGTGTGACTAATCCACTATTCGTTCTTTAGTAAGGAAGTGTACTGTCTCTCGTTATTGTGCCAAATCCATATGGCAGCTTGACATTAGATATCAATTTCACTATTGCATCACAAATATCAGAAATTCTATTTATATAAATGAGAAACTATATATCTAGAAAAAAACATCAGGCTGCCACATGGATTTGTCACAATAACGAGACAGGCAGCACACTTGGATGTCTATTGGGACAATGCTCTTAGAGGCAGTTTTTCCTTCTGAGACGATGTTACAGCCGAGTTTACCAACCAGGTTAAGCTTCTCCCGTCAGTTAACGACAGCGCATGTTGTTACTGTGTCTGATGTGCGCCAGCTCGTACTGCCAGCGATTCCTCTTATTTATAATTCATCATTGAAATGTGTTCCTTGTGCATTTTTATTAGCTTCCTCCTCCTGTTCAGATGGAGGTATGTCACAGGAAGTCTGTAAATGGCTGTGCGTTGCATTTTAACAGACAGGCAAAAAAACAAAACAAAAACGGACTCAACATGAGGCAAACACCAGCCACATGGTTGCGACAGTCTTCTCTTGTAAAAGTAGACTAGGATGTACATTAAGGTCAGATCTATTTGGCGAATTGTAGAACGAGGAGAAAAGGGCAACAAACCCCACTAGGACAAACCTAGTATTAGCTTCCTACTCTGAACAGGAGTAGGAAGCTAATAAAAATGCACGGGGAACACATTTCAATGATGAATTATAAATAAGAGGAATCGTTCGCAGTGTGAGCTGGCGCACATCAGACACAGTAACAACATGCGCTGTGGTTAACTGATGGGAGAAGCTTAACCTGGTTGGTAAACTCGGCTACAGTCATGTGAAAAAATTAGGACACCCTTTGAAAGCATGTGTATTTTGTAACATGATTTAATATATGGTTATATAATCTCAATTTTAACAATACAGAGAGATTAAAGTAATACAACTAAACAAGTAAAACTGAAGAAAAGTCTTTTCAAGATCTGTAAAATGCCTATTCTGAGGAAAAAGATAGCACACCCTCACATGTATGCCCTCTTAAAATGGCTCAAATCACACACAGGTATATCACACCAGGTGCACATAATTAGTAGATCGTTACTCAGCATTTTGAATGAGGCTTGCCCTATCTAAACCTCAGACATTTGGTTTGGTGTGCTCCTGACTGTTGAAGTGAGAGTGAGTACCATGGTGAGAGTGAAAGAGCTGTCAGAGGCCTTCAGAAAAAACATTGTAGCAGCCTATGAGTCTGGTAAGGGATTTAAAAAGTTCTTAAAAAGATTTTGAAATCAGCCATTCCACTGTCCGGAAGATAGTCTACAAGTGGAGGGCTTTCAAAACAACTGCCAACATGCCCAGGTCTGGTCGCCCCAGCAAGTTCACACCAAGAGCAGACCGCAAGATGCTAAAAGAGGTCTCCAAAAACCCTAAAATGTCATCGAGACCTACAGCAGGCTCTGGCTACTGTTGATGTAGAAGTGCATGCCTCTACAATCAGAAAGAGACTGCACAAGTTTAACTTGCATGGGAGGCGTGCAAGGAGGAAACCTTTGCTCTCTAAGAGAAACATCAAGGCCAGACTGACATTTGCCAGAGAGAATGTTGACAAAGACCAGGACTTCTGGAATAATGTTCGTTGGACAGATGAGTCCAAAATTGAATTATTTGGACACCAGAGCAGAGGACATGTTTGGCGTAAACCAAACACAGCATTCCAGGAAAAGAACCTCATACCAACTGTGAAGCATGGAGGTGGAAGTGTCATGGTTTGGGGCTGCTTTGCTGCAGCAGGACCTGGTCAGCTCACCATCATAGAATCCACCATGAATTCTACTGTGTATCAGAAGGTGCTTGAAGAACATGTGAGACCATCGGTTAGAAAATTAAAGCTGAAGCGCACCAAACTAAATGTCTGAGGTTTAGATAGGGCAAGCCTCATTCAAAATGCTGAGTAACGATCTACTAATTATGTGCACCTGGTGTGATATACCTGGGGGTGATTTGAGCCATTTTAAGAGGTATTAGGGGCTAGGGTGTGCTATCTTTTTCCTCAGTTAGAATAGGCATTTTTGTAGAATTACATTTACAGAAGATCTTGAAAAGACTTTTCTTCAGTTTTACTTGTTTAGTTGTATTACTTTAATCTCTGTATTGTTAAAATTGAGATTAAATAACCATATATTATATCATGTTACAAAATATACATGCTTTCAAAGGGTGTCCTAATTTTTTCACATGACTGTATAACAATGCATCAGAAGTCAAAACTACCTTTAAGAGCATTGTTCCAGCAGAAATCCAAGTGCGCTGCCTGTCTCGTTGTTGCGACAAATCCATATGGCAGCCTGACGTTATAAGTATGTGTGTGTGTATGTATATATGTATATATACACACACACGCGCGCTAAAAAGAAAAAACGAATAGTCACACTGAAGAAAATCCTTATGGCGCTGCTGTCATTATAACCCAGTACCGCTCAACTGCAGCACAAACTCAACCAACACCTCTTACATTAGACTGCCTTCATTGTAATTTGTACACATTTTGTTTACTTTTACTATTTTTATTCCAATCAACTGGTATGATGAAGGAAATTTTACTTTTGCCAAGCATATAAACAGTTGTTGATGTGCTTTACTGATACAAAATGAAAGGCAGAATTATTCAGGTATTATAGCCCCATAAGTATCTGCAAACTGAGGCAAATGTAAGTAATGGTCAGCTATCTGCCTAAACAGTGTCAATAGAGGAAATTCTGTCCTCACACCAAAGTTAAACTAAGAATCTTAGTGCCAAAAAAGTGCAATGTCTCTTATGTAATAGGTTTCGTGTACCTCCAATTCTTGGCTTTTGCTCTGCTGGTTTTTTTTAATTTTTATTTTTTTAGACTTCAAGACAGGCTTACATAAAAGTTAAGCAGTGTTCTACACAGGGGCACCTCTTTATTAGGAACAGTCGGAGGTAACCAATTCAATAGCTCTGACAAAATGTTCAGTTTGTTGTCTCTGTGCTGTAGATAGTGATGGTGTTGTCTTGTCTGGTGTGTACGCACACTACGGAACAGGCATAGCAGCCCTTTTTGCTGCTCTCTCGGATGAGAAAAGCTCCGTCCGGCTTCCCGAGGAGCAGGTCCTCTGCCTGCGTCCTGTTTAGGTCCCCGACAAACCAGCTCTTCTCGTCATAGTGAGGCAAGTTCTCATCCTCTTCACTCACAAAGTAGCTCCTGCACCCACACATTCAGTTACACAAAAAGAAATATAAGGTGAAGAGGGAGGATTTAGTGCCACAGAAAGAAATCCGTTTGCAGTAAATTAAATTAGCACAAGTTCCTCTGTGCATGCAGACATATACAGCATGGCCTTACTTGGCTTAAGGGTGTGTAGCGAGATTCTCATCCTAAGCCAACATTTTACCAGGAGAAACAAAAAAGCAGACTCACTCGTCAGTGCTCTCATTCAAGATTCCCAGCCAGTCGTTAATCCGTTTCTGACGAACTCCTTTGTGATTGAGCCAGCTAGAGAGAGAGAGAGAGAGATATGACTATTACAACTAGGAATCAGTCAAAAATCTAGGAATCTTTCATTTGCAGCATCATTAAAGGTGTATTGAACATGCATGAGGCTGAACAGAAATCAAATTAGCAAGCCTCCAACAACACGTATTCATAGAATGATTTGGGAAGAGCCCGGCTCTGCTGCGACCGTCTTACTTGTTCCTAGAAGTAAAACAGGAAACGTCAAACTGTCTGGATGATGTACTGTTTACTGTGAGACACAATTTTTGAATGTCAGATTCCCTTTTTTTTCTCCTAAGATATAAATGTCGATTTGCGAGGAATATCAGCTCATTCTGTGTGGCAGCCAAAAACCCATTCCCAATTTTGGCTCTTTTACTTAACACATATTCCATGGGTTCCCAACCTGGGGGCCCCAGTGAAATACTTTTACCCCTGAAAATATTTCAAATAAAATATTCTGATGAGAAAAAATTTGTCTAATAACAATTAAACTGTACACCATAATCTGTAATGAAGACTGGCTGCAGTAAAACAATTTCCCATAGAAATGAATGGAGAGGGCTGCATGTATTTCACACTTTTGAAAATTGAAACTCAGTCTGAACACGGCCTTACTCAGCTTAAGTGTGTGTAGCACTAAATCACAGCTCCCAAACAGAAATTCTTGGAGCTGATGTGCTTATGCTAAACAGCTAGGTTTCAATGTCACATATGGATGCACACCTTCTCTGTAGCTGCTCAGCTGAGTGCTCTTTTTTTCTTCTAACAGCTGGTGCAGTTGCTATGCCTCTAAGCTTAGGTTAGCACAGCAGGAAGAGACGTTTTGATGAAAAGTCCAAATCAACCGTATCCAGACAGTCTGCAGCCAACATGAGAGCAGGATTACCAATTTAGCTGGAGCATGTCCTTCCCTTTCAGACCAACATGGCTGGCTTTCAATGAGTCAACATGTCAGTCAACCTTAGCTGAACCCAAGGTCGCCTGACACTTCACTGACGCTGGTGATGTTTAAACTTCAGTTGTGAATGTTGACTGACTGCTCTTTGCTTAAGAGACCAGACAGGCAACACCTACTAGAGTAATAACTAAATTATTGTGACAACAAATCCCAACACTGTGTCCACATCTTGTCTTGTTGTAAAGTGATTAGCTTCAAGTTGTAGACTCAACTTGAGCTCTGGGAAACTGATGGGCTTTTTCTAGTATTATGTTGATTTTACAAAAAAAAAGTCTCCATTAACACAAAACATTACCAGAAATGAAAAATTAAATCAGTTAAAACTATTGTATGTATAGGGGCAAACATAGTTTAACTATGCTTTCACAAAAGCACATCCTACACCGGGTTTAGGGAACAGCCAACAGCAGAGCTTCAGTCCATGCTCCAGAATTTACTTACACATCTTAATAATCCTACTTCCTGAGACAAACTAGTCCCAGATGAGGACTCTCATGTAGTATGTGCACTCAAGTCACAGAGATAATCTTGTGCCAGCCTGAGACATTGTGACCTGACCTCTGTTTTAACCCTGTAACGTTGTTTCATAACACTCTGTGAAGCTATTTCCCAAACCCTCAGATTTTTCTAACAACATGGAACCAAAATAATCCAGGAAAAGTGCCATTTTAATCAGTTTCTCTCTTCTCTGGCTTTTTGTGAAAAGCAGCTCCACTTTCACCAAAAGAGCGAGAGAAATGACATTTCCTGTCCCTAACTTTGCTCAAATGAAAAGAACTGGGAGGCTGTTTTACTTAAGAAACTGACAAAAAATATTTTTCCCAGACTGGACTGGATTTTTTTTATATTCATAGAAATCAGTTAAAACTATACTCATTAGAAGAGTCTGACGATTTGAGAAATACCTTCAGTCAGTGGCCAGTCAGAGAATTTTAACTAATAGACACATCACTAGCTAGATCAGGTCACGCTAAGAGGAAAGGATTTTGTGGACTAATATTCCAAGGTGGAAGCTGTGGTGGTGATGCTGAAGTCATGGGACTGTTTTGCTGAACAAAACATGTAAGTGTCAAACTGTTTTCTGCAATAATCCAAAGAGCCTATGGAAAAAATCCCATTGGCATTTTGTCAAGGGAACCACGGTGATGCCATCTTCTGCGTTGGCCTACAATATGTCATCACTATTGTAGTCTTGGGAATAATACTGAGAAATAAAAATGGCTATCATCCCCCTGAGCTGACAGCATTATTTCAGGCTTGTTTATTAGCGATACAATGCTGTCTTAGCCGACCCCAGAGTTAAGTTTGATCTCATCATTATGGCACAACTCTGCATTACTGATGATGCCTTCTGTACTCACACTAGATACTGGTCCCTGATCTTGCGGAGCTGTATGAGGTCTGGCTTCAGGCTGTTCATCTTTTTGTCTGTCTCACGGTTGTCCATGGCCTGTGTCTTCAGGTCCTGCTCCAGTCGCACCTTGCTGTCGTGGATTTCGCCGAGCCGAGACTTGAGCTTCTCATAGTTCATCATGATTCGCTCGATCTCTTTGTCATTGCCCTCGCGGCGGAAGCGTTCGATGTAGTCCTTGCTGTAGCGCTCCTGTGTGTGGCACTGCTCCTCGAAGATCTTGATGGTCTCATTGAAGGCTTCAATGGCCGTCCGCTTCATCTGGATCTCCTAAGGGCGGACCGAAGAGAACAGTGTTGTGGAAACATAACTTTTCTGTTACAGACAAAGCATTCCTTTGTTTGTCTGCATTGTGTCTGTCTGCCTGTTTATACTGCTTATTTTGCATTGTTTGCACCGTTTGTTGCTTGTTAATACTGTTTATTTTGTTATACTACAGCCTTATGTTCGTTTACTGTTTACTTGCCCCTTGCATGGGGATATGTACATGCACATTGAGAGCCGATGTACCAGAGCCAAATTCCTCATGTGTCCGACACACCTGGCCAATAAAGCAGATTCTGATACGCAACCAAAGTTAGGTCAGAATATGTGGGTTTATGTGTACCTGTGACGTCTTGGTGTATTCTTCATACAGTCTGTCATACTCTTTGCTCTTCTCCTGGTACTGATTGTGGTATTCCTGCAGCTTCTTCCCTACAGCATCTATGTTATCCTCCTTAACTAGTTGGTCCTGGGGAGAAGAAATGACTGCATTAGCAAGAGCACTGTTCACAGAAATAGAGCTTGCTGTGGAGGATGAGTGTCTGTCTGAAACAATTCACATCACATCCAAAGACAGCACCTATAAGTTGCCTTCGAGAGCCACTGCCGTAACCAAGATACACAACTCGTATGAAGACGAGAAAGCGCAGGGGGTGTTGGGACAGACAAACATCATCGGCTCGCCGGAGACTACTGACTTCTCTCGGTAATCACAGTTACCTCGGGGATCCTTTTGGGATAGATTTGGAACCAGTGGTGGAAACAGTACTCAAGTAAAAGTGGCAATACAACAGTGTAAAAATACTCTTATTACAAGTAAAGGTCTTGCATTCAAAGTGTTACTTAAGTACAAAAGTATTATCAAAACATACATTTTGGCACATTTCGCATTCCTGTATATCATATTGAATGTTGCAGCTGGTAAAGGAGGAGCTAGTTTTAACTAGCTTATATGCATTTAACTTGAATTACTGCTCGGTAGCTTGTGACTTTTCCAACATAGGTAAGGAAAGAAAGTCACTTTCGGCTTTTCCTGTTTAGGGGTCACCACAGCGAATCTGACGACTCGCATGTTGACATTTGGCATGTGTTTTACGCCAGATGCCCTTCTTGACGCAACCCTGATTCGAACCCGCTCTCGTCGCTGCGCCTTAACCGCTAGCCTACCAGGGACGGCTTTCCACCATAGATAAGGACATGAAGTTTATTGTCAGATAAAAGCACAATTAAATCATGGACAATCGTGATTAATTGAGGAGAAAATTTGACCATTTAGGCAAATTTTCCTCAGATTTACACTGGTCTCAGAAACGACCCCAAAAAGTCCGGATATCCAGCTAAATCCGGGGGGAATTCCTATGCCTGTAAAGACCAAAGAGCTGCAAATATCCACTAGGTAAAAGGGAAAATGTTCTTTTTGAAATAAAGTGGATTTCAATTTACATTTTTCTGTAATGCATCTTTTGGACAATGTGCACTCTGTGAGTACAGACCTGCTGGAAGCGGGAGATGGGGTACATGAGTTTGACGTCTAGCTTGGTGTTGTACTGTGCCAGAGACTCATGTCTGTAGTGGCTGATGAGCTCCACCACTGAGCTGAACGTCAGTGGGTCAGAGAAACCGTACTTCCCATCCCGGTGATAGATCTTTATCAGCTTGTTGTTGCCGCCTTTCCTGAAGAGAGCAAAGGCAAAAAATAAAAATAAAAAATACAGGCAATAAGATGAGAAAGTATACATGCCATATTCAAACCTTAACAATGGTAAATGCTGACAAATGGTCTCTAAAGAGTCTCTCTAACATTAACAGCTGGGCCTACACCCCCTGAAAAACTATTTCCAAGGCAGTGGGCGATTTGCTCCAATTTACCAGGATGCTGTGTAAGCAGAATGCTTCTACACATGATTTCCCTCAATCTGTAGTTTACTGGAGGGATAGCTGCATAAAAGTGGAGCAGCGGTACTCTACTGCTCCTTCCAGCCTCCAGAAATTCCCCTGGGTTTTTTTTTAAACACACTCCATTCATGACTGATACAAACTAAGACTTTACCTCAGTGTGAGTGTGTAGTCACCCTGCATCTTGGTGGAAGCATCCCGAACCAAGAAGGTCCCATCAGGCATGTCTCTGAGTTTATCATTCACCTCCTCCCTGAAGGCAAAAGCAGAAAAAAAAAAAATAGCGGGAGTTGGTCGAGAGATCTGTGCACAGATGGTGTTCATTTTAAAAAGTCTGCCTCCAATTATCAGTGGCAGGCGCTGAGGACTTTCTCCGCTGCCACACACCTCAAAGTAAACAGTCTGTCGATTAAACAATGTTGGGAGTGACTGGACGGACTGGTCCCAGCCGGCAGCTTCTCTGCTCTGCATGGCTGTGTGTGTCAAAGGTGGCAGACTGGCTGTCTGCCCTGTAGGTGTGGTTATATCTGACTGTGTGGACTGCGGCTGAGAGCTAACCCACACTTAGCAAGGTAAGGCAGTGACTAATCATCACGTTTACAGATTACGTTTAAAAGACACAGACTTTATGAAAAGGCCAAGACATTGTTTGGTTTTCTTCTGCAGACATTCTGAAAGTCACCTCCAGGAAAACTGGGAGATTTAAGGGCTTTGTAACAAAAGTGGGCATCATTCTACAATTTTCAGTACCGATACCTTGACATGATACCGGTTCCTAAACAATACTTTTTTCGCCATCAATTTCATAAAATCAGTTTGAACTAAATATATATTTGCACACATACATACATTAAACATTTTGGTACAGATCAGTTTTGTTTTTCAATTCCTTGGCATTTTTGTGCACTCAAAACAGTTTCATAATATAAGGAGTAAACCTATTTACCACTGCCTTACGTTCTGTTAACATTAACAATAATAAATAAAAATACACAAAAGCATTTTTCACTACTTGATTGTATTGAAGTATTTCAATCGATGTCATAAAAGTATCAAAGTTCGTCTTGATGCTTTTCTTTTCTCTCTCTTCTATCTACTCACCCCAACCAGTCGAGGCAGAAGGCCACGGGGTCTGTCTTTTGTTGTGACTTGGCACCATACAAACAAAACTGAACTGAACACTATGGAGTGTGTACAATTTCCTGCATAGAACACAACTAAGCATTGACATACATGCAGGTTTTTAAAAAGCTTACTAGACACTTTTCATGTCTATTTTTGCACTGTTACACACCCACTTTCTATCATTCTGCTAGCTACTATCAAATCAAAGCTGATATTCCCAAATTATTTACATGCATCTCAGTTCTGTCAGTTGTATCCTCTGCCTTTTCAAAACACCAAACAGGCAGATTTTTTCACACAATAACTGTGAAAAAAAAATATATATCAAAACCTCATGCTAATGTGTATTTCTTCTGGCCAATCAGCTGACATGTCTATGAAAAGATAACTGGCCTAGCTGGTGTTTCAGCGAGTGTGTTACCTGGATATGTCGCCCCAGTACCACTCGGCCTCTTGCAGTGAGCCTGCAGCTCCTCCGTCCTTGGTGCTGTTGCTGCTGCCCCCTCCCACCACGACTGAGCAGGGCTGCTGGGGCTTTGCCGGCTTTGGAGGAAGAGCTGGAGGGGAGACAGAGAGAATGTGTTATTGTTTTAAGAGTTGGTATATTCAAACCAACTTCACCTCAGCATTTTGGGTTTTCTGCAGTTCTGCTGCAAAGTTCAACCATCTATCGATGACTGCAGATGGAGCTGAGTTGAAATACTGTTACACCACCCAAGGTATAAACCTCCAGATCTTTCCCCACTTACTATATTTGCATAAACAAACAGTTAAAGAAGAACAAGGTGCATTTTTCCATTCATTCTGAAACAAACATATTTGATATGCAAAAACACAAAACACTGTCTCCACCCAAATGCAACAGCAGAGCTGTTTGTGACCTCATTGTTATTAATTACACAAGCAAACAGTGGCATGATAAACAAGTCACAGATCATCGCAAGAATGATAAACCACACACATACATGTAAGAGCCTGAGCGTGAGTCACTGGCTGCTTGCAAGAGAGTTCAGGTCCTGAAGAGGGAGAGATGCACAATGCTGGGAAACGGACAGAGAGTCTGTGTGTGTCAAATGCAATTTGTGAAATACTGTTCAGCCTCATGGAAGATTATGCAAGTTTGACTCAGGACCACAATGTGTCCATGCAGACTGCCATCTGGTTTATTTCTTCCTAGAGATAGTTGCAGTTTTAAGTCATAATTTAACCAAGGTGTGTTTTTTTTGTTTTGTTTTTTTTTGGGTGGGGGTGGGGTTGCTACTTGTGTTTAGATTTAAAGTTTGGCTTCTTCTCTTAAATGAAAAAAGTTCCTTTGTATAAAATGATATTCTTCAAAGTAAGGTAATAAAAATATTATGTTGGTATCAGGGCCAAACCAGCTCGACTAATAGCAGGAGCTAGAGCGGCCTGAATGCAGACCCTTTCATTTATATTTACTGGAGGTCAGAGACTTCCCCTTTAAGTCTGGTTAATAATAACCAAACCAGAGTAGCACTTGAATGCTAGGAGACAGGAGTTCTTGTGTGCCCAACAGGACTGGACTGAATATTACCCATAATAACCACACATAAACTGGAGTGCACTAAGGTTTACAAGTCTGGCACATCTGGATACAGTTTAAGGAACAGCAGTGTAATTACTGGAGAGCTCCTACGTCACAAATCAGTTGGCGCTCACATACAAACACCGAGAGGCACACAGAAGACTGATGTGGACGGTGTCCTTGAAAACGGGAAAGTCCGCTGATGAATGTAACCTGAAGCAGTGCCAGAGGAGCGTTCTCCTTCAGCAGAGCCCTCGTGTGAGAGAGGCTGGAGTGTTCCAAAACATTCTGGCCTCACAAATTACCAGATGACACGCACGCACAGTTAACACAAACAGACAGAGGAATTCCCACAATGCACAGGGGCAGCTGAACAGGGCTGGAGAAGTGATGTGCGGGTACATTACTCACTGTCTGATCTAGTGTTAATATGTCACTTCAAACCTGTGTGGGACTGATTGTTTTGGTCACTGAGGTGCAGCAGAGGTGAAGCTGAACATAACGTATTAAACAGTTATGGCAACAGCTGCCTATTCCACACCCAGCAGAAACATTCTCATGTCACTGCAGGCTTGTTGAGTGGTAAGTGATCAATGGAAATCCAATATTCACTCTACTTTCATTTCATTACTTCATTTCAGACATAAACCTGCTGCACATGCATGCAATTGTTAAATAAAGCTGAATTATCTAGTTTGCATGGCTGACCTGTGGAAGCTGCCAACTATAAGAGGCCAGCTGGGGCCCCAAAACTAGTCAATTAAAAGTGTGACATATGTTTATTTTTAATAACTTTTTTAAAGCATTTTGGAGCCATTTGTAATATTTAAATTTCCACACAACTGCAGCTAAGGGTTGGGGTGGACGCAACAACTTCTACTGTAGACCGCATTACCTGACCACCTACAACTCCTAACTCGTGCGTGACTGCGCGCGCACACACACACACACACTACAGGACGTTGTGCAGCAGGACAAGGTCTCAGAAGCGACCAGTCTGAATTTAGTAGCAGCGGTAAACGTTAACCTAGAAGCTCACTTCAAGCCAAGACCTCAACAAAACAGATTTGACTAAGAAAAATAACTGGTACATACACAGACCCAGAGCAGATGAGTTCCATTTCAGAGGAAGGTACACAGGTGCACTGTGGCAGTTTTTATTTGTTCTCATTCAGCCCTCCTGTCCTCACTTTCCTCTGCTCCCTCTCTCACATCACCACCAAAGTCAGTCACTGCAGCCAGAACTGCTTCCTTCTGTCAGCACTTTACGGACACTCACACACATGTACAAGTGCACTTGCATTCACAGCATGAAAACAACAGCTCGAAAAATCCAGGAAATCACGAGGGATTTTCAGATTTCTCTAACAGAAGCTAAACACACTGCGCTTGGTGTGTTCACATATCTCCAGTGCACGAATACAAGGGCTGCTCTGAATAACAATAAGTTGGGCCAGCAGGGCTGCAACTGATTATTTTTTATTAGCAAATGAATGTGTTTTTGTTTCATTATTACAGAATGTAAATATATATCTTAAACCTGCTCAAGTTATTTCAGCAACATTTTACAGATTATTTACAGTTTATAGTTTACACAGACATGAAAATCAACCAAAACACATATCCATGCACAAAGACCCTGACACCAATAAAGAACATGGCTAAGTGATGGGTATTAAATCATCATCACCATCATACTGGCATTAGTTTTTGATGATGACATCTAGTTTTAGCAGTGCTATGAGGACGGTGAACAGGACACGCACATAAATTGTTGTCAGTGACCTCTGCAGCATCTACGGAGCCGAACCCTGCAACTCTTGATTCAAATCAATTTTATTTGTATAGCGCCAAATCACAATTAGTCATCTCAGGACACTTTCCATAGTAAGGTCTAGACCTTACTATTATTATAGAGGAAAACCCAACAAATCCACCTGATCAATACTTCTGATCAGTCTGTTCTTTGAAACATCTGTCCTGCATAAACAAGTCAAACTCACTAATGACAACCCCCCTAACAAAGACGACACACTAGGAAAATGTTGTTAAATATAAAAGTGTAAAAAAAATACAGTTGTCGTGTTATAAATCTGGAGCAGTATCGGCCACAACTAGTGCATGAAATACTCCGACAGAGGGACGAGGAACAAAGGCGACCATCAGCACAGCTTTCACTCCCATCGTCCCCCCCCTCCCCCTCGGCAGACAAAGGAGCAGCGCTCTGCCACACACACAGCGATAACACTAGTCATCACATGCACATGCAGAAACCCACAGCTCTCCTTAACAATGACTGACAGAACAGACGGACACACACAAAGCATCGGTATGGTTCTTGGTCAGGTTTTGGCAACACACCAAGCCTTAAAAAAAAAAAATTCATCACATGTGACACTCCAGTTAATTTCAGGACAGCAGTGACCTGATGCTAACAAAGACCTTCGCCGAGTTCTCACAAACCAGTGAATTCATGCACAGACTACAACAACAACAGACAGCATGTGGCATGAATTAAGTGTTTGAAGGAAATCTGCCTCTCAATCTGTTAACTTCACATCTGGATCAAGTAAAACTGCAGGTGGTGTGTGTGAGAGCATCTACAGCATGTGGGTGTGTTTCAGCGTTACGGCTATGAAAGCACACACACGGAGACGCTTGAAAGCTTAAAAATCTTCCCACTTTCCAGTGTGGTTCCAGATTTCTGCTGCAGCTCACTGTGTACATAGTTTTGACAACAAAATGTCAGAACAGCATAAAAAGACAGAGAAAAGTAACAAATCTTCACCAGAGGGGTTGTATTTCTGCTGAATAACTGACTTTCTAGGGATGGAATGACTGTTGCACCATTAATCTCTACAAAGTTGTAGAGTACAAAAGCACAATGAGCAACAGAGAACGAAGACAAACGTGGACACACGTTGGGTCTTGTGCCGCAAAAGGAATAAAAAAGGAGAAGGCTGCAATGACATAAAAGGTAAAAGAGCAGAAAAAGAAAAAGACAGAAGTTTGAAACCAGTAAAATAAGCAAATAAATGGACCCACAATGCAAGAGGAAAAGTGGGTTAAGTCAAGAAAGGACAAACTGATGCAGAGGAAGAAGAGAAGAAAGAACAAATCCTGTCCTTCCATCCCTTACCGTCCTCCACCATCGCACTCTCTGTCAGATGCATGCTGCCTCTCGTCTCTCAGCTGTTTCCCTCCACCCTTCTCCTCTTTCTCTCTCTATGTTGCGCTCTCTCTCTCCTCCTCTACCTCCTCCTCCTCCACCACCACCACCACCACCACCTCCTCTTGCTGCTGCTTTCTGTTCCCTCAGACTGAAGAGGAGCAGAGGAGAGTGAGCCAGGCTGATCCTAAAAGACGCACTAATCCCTGCACGGAGGCCCGCCCCCTCAGCCAATCAGAGGGCAGGGAGGGCGGTGAGTAGGGTGCGTGTGTGTGTGTGTATGTGGGGGGGGTCCCATCTCATGAGACAGTGAGTGACAGAAAGAAGTTACAGTAATATATCAGCACCAAACACTCATACACATGCACACACAGAGCACTAAATCAACAGGTCGTTCCTACTGAACAATGCGAAAGACCCAATGCTGATTTCAGTCACTACTTCCTACATGACATAGACAGTAATCTGAGATCACATATGCAAATAATTATTTTCTTCATTGACTGTTTCTCTGATTTATCATGTGCAATTACTTGCTAGACAGTTAGGCCCGGCATAGTGAAATACTTGTGTAATTTTATGTCTTACATGCTGGTCTTTCACCAGCTTAAGACAAAAAGATCTCTGCGAATGTTTAGGTTTAACTTCCATCCATGAAATTATAACAGCGACTAAGTTCGCCTATGAGAAGATTCATCACCATGACGACCAAGCAACATATCCCCCGATGAACACTGTAATACAGTTAAAAGCTAACAAGAGGAGTTCTTCTGTCATACTATTATTTCCAAGGTCAGCAATGAATTTTGATGTACACCCTGTGACACTTTTCTTAATCAAGTCTCGTACGGGCCACATGCCAACCCAGTCCTGCCGAGGATGATTACGTCATGTTAGCGTCTTTGACACCGCGCATCCCTCTCTGCTGCTGACACGGACATGAACCACACCGGGCATGTTCTACAGGTCTTTTGGTTCATTTACTAAAGCAAAACAATCCAGACATTTGCCAAAACAAACAGCTTTACATTTCTGAAATTCTTTTGCACTTCTGCTCATTTCATTGTGATATACACATAAAATTGAACTGGCAAAAATGCAAAAATGAAAACCGTAAATGTGCTGGTCTCTTCATCACAGTGGCCATCTCATCTGCTTTGTAGAGCTAGCTGAATTAAGAAATTTCTTGTCAGCTCCAGTGGAGTCAGTCATGCTGAAGAATCTCTTTAAATCTGGTGCTAATGAGAGAATGATCAAAAGATTATGCAAATAGGATATGGAGAACTTATGAAAATTATGTACAGTATAAGTAAACAAAATCTTTAGACATTTGAACAAGAGAAATTAGAAAATTTGATAATGACATGACATGATTCCACTGAAAGTGAACGGGTAATCACCTCAGAAAAAGCAGCTCTTGTGCCGTGTAAAGTGTAGATGGACGTCTAAACTCCACACGACATTATCACAGCTGCACAAACTCAAATGCAGACATGAAGTGAAGAGGCTGGTTTTCATGTCAGTGCAAATGGATTTTCATGTTGAGTAGATATGACACAAACAGAAATTACCAGGAAGGATGGAGAACTGGAATATGGATATGTTGTCAGTGAGGGACCACATGCACAAACATTTCAGTGCGGTCCTTTAACAACAATGCCCCGGTGATTTTCCATGAAAGATAAGAGTCAACCCCCCCCCATACACACTCTCTTCACACAAAGTTACCGGTGGAAACACAGCCCCCCACCACCGCAACTGTCACCCCACGCACAATGGCAACACACACACACACACTATAACTGTCATTGAAGCTTTCACGTTTCAATTCCGGTGCAATAAATATTCTAATGAACATCTGCAGGACGCTCATCGTCTATTCTCTCTTCCAGCCTCTCCATCACAATCCCTTTGCCTCTGTAGCGTCTGACATTACATGTCAGGTTGTTGAGACAAAAACATGCTCTGCATACAATAAGAAAGACAAGCTGAGAGTCAGAAAAAGATGAAAAAAGGTTTACAAGGCAACAGACACACAGGCAGAAAAGACCTAAAACACGGAACAATACGCTGCAACTGTGAGCCACTGAAAATGTGCATCAGTATTGTCAAGAAGCCTGAATCACTCTGCAACTCGAGGGAAGAGCAGGGGTGATTTTAATCAACTTGGCTCCTTTGTAAACTACCCAGATGAACACTGCATATTCCTCACTGAAAAAAAAAACCCAGATTCTGTTGAAGTCCTAAATGCACCTGTTGTGTATATTTCTGTCTTTGCCAACTGCCTTAATCACAGCATGGCATGAGCACTGATGCTCTGCTAAGACTGAATAAAAACCAGAGTTTTATCATTAATTTTCAGCCATGAATGAATGAATGAATGGCTCTAGGTGCAATAAAAGTCAAGGTCTGCCGGCACTTCAGTTTGTGAATCACCAGCAAAAAGCCTCTGTGTTGCATTTACATCCTCGATGCACTAAGGAACACTGCCCATCCACTCCACTGTAGCTCAGGCACAATTAAAAAGAGAGAGAGAAAGAGCAAAAACACTGGGCAGAGAGAAAATTAATTCCTCTGTGGTTCAGCCAGGAGGAGAAAAGTAATGCCTCAAATGAAAAGAAATATTGCACTCCAGCCAGCAAACGTAACAGTGCATGCAGCTGAAATGACATTTTTCTCCTGCAGTACTTGCTGACACAACCCTCACAAGGGGTGAAAACAAACCCAGAACACAGTTGAAAGCAATGTGATCTCAAGGTTAACAGACCTACTCTGATAAAGCATCCTAACCCTAGTGATTTTTGCATGACCTCTGCAACATGCCACACAGAATATGCAGTACACCTCAACAGACAGATGGGGAAGAGAAAGGAGGAAAGGGACAGAGCTACTGGGCAAACCACATTCAACAGCGGCTCCTGGAAGAAAAAAGAAAGAAAAAAACACACACACACACACACACACACAACGTCCCACATCTGCGCCATGATCCACTCAGCAAACGGATGGGAGAAGGGGGAGGGGGAGTCAAATGACACCGGAACAATCGCCAAGGAATGAATGAATCATATTCAGTTATGGGTGACAGTCTTCTGGAAAGGGGCATAAATACTTATAGATGCATGTCATTGAGGAATGCGTTGATTAGAACATGCTCAGGAGCGTTTAATGCCCAGTTCATTCATTAATCCGGCCCCTCTCTGCCTCCTGTGCCCCAGTCCCCCTTTCTCCTTGTCGGCACCAAGCAGAGCGGATGTCGGGATGATCCAGAGGGAGCTGTTCCATTTATACTCTGACTGCAAAGTAAAGCCAGATAAAAGGCTGCAGGTAGTTGCAAAATTACCGACTTCAAGAAGCACATTCAGTTACAACGAACTGCGTTGGTGCTTCTTACATTTTAGTATCAAGTGATTTCGAGCTGTGATTTCTGCCACCTTTGCCCTTCATTTAACACACCACAGTATGTGTAGAAGGGCTGAGAAGGGTTTCGGCTGCCTCCATGTAACGATTACATGGGACTGTTGTCTCCAAAGAGTCTGTGTGTGCAGGTCTGGAGAGCTACAACTAGCGTCAAAGCAGAAAGCAGCATATAAAAGTAGCAATGATCATTCCTCCTACAGCGGATGCACAGGGGCGCAAGAAACAACGAGTTCACTGCTTTGTCGCGGATAATGAAAACTGTTATGTTTGTAAAATTTAAAAACAAAATACCGCTAAATCGTTTTCTTCAAGCTCAAGTTGCCTACTTCCCACTACAACAAAAAGGACTGTACCAGCAAATGAAAATATCTGTACAAAGTCAAAAGTGCAATAAAATGCACTACTGAAATAAAACGTTTCGCCACAAATGAGCATAAGATTTGTCTAAATGTCGACACAAATATCATTATGGGCCACCGAGGGGGGAGGGGAGGGCATGAGCAGCAGCAGGATGTGCACTTTAAAACTTTCCACCAATTTGAACAAACACCAAACAGCTCATTTCTCTTCCAGCTAGCACTAGCTGTCACCGTCCTCCTTACCTGGCGGTTGGTCCATTTCCAGGTAAAATATCAGCTCCGTGGAGTAGGGCATCATCACGTCCCTCCAGTCTCCTTCCTCGCCGGCTTTTTCCGTTGTCCACACTGTATTATACATTGCTTTCGTGTGCTTTAAGATGACAATATTTCTCCACAAAAGGAAAAATGGCTTATAAAATGCGAACAGGTGAAAACGACAAAAACAAACCGACGTACTTAACAAAAACGCGATTAAATAAGCTAACCTATCTATCCACTTGGAAGTCTTTTATCTGAATTCCCGCTTCAGACTGGAATAAATAGACGAACTGTGTACAGCACACAGCGGGCTGCGACTGCTCTCTCCGACATAATAATAATAATAGTATTAATAACCTGGGGCTCTTCATGAAGGCCCTTTATATGTGTTTATATAAAAGCATCACTTGAACGGTGGGCAAGTAGAAGCCAGCTCTACATCTAAGTCCCCTCGCCTTCTCTTCCGCAGGTGCCACCGGATTGCTAGCTTCATTTTAAGAAGAGCACTGACAAGAGGAGGCTGGCAGAGGCAGACAACGGCCGGGACAAACCACTCGGCAGCATCGTGTAGGTGGAGACAAACTTTATCCTACCTCTCCCAAAACTCAATATAAATAGGCAATTGTCCTGCGGGATAGTAATCGAATAGTATTGAACACGCTTTTATCTCATCTAATGCTGATATTCTTTCACTTATCCATTCTGCCTATATATTTTAACCAACGTCACCCCTTCTCAACGGACCCAGAGTGGTTTATTCGTGTTAATCCCTGCCCACCGCTGTCCGTGTCTCTGCGCGCATGCTCAGAAGGTGAATTTCAAATTCCTTAGGGAAACGACATCAACATCAGAGGAGAAAGACAAATTTTGTGGTTTTCCAGTAAGATCCTCTCCTTCCTACTAACTGAGTGTATGTGAGTACAAACTGTCAGCAACTGCAGATTGGGATATGACACAACAGGGCATATGAATAATGAGCTTTAATCAGTATTCCAAAGCACACCTGAGTGGTTATACATTTGTACAAGTGCTTTACTTTACAAGCAGCTGCTTCTATTCATTTCCATACAGGTATGGAAACAAATTTGAAACAGGCAGCTGAGATGTGCTTTGAGTGAGTTATATAAGCCATCACAGTGAACTACTGTACCATGTCTGTGTTAATTCTTTATACAAACGGACAAGGCTGGTGATATTCTGCATCTTTCCTACAGTCAAATAATGAAAAGAGCAAAACCAACAAAATGCTGAGTTTACTAAAAGCCTAATATAGTTTATCCCTGTGTGTCATTAAACTCCATTGTCACTAACTAAAGCCACAGTTGCACTCATGTTATAGCACCTTACTGCACAAAATGCTACAGAGCACCAAATGAGTATTAATCCACCACTGAAATTGCACGATTTCCACCTGCTTGCTGAAAACTGTAGTGCCCGGCTATACTGAACAATAGCTTGATCTCTCTTTTTTTTTAAACTAAACTGTAAATTTGACCCATTTTGTGGATTCCCCCTCTTCAAAAGGAACCGACACTGACAACAAGACAGCGTAGGGAAGGACTGAGACGA
>NW_018127978.1:222726-245504 GCF_001952655.1 Monopterus albus | reverse complement strand
CGGTGATATAGAGATAATAAAAATATATGAAAACTCTACTCTCACATTCTACTTTTTCCCAGCATGAACATGCAAAGCCACAATGATGGTGGAGTACACAAATCAAGAAAGTTTCAAGGCTTTGTTTCAAGTTGATTTTCATACCATAGTGAAATGAATTCTAACAATGGCTGGCTGGAAGGTACAGTAGGAAAAACACATTCAAAATCACCACAGTGTGCTTTGTAAAATGGTCAGCAGCAATGTAAAGCAGAAAAGAAGATGATAATGTCTCTGGATTACAGTGTCCTATACACTCTGTGATGTACTTTGAGTTTGTGCACCCACGTCAGCAACTATCCACCCTGCCGTAGTGTCTCTACACATGACACTGAAGCCTAACCTACTCCAGAGGTGCTGCTTTGTAGCTGGTATTATACTGTGACACCTTATAATTATAAATGTTACAAAACCCATGTCCCAGAAATGGTGAAGGATGAATTCTCTTTGATTCCAATGTCTCTTTCCACTGTAGCGATGTGTTTGGAGCGATCCTTTGATTGTTCAGTGGGCTTGTTTAATAGATGTGCACCAAGCCACCTATAGTACAGTTACACTAAATGATATGGAAGCTTAGCCATGAGCTTTGGGATGCTAGAGAGGTGCAAACATGTATTTACAGTAGGAAGCCTGTAATCCAGGGATTACCACACACACACACACATCAAAACTCACACCTGCTAAAATGGACATTACAGGCTCACAAGACTGGTTTCAGGTCTTTTTAAGGATTTTTGTGTAGGATTCTTTATTTTCAGGTTCTATCCAAAGTTGCTATAATCAATATTTTTTGACTGAACAATGGATTAAATGACTATGCACTGGGGGAAGGGGACCCTATTACTGATGAATACACACCTGGCTCTGCAGTCCCTCTCAGCTCTTGCAATGTTTCTGTGGCTTCCAGCTCATTGTTTGGCTTGTGGCCCAATACTTCACTGTACAAATTACTACAGTAAAGTACTGTTTACTGCACAGTGTATACTATTCTCATCAGAATAATTTACAACCGCAGCAGGCAACTGTTTTAATCAATCTCTGATAAATCTACTGTTTTTGGTCTGTTTCAGATCTGCTCTCCAATATGCCATCCATCCATCCATTCTCCCTCTACCAGCACCCACCCACCCGTTCGTCCATCCGTCCATCCACCCCTCCCTAAACCCTTCTTTTTCAGCTTTCAATCAGGACAGAAGAAGTAGAAAGGGAGGAGGACCAAGGCTCCTCTTGCCCCAGCACCTAAATAAATAAATACAGGTTGTCTGTCTGTGTGCCAGCCCTGTGATAGACTGGTGACCTGTCCAGGTTGTACCCAGCCTCTTGCCCATTGATGGCTGGGACTGGCTTCAGCTCCCCCGACACCCTCTGAGGGATAAGCAGTATAGGTGATGGATGGATGGATAAATAAATATAAAGCACAGGGCTGCTGGGGGGGTGCCAATGAATGAAATGTATTAATGCAGCAGACACTACTATACATACTGTGTATGTGTGTGAGAGTAGTTGTTTCACAGATGGCTCGTGCTGGACACCCACCACCCAAGGCTCCTCTCTGTCAAGTGTGTCAAACAGGTTTAATTGCTGCTGCTGCTGCTCTGTGTGTGTGCATGTGTGGCTGGGCAGATGGATCCCTAACAATGACACAGGAACTGACTCTGCCCCTCGACATACAAAGCAGAATGAGAGAGGAAGAAGGAGGGGCCGATGGAGGGAGGACGACCATGGGAAGTGCAGTATTAATATGCACTGTCCCAGCCATCAGCACACTTTTCTCATTTAACCTTCATGACAATAGAGCAAAGTGGCAGCAAGTGCCTTATTTGCATAGTGTATGCATATTCACATGTGAAACAAAGTCGCATACGAATCAATCCCTCCCACAATTCCAAATAAAAACTCAAATACTAATTACATACGTTTCCATTTGCCTGTTTTGGACACATCATACTGGACACTGCACAGAATGCCAGAAATAAACTGAAAACACCATCATGCTACAGAAAAGTTTTTAAAGCTTGGCTGATAACGCAACAGTGCAAAAACCTCTGAAATAAATGCTGATGCTGTGGAAGCTGCTTTCTCTTTGCAGCCCCTTCGCACTACTGTAACTAGTACGTGCCTCCACTGTGCCAAAAAGACCAAAAGATTAAAAAATATTAAGGGAGCTGTGCAGGAGGAGTTACTGGCCCCTTTGAGTGAAACTATTCACAGCACACTGGTTGATGGGGACAATAATAGTTTCATTTATCATACTTACTTTACTTGAGAATTTGGATTTTGTTCAGTTACTTGGGAAATAATAAACTTTTCATTGAGCTATATTGATTTGATGACTCCAGCTACTAGTTGCTTAGATTTTACATGAACTAAACACATCAAAAATATGGCACATTAGCATTATTACTGTCTGTACTTAAACAATAAAAATATTTTAGTCTACATGATGCTTGTCATATTGTGGCTAGGCCAAGCCGATATGATTAGAAGATCACTGCCATCCTTCCAGACATCTGGATAACATGTTATGGTTTCTGGTGCTTGTTGACAGCTGGGACTTTCAGTCCATGGTGAGCGGTGTATTGTTGGTCTGAGGCACAGGGGCAAAAGTACAGTTGTGTGACTAGTAATTTAAGGTGAAATCACTTCAGAGTCGTTCACTTCTTCATAACTTATGTGTACATTGGTAGATGGCATGTGTAAAGGTCCTGGAAAGAAATATGGGCAGAGAATATACAATCCCTATGGGTTTAAAGTAGTAAGTGGACATCCTCACTCCAGCTTTGTTCACCTCAGTCTTGGAAGAAAGCAAAAAGTATTTTTCCAACTTAGCATAAACATAAACAGATAGCCTTCCCAAGCGCACAGATTAAGGTGTTGAGTTTTGTTTACTTAAATATTACATGATGAGAAATAATTTGTGGGTTTAGGTAGATGCTGGAGTTATTACTTCTTGAGCAATAGTCGGGGGGCAGTTATTGTCATCACACTGAGGTTTGGTACTACCGTACTATACCTGTGCAGAGACCTAAACGGAAAACCTGCGCTCACTGCCTGTACCTGGCAGCTGGCACTGCAGCTGGAGATGCACCACCAAAGTACCAGGCAGATGGATACACTGCAGAAAACAGTCTGGATGTGTGCATGAGAAAGAGAAGCCCAGGTGAGCTCCTGGGAATCAGGTGTTGAGTTCGCCATTTCAGTTGCCATAGTAACCAAAATATCCAGTGAAGCGCTAACAATGTCTCTTTTACAAAGCTTTAAACACAGACAAAGGCGCTGACTGGGAGTATCATGTGCCACCTGCTGAGTTAGACACAGGAAACAAATCCACGCTCTTTGGCCTCTGCTGACGTTTATGTTGAGGAATATAGAAACCCAAGACACATCATGGCCGCACAGTCCCATCAAACCGAGACCTTTATTATGTTTTATGAACACTTTGATACACATTTCCCACAAATCCAGCCTAAAATAGCTGGTATATTCGGAAATGTAGTTATCTTTACTAGAATTTAAAATAAAGTTGTGTGAAGCTGGACAGTGTTTGAACTCATGGACCCACCTGTTTGTCTATCAGAGTTTTGTCTGCCATGTTTTTATGCTTCAGACACAGTTTCAGATAAAGCCTATGTCTAAATATGTCCCTGGAATAAGATTAAATCCAAAAGTGCCTTCAAAAACAACAGTTGCGGCTTAAGAACAAGCAGTTCACTAAACAAGATGTGTGTGCAGAAGGTTGTGCCTGAATCTATTTGTGCATGTTTGGAGCAGACTTGAGGTCAAACACCACCTGTGCCCTGAGTTACAGCTTCCAAAAGCCAGAACACGGTGTCATTTTAACCACAGAATATAATCATTTAACTCAAACGCTCTTTTATTAGCAGCTCTTGTACTTACCGAAAAGAGACAGAGAGCTAGACGCCATAAAGAGGTGACACATGCTGACACAGCTAAATCTTATCCCTTCTGCACCTGTGAATTTATCTGTTACTGTGTGTGTGTGACAAAGAAAGAGAGGGGAGGAACTCCTCCAGACTAACTCTTTAAATAGACTAACTCTTGAAAAATGAAGAATTTCTTTACACTTCCTTCAAACCTATATAGACAAAAGAATGTGGACAGTCTTTCCTCCATTGTATCGTTTGAGCTAGGCACTCTTAGTTCCTGTTCCAATAGCATGATGTTGACATAATGCAGTGATATTTTAACCAAGAGTTTTGTTTACCTTTCCAGTTTCAACATGACAGTGCCCCTGTGCCCACAGTCAGGTTCATACAGAAATGGTTTGTTGTGTGGGAACTTGACCTCAACCCCATCCAGCGGTAGGCCTAAAACCAGGAGGGTGGGGCTGCTGTAGCAGCACACTGATGCCCACGGCTCTGGAACACTATTGTCAGCTATCACATATGAGTGTTATGTACAGGTGTCCACATGTGTTGTCAGCAACAGTTAAACAAACTGGATCGTGCATCAGATTTTGTTTTTTTTTTAAGTTGCAGTCCGATAAATGCTTGACTAATGTAGCCTAAAACCTAAAATTGGAATCTCTGTTGCTAAAAGAAACTGGGTTTTTCTTCCACTGCTTGTGTCACCAAATGGGCACATGTACAGTTTGTAGTCTTGTGTTTTATAGGTTTAATTGGTCCCCTGAGTGGGCATGTGTCTGTGTGACTTTCTCTGTAATACAGCAGTGATTCAGAAAGAGACACAACAGTGTTGTACATCTCCTTGACACATTCCCCGGTGTCAGAGATTCAGAACTGTACAATCTATCAACTACTGAGCATGTGGTAAACCTTCTTTTTTCTCTACACATTGCACATTTGCTGCCATGGGAGCAACAGAAACAGAAGACTGAGGGGAGGATGGACTGAAGGAGGTGGAAGTCCGGCTGCAGTGCAAGATCGAAGCAAATGATGCAGGAGGGAGAGGAGGGGAAATGGAGTTATATTTGTCCTGAAGTTTGGATTAGAAACAACAGTCCATTAATATTTGAGTGTGTGTGGGGAATGTTTGATGATGAGGCTGCAGTTTGTTCACTGCCTGCTCTATTTTTGAGCTTATTATCCATGGCCCTCAGCACTTTTCATATTTCATCTGCTGCTGTAATAACTAGAGTGGAAAGTACAATTTAACTGAAGACACGAATCAGCTGCTAAACATAGACAACAGTGGTTTGGAAAAGCACACAGAGAATGGTTGCATAATATGGCACAGTATATACTATACATAAGCATTGTGCATGAACGTACAGAGTCCATCACTACTACAGTTATCCTTCACATGCACAGTATGATAGTCACTTTGGTTCTCTTGTTTTCTCAACATTTAGTCTGGCAGCCATAAAAACTCTGCCAGAGACACCAACTTTACAACCTGACAACTGGTTTCCAGAGTTTCCTAAGATACCAAACAGATCAGATTAGGTTCTGGGGAAATTCATAGAAAATGATCCACAGAATGTCTAGAATATTTAGATTTAATCCAAGGGTCTAGCCTTAAGGTGTTCAACAAACATGTTAGAACAAGCAGATGCATAAGAAGTATCGTGATATCATACAGTGGGAAAAAACATCACTTTGATGGTGTGATTTGCTTTAGAAATCAGGGTTACGCACAGTATTAACAGGTTTCTGAGCGACATCATCAGTGAGATGCACGTAAAGGGGCAGCGCATGACCCAAAGTGCATCAGAGTTTATGAGGAGACCAACATGAAAAATTGTACATAAAACTGCATGAATCATAAAAGTAATGAGTGGAAAACGTTCAGTATCTGGAGAAGAAGAGCTGCCTGCTAGCTCAGAGAGCAGAATTAGCTGTTAGCTGCAGAGCTGTGGATCTGGTGTTTTACAATGAGCCTGCAGGGCTGAAGTCCAGTGTCAGGTCAGACAGCTCACACTGTGACTCTGTGCTCAAGGCTGCTCGGGCTCTGTGTTTGACTTCGTTTAGCATTTCAGTTTGGGAACAGCTGATAGCTGCTTAAAGAGCAGACTGATGGTTTTGGCTGGAAAATGGACAATGTTGTTATACAAAAACAATTAAAACAGGCACACTCTGTTATGATGCTGTGTCTGATCAATAACAGTGATTAAATCCTGCACCGACACAGTTTGTCAGGATGGAAGCTCTGCCTTTTGATACTGCAGCCATCTAACAGGAGTTTGTAAGTGTAGCACACCTGACACATCTCCATTGTCTGATGTGGTCTGAGGAAAGGCCAGGGTTTTCATATATACTGATGTTATCAATGTAAAAACCAGATTAAGTTTGTCAGCAAACTGCTAACTCGGAACTAACTTTGTGTATTGTCTCCTTTAGCATTAGCATGTCTGCTAGCTGCTGTATCTCATTGGAATATGGATCATGTTAGTTGTCCGAGTTGTGTATTAAAGGTTGTTTGGGGTTAAAAAAAAAAACGCAAATATGTGTTTCACACGCAAATTCACCTCTAAACTTGAATTTCACAGATTTCCAGCATCTGGTTTGTTTCTAAATAATGAAGATGTCCATTTACAAGGTATTTTAACACTCTGTTAATGTATGTTCTACCCCAGTGCTGTGCACAACCTGTGTCTATGCGCTATGTGTGTGCTTTGTATTTCTATCATTGGGCTGTCTGAGGGTTAAGCATTAGGATTAGATTTGGGTTAGGGGCTAGACAATGTTTTCTGTTTCCTCACAGTTATAGACGTACAAACCTGTATGTGTGTGTGTGTGTGTGTGTGTGTGTGTGTGTGGATCATGCAATCATAGCGTGAGTGGATCTGAGCCACTGCAGGGAGCCACGCAGAGAGGCCATATTTTCTGTCCCAGTTTCATATGGCCACTGAGACACTGTGGATGACACATAAAATCCCCCGTACTGCTGCTCGTATGTGGAAAGAACAAATGTGCAGTGACTTTTCAAACTTGTATTCCTCAGTACTTTGCACTGAATAATGAGAAAAAAACATAGCTACACTAGAAAATGAACAGAAGAATAGGAATCCTAAAGCCACAGACATTTACTTTATAAAGAATCAGATCATGTTGACATGAACTTATTGTCAAGTAAAAATTAGAACACTGGTATGCTCCAATCCTTTGCATGTAATGCTTACTTCTGAATATATATATTCCCAAGTGTGGTGATGCTTTCTTGACCTTCTGACTTGGGGTTGTCCTCCTTCGCTGTGCACTGGAAATCAATTTAGTATTTATGACAGGCCAAATTATGCAAAAATAACTACTTGTTAATTTCAGGTTGAGATAACAATTAACCTTTTGTGATCACAAGAAAACAACATTTAATCAAATCATTTTCACCCATGTCCCCTGTAGACCGCCTGGCGAGCACAGCAGCTCACAGTAAAGTCATTCCTCAGAAAGACTTGTGCAAATTAAGAAGAAAAAGATTCACAGCAAAGTTACACATCCAGAGCACAGACGTCCAGGAGAGCCCTATTAAGTGCTTTTCTCCTCAGTGAACGAACACCTCCGGGGTAAGACCGAGCCTGAACATCGTGACTAGACACCATGCTATAGTTCACATCACAGGCGGGTTTGATCAGGTCTTCTGATGCATCACTGCCTCTGGTGGATCCTGCACATTAGATTTACATCATCTGCTTTGGCCTTGGTGAGCTGTGTGCTGCCTGCAAGTCATGTGCACTCCAACTCCTGCACACTGATTAGCTTCACTGTCTCAAACTTTCCAGCATGGCTAATTAAATGAGGAGCTTTCCGTTTGCTTTGCTCTCCTCATCTATCCAACCAACCAGTGGGCTCAGCACTGTTCGGGGTGGATTCAGCTCCTTTCATGGCATCGACTGATCCTGTCTCACACAATCAAACCAGTGAAAACTGCTCCACCTGTGAAAACTGAGGGTGTGGGCAGACAAACAGAGGAGTAAAGTTTCCAAGTAGCTAAAAGGACTTGTATTAATTATTGACAATGCTCTGCTGTGAGGTCAACTGTCATGGCCTGTATGAAGCTGATTTACATATAGTACGTGTTAGTGTATGTGAATATACTGTGCAAACACACCACAGACATCACCAGTAAAGACTGGCATGAGACTGGGAATCCTACAGGACCTGTCAGACATGTACAACTAGAGTGTTAGTACACAGTGCTGTTAGATTCAGATAGGAGTCCTGTTAGGGACTAACCAGGGTTCGGATGGAAGCTCTCGAATAGCTTCCCTCCAAAGACCCTGAGTACAAGCTCTGGAATAGTCACATGGGAAATAATTAGAGGACTGTGAGCACACATGACAGGGTCGGGTGAATGCAGATTAGAAAGGACAAAAGCCTGTTTAGCTATATGTCATGATGCATGACTGTTTGCTCATTTAAATTCTGAAAACTACAGGACTGAAGGTCTTAGTAGCAGGGTTGGGTAAAAGCCAGACTGAAATGACGACAGCTTTGTGATTAGTTTTGAGCGTCTGTGTGATTATTCCCACTTTTCTGTGTCTACTGTGAGCTTTTGGACAGAACCTCTGAAACAGTCACACAAGAAATAATTAAGACATTGGAAGTATAATTAACAGGGCTGAGAGAAGGTTACATTAGAAATGACTAAAAGTAGTTTTAGAGTGATGTTATGTGATTATTTGATCTTAAACTTAGAAGTCCACATCCTGAACAATGCAGTATATGGACAGTAACTGGAACAATCTTGTGGGGAATAATGACAGTGAACAGAGCAAAGGTCACAGGATCAGCTGACCATTTATGTTTCTGTGACATGATTGTTTTATCAATTTAAATATGAAAAATCTCATTTAATCCTGTTCAGGGTCTTTGGAGAAAAGCTCTGGAATCATCACTAGTGAAATTACAAGACCAGCAGTAAGAGTAGCAGGACTGAGTGAAGGCCAGGTTAGAAATGTCAAAGGTCAGTTTTACAAGGGGTAATGAATGGAACTAACCAATGTCATCTGATTCAAACCCTGGAACAGTCTCCTGCTTTGCGCAGGCAGACAGGCAGTCAGACAGTCTTCCTCTCTGTGCAGGCAGACAGAACAGTCAGTCAGACAGACAGTCTTCCTTTCTGCGCAGGCAGACAGTCAGACAGAGAGGTATTCAGACAGACAGTCTCCTGCTTTGCGCAGGCAGACAGGCAGTCAGACAGTCAGGCAGACAGACAGTCTTCCTCTTTGTGCAGGCAGACAGAACAGTCAGTCAGTGAGACAGACAAACAGCCTTCTGCTCTGCGCAGGCAGACAGAACTGAGCAGAAGGAGCTGACTCAGTAACGGGTGATGTCATCCTGCAATGTGAGCATCCCTCTGATCCTGATCCCATGATGCAACACTCTGGTGACACTGTGAAACAGGTTGCTGCTGCTGCAGGCTGCATCCAAAACTGCTGAGCCCCATCTCCTTGTCCTTCCTCTCTGCCGTTTTCTGTTTCTTTTGTGTGTGCTTTTCGGATGCATCCCCTGTTTTCGCTTTACACCTCTTCCCCAGTTCTCTGCCCTAAATAAAATCAGTATACAGCATATGACATTATTACATTCCCTCTCTAAGTCTTTCTCTGGCCTACATTTCCATTGTTTCAGCTTTGTCACTTGCTCAAATCCCCTCAGCACCATCCTTCCTGCCCCTCCTCCTCTCCTCTCTTCTATATTTGTTCCCTACCCACACAGAGCCCCCTCTCTCTCCTTCTCCCTCTCCACCAGTTGTCAAGGCAGCAGGGCACCATAGCTCAGCATTATTCATGCAGAAGTACAGTCAGCCAGTCGCTCACACAGACAGACATTCAGACAGAGACAGGCAGTCAGATGGGCAGAAAGCCAAGCAGAAAGGCTGCAGGCCATCAACCAGTCCAGGTCCTGCAGTGTTAGACAGACCTGAAGACAGTTAAAGCTTTCCTCTTTCTTAAGGGACAATCCCAGTTTATTATAAGTTGTTTTTAATAAATCGTATTAACAATAACAGCAAGTTAACTGCTAAGAGATCTGGCAACCTAGGGATGTGCCTAGAACCACCAGTAGCCAGACCGACAGGAACTACACCAGTCCAAATCTATGAAATTACATCATAAACTGTTAAAAACAGAGTGGTCCCCAACTTAAAGCACCACTCCACATTTTTGCTTTTGCATGCTCAGTCCATTTTGAAAACATTTTACATCAAAATCACCCCAGAAATGACAACTAGCCATGTGGCTTAAAGTCAACAATATGTCTGCTTTCATTCAATAGTGTTATATGTTAACATGGTTCTGATTTATTTGAAGTCTGCACCAGAATCAGTCATATGAGTGAAGGAAATTTGACTGAAATAAAAGCAGCAATGGATTCTTCTTTAGCAAGTTATACACTTTATATAAATTAACTAACTGGTGGCTGCCTAGAAGAATTGAAATTTCAAAATAATATGCTAGGAATTAGGAAATAGTCAACAATAATCTAAATAATCCAGAATATCGTGTGTGCTAAAAGGGCTAAATATACACAAAAAGGATCTTCAGAACACTACAGAAATAAAATCCTGATAAACGACTAAAAACATACAAATAAAGGCACACAAGCCCAGCTGAGCTTTGTGATTGTGACTGTGTGTGTGTTTCCTGTTCAGTCCTGTGAGCACTTCTTTTATCAGCAGCTCGTGAACAATGATGAAGCACTCGGAGACACAGCAGCACTGAGGCAGAGCAGCTCTGGATGAGATTACAGCAAAGAACAAACACTCCTTATCAGATTTCTAATACAGTGCAGCAGTCTGGAGGACAACCTCCCATCTTCCTCTGCTCCACCCAGACTCTCTCATTCTGCCTCTACCTCTTTCTGTTGACGTTGGATGTATTCAAGCACTTGCTTTGCATGCAGCACGTCTGAGTTAAGACAAACCAACTGTGTGACTACATAACAAACTGCAGAGCTTCCTCTACAGTTTCAACAATCTGCTGGGATGATCTTCAGCACATTTTTTCATCTCATTTTCCTGCATGTCTGGCCTGGCAAATTAATGTGAGCATTGTGCTTCCTCAGCCCAGCACCAAGACCGAGCTCTTGATTTACCAGTCGATCTACGTTCCAACCTTCACCTAGAATCATAAGCTTTGGGCAGTGGCCAGGAGACTGATGCTGCAGATACAAGAGGTCTTCTTTGCAGCGTGGATGGGCTCACCCTTAGCTCCTAACATTCAAAAGTCCTGAGAATATCTAAGGACCCCTCCATGGGGAGTTGAAGGATGTAGCGGAGAAGAAAGGCACCTTGGTTACTTTGTTAAATACACCATTACTATGAGTAGCAGAAAATGAATGGGAGGCTAACCTAGCAGATTAGCATGCCAGGCTTTGTTAGCTACAGTGGTGGCCTGGTGCAGTCTAATTGCTGCACTAATAGAGCTAGATAAAGTGTGACATAATCAGCTCTGCTACCAGTTCTTCCCAAAGGTCAAACGTGGCAGCCCAGAAAGCATTATCTCTATAGAGCGCCATTATAAAAGACACATACATTAAACTGCTGACAGGACATACAAGGTCAAATATTATTCACTGTATATGAGGGTTTAAATGTGTTTGGACTTGATGTGAGGTGCAGAGGTGGCACAACTGTGTACAAATTCATGGGAACAAGTGAGTGCTATAGTAACTTATATAAATTAAACAAATTCAAATGAACACGTATTGGCTGGACTTAAAATGATTTAAGATTCAAGTTTCTGTCATGTTAAACCCCATTTTTCAGATTTAAGCCCAACTAGAAGTTTCAAGCATGAACTCAACACATCACTTTGTGCAGAGGATACATGACGGCAAGTTAACATCCTCCACTGACAGCCAGCTCTGTAATATATGAAGTGGAACTGATAACACGCATGATGTCCCACTTCGAGCTATAAGACACTGTCAGAAGATTACAGCCGTTCCATCATCAGATTTACTGCTATCATCATAAACATAATGACCAAGTAAGTACCTTATCGTACTAGATTAATGACAGAGGACTGGCACAGAAACCCCTGTGTAACCCAGTTTAGGAGCAGCTCAGCCTGTAGCTTCCTGGGAACTGGTACAGAGCAGAGTGTTGTAAAAGCAAATCAGCAGGTCATCTGAATGGACAGTGCAACCCCAGCTGCATTTACAGGATGTCTCTGTGTGTTCTGGGGCAGTGAGGGAAATCTGTTGCAGGTGGACAAACAGATTCAGACTGAGAGCCAGAGGGGACAGACAGAGCACGTGTTTGTCACACTCACACACTGCCTGCTGGAGGGACAAAGGTGGAGGGTCATGGCAACCACACGCACACCCACAGCTTACACTAAACTGAATGAAACACGTAGACTAAGCCATGCTGACCGACGCCGACTGACATGACAGGGATTCCAACAACCCCAGGGCGGAAGTGGAGGATTTGTTGCTGGTTGAGAGGAAAGGTAATGACGGAAAGAGGAGGACATGAGCATAAGGATAGAAGAATGCAGGGATGCTGCCAATGCGGTCCTGGAGCCGGAGCTGCTGGGTGGTGGGTGCTGGAGAGGGAGAGCAGACACTTCAACTGAGCCGATACCCACACCTCAGGGCCCATTTGTGTTGTGTCCTAGTTCTGTACTGCACACAGCAATACCATTTAATACATGCATACACTATATACCATTACAGTTTTGATCTGAGACTTAACTTTGTGAGCTGTTTAAATGCTCTTTTACAGAGGATAACTGAGGAGTGGCTGACACTGCACCGGTCTCATTAGACAGGGGTGTTATACACCACAAACAGTGTTGATTGGCATCTAATTGTAATTTAACTGTAGTCTTAGGGGGATATTAAGGGGTTGTAGCTAATTTTTTCACACTTAACTGCGAAATTGCATGTGTTCTTATTTATTAAGGGGTTTTGCATTTGAAGAAGAGTGGCAGCGCTGGAAGTTGGGTTTGCTGTAAGTCAGGTCAGTTACAATGGATTAAAATAATGAAAACGTCCATAAAAATTAAATCATATTTAAGAGCATGGAACATACTTATATTCTTATTTATTGGAAAAAAGAAATGCTCAAATAATGTCATATAAATAATCTGCTACCCACACTTAACTCTATCAAGTGTTCAAGACAATCTCAGCCTTCATCCAGTGTCTGAAACAGAGCTGAACCAACACTGGCTCCATGTTTATCATCATGACCAGTGGAGGTTTGGATCCAGCTATGTCCTCATCTGAATTTATAAGTGAATCACTCTCTGTCTGATAAAGCTCAGAAAATCCTGATCCCTCAGGCCAAGTATCACACACTGAAAGGTAGCTCTGGAAAGTAAAAACTTATTTCTTAAAGAAGCAAGTTTGGTGACACAGATTTTAGTGGTTCAAATCCTATATAGATCTTTAAACTTCACTGATTGAAATCCTCAACCATGAAACAAATATTTTTAACAATTAAAAGTCACTAACGGCTGATGCAGAAGCCCACAGATGCCGTGTGCTCCTGGTGAGCACAGAGCCCCTGCCTCAGTCTTTTAACACAGCCAAAGACTGAGATAAAAAAGCAGCCAGCCTGCTGTCCTTCCTCCACCATCACCAGGCGCCCCGCCTCACTCTGGCTATGCCGCTCAGAGGTGCTGTGTTTTCATAAAACCCTGATCTTGGTTTTGATTTGAAACTTTCTAAACTCATTACTCATCAACTGTCACAAGAGCTTTTTGGTAAAGCAAAACAGCTGGACTGTGAATTACTGAAAGCAAAGCAGAAATGACTTTTAACCTGCATAAAAAGGACCTTTGGTGTCAGGCGCAAAACAGAGGCCGCTTGTTCTAATGTGCTTTCAGGTTGTGATCCACTGCATATTAGATTAGAGGTGATTCAGGCTGGGAGGGGGAATATGGACAGAAAAGATTGCTTAGTAATGTGGAAATAGCTAAGAGGCACAATACGCCACCACTTTTTTTTAAACTCCTTTGCCTCAATTCATCTTCTTCCCTTCAACACAGCAGCAAACGCGCCCGCAGAAACAGCTGTGCAGATATAAGGAAACTCAAAGAGGCGGAAGAAAAGAGAAATCAAAATTTCAGATCAAATCAAATTTTCAACCCAAATCCAATTTTATTGACCAAAGAGATATCAGATGTAAGAAAAACAGTGGGAAACCTCCACGTGAAACTTCAATTAATTCCATTTTCCTCATTTTGTGAAAGTCTGCAGGAGCAGATTTTACTCAGAGCCTCTTAAGAGCAGAAAAATATTACAGGAAGTGCTCACACACTGGTTTCAGTTTCATAATACAGACAAATGAAAGGACAAACCAGAATAAATCAGTGGTTCCTCCAGGATGACAGTGGCCCCATCCATAGGGCACGAGGGGTCACTGACTGGTTTGCCTACAAGATAGTCTGACAGGAAATGTGACTGACCACAGTCCACCGAGTAGACCACGGTAGAACACACTGGATTCATGGGACTGTCAGAGGAGAAAAAGGCTTCTTGAAAGTATCTGCCCTTGTTGTTCAGAGTATGTGTGTGTTGTGTGTTTCTCAGAAACTGACAGCTTGAGCGACTGTATGAGAAGAGGTGAGAGGTGTGCAGCAGTAAATGGATGGTTTAGCTAACGGCTAAATGCACCGCTGCACTCAAGCACAGAGACTGGCTGCATAAGCTCTCCATGCACATTACCAAGCGTAATGTCAGAGCCTTGGTATCTGCACTTCTATGAAAAGACTACAGTATGAATGTTTTATTCTACCAAGTGGTGTATGAAGGAAAGCACTCTGCAGCAGGCTGGCCTGGGTCTCCACCCTGGTTCACAGCAGGACAGCCGAGACGGAGGAAGGCTCCTCACAGGACGACAGCAGAGGGGAAGTGGGTGAGCTTGTTAGCTGGGCTCAGCTTAATGAAAATTTAATAGTGTATCTTGTCCATGAAGTCATGAATGTGACAGACACAAAACACACTGGAAAACACATTGAGCTGGACTAATGTGAGCTGCTTCAGTATGCATTTCATGCTAATGGGAGTTTAAGTGTCTGCTCACTTAGTCTAATTAAGAGCTTTCAGTGGAGAGCTGTCATTCTTTCTGCTCCTTGTTCTGTCTCCCTAATCTCAGTTTTAAATTTGGTCAAACTTAACAGAAACATCTTGGCAAAGTGGACATAAAAAGGGTCGTGGCAGCAAAACACACGTACTATACTCCCTCTCTTATACACAATCTGCCTCTTGTTTGCTGCTCTTTATCTGTACTGTACATGGGGAACAGGCAGGCAGCATCCTTCACTGCAATCTAGGCCATGCTGTCACCCACACGTTGTCTGCTGAGCAATTATAGCAGGGCCGTGGGCCGACAGTGACATCCACAAATTAAAAAAGACAAATGTGAAGCAGCACATGCACCAGGCAGGAGCACAGGAACTGGACTGCTTCATATACTCACTCTTGTATATTAATATTTCATGTCAACCTTAACAGACTACACCGGTGCTTGTGGACTGTTTTTGGTTCTTTGTATAGTTAACATTCCCGCCAGCCATGTTCGACAGCACGCATATCTTGCAGGGTCCCTACTGCAAACAAATCTTTGTGACAGGTATTTCATTTGTAAAAAGTAAGCAACTGGCCAGTGCACTAACAGTATTTCATCCAGTTTCCACTGCAAATCAACTTATTTTTTTATCGTTTTGGCAAATTCTGTTTCAAGGTACTGTTACTTTTTCCAAAAACAAATCTTGAAACAAGTGGATTTTGAAATATTTTAATGCACAACCAAATTGCTTGCTTATTTTAGGAATGATTTATACTTAAAGTGTAAAAAGAAATGACTATAAGATCCTGGAAAACCTGGTGATAAATGGCCATGGAGCGAAATGTGATTTTAAGTTTCTAGGGCTAAATCCAAGTCAAGTGTCACATCTGTCAGAGGAAGCTTAAAGTCTCAAATCCTTTAGGGCAAGTTAAAGTGAAGCCTCAGGTTTTCAAAAGCAAACAGTTGTGAGTCCATTCAGTGCACAGAGCAGTGTTCAAGATGAGAGGGTGCACAGGAGCTGCCAGCTACTGTCTGCTCGCTTTGTTTCTGTTTTGTTCCAGAAGCTGAGACTGTTTAACTTCCAAGTCTGAAATCAAGCCAAGTCTTTGGGGAGTCAGGTACAAAGCAAGTTAAGTCTTATAGCGCTAAAACCCCAAGTCAAATGTTAAGTCCTAATTGTGCTGACTTAAGTCTGACTAGAGCACAGTCCCATGAGTCTCCATCTCAGGTCTACAACTGTGTGGAACAGGGCTGGAAAATGACAAAGCTGCCAAAAATCTGACAGTGCAGTGATGGTCAGTGGGTGTCAATCACCACTTTGACCACGTGTGCTGATGCTGAATATAGGTAAGGTAAGGTAGACCTTTACTGATCCCCCAGTGGGGAAATTCCAGTGTTCCAGCAGCAGTAAGGGACAAAACAACATGACACCATAGAATAAACAGCACACACATATCTTGAGAAAACAAGACCCGGGTACCTAGAAACCAGACAAAAATATAGTATTTCAGAGACAATCAAGAACAAGAACAGACCTCCCACAGTTTGTCCCTGAGACACAAGTCAAAAAAAGATACCTAGGAACAAGACAAAAAAAAAAAGAATAGTATTGAGAGGAATCAAGAAAAACAACCAGGAAATCAAGAACAATTGAATATCACTCTCACAATTAATCACACAATGGGGGAAAGAAACCAGTATTTCAGCCATAATAATCCCTGAGGAACTACTGAAAAATACCTAAAACAGGGCAATGTACAGTATTTGAGAGAGATCAGGAACAAGATATTACACATGCTCCTTCTTACACTGGGGATGTAACAGTCTCGTGCTAAAACAACTGTTCAGAGCCTCTACTGTGCGGTACAGGGGATTGGAGGGGTTATGCATGATGGATGTTAGTTTTACCAGCATCCTTCTGTCCGCCACCTCCTCGATGGAATCCAGAGAGCAGTCCAGGACAGAACCAGCTCTCTTAACCAGTTTGTTGAGTCTCTTTCTGTCCCTGACCGTGCTACCTCCTGCCCAACCCACAGCAGCGTAAAGAACTGCAGATGCCACCACAGAATCATAAAATGTCTGAAGGAGTGCCCCGCGCACACCAAAGGACCTCAGTCTGTCTCCTCAACAAGTGGAGGCTATGGCCCTTCCTGTACAGGGCATCTGTGTTGTTGCTCCAATCCAGCTTATTGTTGAAATGGGCACCCAGGTATTTAAAGGTGTCCACAATCTCAATGACTGAGCCCTGAAAGCTCACCGGCGTGAGTACTGGTGATTTCCACCAGTATATGAGCCCATATACTGTAGTAAAGAAAGAGGTCAGCTGTAACATGAATTAATCAGGCTTCGTCCACGGATTGTGTATGTGCGCAATCACCTACACAGACACACACTCACGCAAATTCTAATTCATTTAATGGGAAGTTTTTCATTTATTTTCTTTTCCTTGTAAAATTCCAGTTGTTTACTAAACTAATCCCTGTTTTTCAGATGTTTGGTTTGTTCTGCTTTTTCTTGGTTTATTTATATATTAATTTTGATCCTCTTGTATCTGTGCCAGACACTCCATTGAAATAACAACCATCTGGGAATGTCCCGTGGTTACGGTGTGGTGCACCATATACGTACACCCCAGGCAGCACATTGTGTGTATGATGTCAGCGGGTTCAACTCCGACCACTGACATTTGTCACAAGTCTGTCTCCCTTTTTTCCCCCCCCGAGATTCACTGATTAATAATAAAAAAGACGAATAAGGCTGGAAAAATAACTTTAGAAAAGAAATTAACAGCTATCTCCTCATCTGACCCTGGATTGGAAGATCAACAGAGCAATTTCCTAAAACGTCAGTGTCTGTTTAACATACACAGCAGCAGGGTTTTTTTGTTTTATTTTCTTTGCCTGATGCTGTGCTACACAGTGTGATGTCTGCTGAGCTCATCAGAGAACTGAATCACAGCTTAGGACAAGGAGATGTGTTAATACAGATCCATGTGGTTTTAAATGGGCTGTGACTATTGTGTGTTTGACCAGGGGGTTTATCAGGTTGAGCAGCTGTTTCCTGCTCACACTCAGTGGGCAGCGATGCCAGACCACTGAGTTGCCACAGGGCAGATACAGTGTGTGTGGAATAAACAGTAAAACAAAGATGATGGTTCAGTGTGTGTATCGGAAAATGTGAAGGTTTGCAACTCTGAATTGAAGTGAACGTGCATGTTGGTGTGGGTGTGTTTGTTCAAAGTGCAGCTTTGTGTGCAAAATGATGGATTACTAGTTGAGATTTGAAGGATTGGTGGAAATGTAGCATGAAAGCTCTGCCCTGGGGCAGAGATGCTACCGACAACTGGTGACCAGTGTGTGTGTGCGTGTGTGTGCATGTTGTGACATGCATGCAGCCCTCTGAGGCATCTGTGCTTGCAGATGAACACCTACTTTAGAACACAAATGACCTTGAAAATCCTGGCACACACTCACATACACAGACACACTGTGGTGACTCTCAGCTCCAGGCCCATCAGTCCCTACTAAAGATGTAAATATTTAAAAACTGTTCAGAATTATATAGTCTGTTTTAAAATGGTTTTATAACCTCCTAAAACAGCTGCGCAGAATATTTCTTATCACACAAACAAGAGGAAACTGTGCATTTGTTGGGGACTATTTCCAGCAGTGGATGAATACACATTTGGTCTAGTGAGTGTTTGTGGCAGCAGGATGGTGTATGGCTTTACAAATACAGAGAGTATCTGTCAGGAGGATCACCGTTGGTCTGGGTCTGTACATGAGGTTTGGTGTCAAGCAGAAAACAACAAATATCACGAGGCTCATCCTCCTTTGAAGGATTTTCTTTTTCCTTTAGCGCCTGCGCCAGCTCAGTTCTGCATAATCAATCTGGTGCTTTGTAATTTTCAATTCAAATATTTTTGGAGTAAGGAGAGAAACCAAAATATTTTGAAACCACCTGATAATTTTGCAGTGCCACGGTTCAGTAACTAGCCTGTCCTTTATGTCTGACAAGGAAAATGAAGGTGCTTGTGCATCTGAGAAGAGTCTGTGTCCTGCAGTTCATAGTTCAGTAAACCCACCACAATGGGCAGATGTTGTCAAAAACAAAGAATGCAATCTGGTGTTTTTCAGAATTGGCCAATGTCAACATTCTTGTCTAGCACAGGGTGGAACTGATTATTGATCATTGTGTACAGGTGTGTAAATACATGTTTGACAAATGCTTTAATCATGTGTCGTTTTCACACACATTTAGAGGTGTTGTAATCGCACTGTGAAAAACAAGGTCTGAGAGAAACCAGAATCTGGGTTTTTCCTGTGGAATATCTGACAAAACACACCAGCAGAAGGAAGCAATGAACTTATTTTGATTGCGTGTGTGAGGAAAAATAAATTGGACAGGCATCTTCTCTTCAACAGCTGGAGACGGGAATGTAAATGGTAACCTGAGCCAGGCACACACACACACACACACACACACACAATCATCAAGTACCAAACACACTCACAAACATAAACACTGCCCCCTGACAGCAGTGACTGCCAACACAATAGTATGAAGAGTTGAGTCATGGCAATGCTGCAACACACACACACACACACACACACACACAGGAAGATGATATAAAGTTTCCCAGAAGTGTCCATGTGAACGTCATTCTGAACACGCTGCTTTGTCTTCTGTCTCCTAACTCTCTTTCCATTGTTTCTGTCCCAAAATGGACTTTTGTGCAAATCTTTCCCAACACAGTCCAAACCCAGAGCGATTACAGAGGAGGTGGCGGTAGATTTTCATCCATTCAGGTATTTTGTGGATAAACAGTAAAAGCACAGACCCAGACTGTGGACATTTCAACATTTTCTAGACCAAACGATTAAGGAGGCAGCAGGAGGTTTTCTCATATGATGATTGAGTCCATCAGGTTTCACTTTTTAAACCTAAAACGTTCCAGGCCCATGTTCACGGTCTCATACACAGTGTGGCAGATCTCTCTATGCCACACGTCTGATCTCTTCACAGCTGTCTTAACAAAGACAAACCACATCGAATCTGCCCCCCCATTCAGACAGCCATGAAGAGATCAGGCATGAACAGCACAAAGCAGCCACAGCTCAAAAGTCAGTGTAATTAGATTGAAGAAAGCCGAGACTCGATGTTACAGGACTGCTTCTGTGGTGGTGGAATTTGATTTTCAACAGCCAGATATGACTGTCAGCTTCAGTGTCCACATTCCTTTGGTTGTGTAGTGTATTTGATCCCTGTAATCTTTACTTAGGGGCGGCACAGTGGTGTGGTGGTTAGTGCTGTCACCTCACAGCAAGAAGGTTCTGGGTTTGAGCATGTTGCATGTTCTCCCTGTGCCTGCGTGGGTTCTCTCCGGGTGCTCCGGCTTCCTCCCACAGTCCAAGGACATACAGCTTAGGTTGACTGGTGACTCTAAACTGCCTGTAGGAGTGAGTGTGGTTGTTTGTCTACATGTCAGCCCTGTGATAGACTGACAACCTGTCCAGAGTGGACCCCGCCTCTCACCCAGTGCCAGCTGGGACTGGCCCCCACGACCCTATTTGGGAATAAGCGGTATAGATAATGGATGGATAGAATCTTTACTTAGCAAAGTTAAGTTAGTTCACAATTTGCACATGTAATTTAAAGTTTAGGTTAAATCCCCCCATTTGTCTCTCTCTGTATAACTTTCTCCGTGTGCGTGTGTGTGTGTGTGGCTCTGTCAGCTTCACTGTGGGATCATCAAGCCAACATTAATGACAATGACGGTTCTGTGACATCTCTCACTCTGACATTGGGCAGATGCACAAACACAGCACGTCACTGAACGACAACCGTCTGTGTGTGTGCGTTTCTCAGCTCCCTGCTGTGCCCGACAGAGAGGAAGCAGAGAGATGGACAGATAAAGGGGCGTGGAAACAGAAGAGATGCCAATAGGAAGAGGTCGATGATGATATGGAAATGTGCCACTGAGAAGAGAGAAACAGGGGAAGAGAGAAGAAGGAGAGCAGGACATCTGCTCCAGCTCCCTTCAAACCAATGTGACACATGAGGGAGGACGTCAGTCGGGCTGCCTGAATGTATTACACTAATAAGATTCTCCTCAGTGGTATCACATTGCTCCATGTATGTTAAACTAAGTGTCAGAGCTGCTGACAAAATCTCATTCTGCACCCCAAACGTTTTATTGAAAGTCATTTTAGTAAGTGTTTGCCTTACGTAGCTCTGAAATGAATAAAAGCTCTGGTTCGCTTACCATTTGAAAGTTTTTCAATCATATTTCAACTCTGAGAATTCATATTTCTTGTGTTCTTCTATTACCCAGGCCTTTTTCCTTTTTTAGGTTTTAGGCAACTAAAACTACGTGATTAATCACTTGAGCCCCAGAATATGTGAATGGATGGACCCCATGGCCAAGAAGTTTCTGTCTTGTGCATGTTTCTGTGGTCTCAACACCACAAAATATGTACATACAGATGGGAGACAGTGGCGCAAATGTTGCTTTCAGTTCTACACATGGAAAGTGACATGCAGTTTTGTGAAGATCAAAAGGAGCAAACTTGGGAGAGACTTTTTCATCTGCACAACACTGGCCAGTCAGTGGATGAAGTTAGTGAGTGTGTTTGGGAGAAATTACAAAGATTACCGCCCACAGTTCCAGTGCTGGGAAGAAGCTCAGATGATCTGACAAGCACTTTGTCTGAAGCATAACGAGGCCTTCAGCAGCCTCAGGACATATAGTAAGAACCATGTAATTAAAAATGGACAAAAGCAAAGAGTTTGGAAACCATTAGCTTAATGCCCAAAATTCAGAAAGCTGCAAAAGGTGTTGCCTTTTGAAAAATAAAAATGAGTATCAGGAAGGTGGACATCTACACCCTCACTGTGGATCTTTGTGATTTCTGTTGTTGGCTTCTGATAATGTGAACTTTAGGCTGCCGGTGATGAAGTCTAACAGCCTTCAAAACCTCTTGTTCCAGAGTGAAATCTGAGGAAGAGGCTGTATCTGACAACTCAGACAAACAGCTGTGCCCACTTTCCACAGCGAGTGGTCAGCTGTGGAGTGACCAGGGTTTGAACTTCTCTGTTCATTCAACTACTTTTGTCAATTATAGTGTGAACAACCAAGAGCAACACCAGGCATGTTCCCCTCATTTGTATGACTGCATCAGGAATGCAAGGGCATGCAAGAGGCAAAGAGTTCTTAAAGACCGATGTGGGAGGCAGTGGGCTGCTGCCAGGAGGAGGATATGAGGACAGGCTTCTGACATCACCTTCAGACGTGGTCAGATGACAGCTTGTACAACCTGGGACCTTTCCTGCACCGGCCTGAAAATTCTCTCTGAGACGTCTCCAAAACACTCAAGGAAATCTGGCAAAATGGCAACTACGGTACTAATCAGGTTTTTTTTCTTCAGTCGTACTACTGACGAGTCCAGTCACAGCCTTTCCTGTCTGTCTCGTCTCAGGTTTTAACATCATGGCTAATTGATTGTTGACATTATGAAAACAAAAAGTGCAAATGAAGGTAGCCTACAGTGGTGGGGTAGAGATAAGTCATGATGGGGAAGGAACGGAGGAGGACGGGGACATGAGAGGACAATGCAAGCCCCTGAATGTACACAGTGGCACGTGATGGAGGAGAGAGAACAAAAGCAATGTTATTGAGAAGGAGTTGGGGGGAGGCAATGAGAGGGAGGAAAAATCACGAGTGCGACTTGTGCGCACACACACACTCACAGACACAGTGGGTGAGCCATGACACAGATAAAGGATAAGCCCCCCCCCCA